>NW_024368942.1:0-30243 GCF_014805655.1 Passer montanus
GAAAAAAGCCTCATCCAGAAGAGGTTTTTATCAAATTCTCATAGTGAGAAAGAGACCCACCCAGAGCTCAAAACCCATGTTTTGTCCTTATTTTTATTTATTATGCAAAGAAAAAAGGGGGAAAAGGGGTTGCTGTGAAGGTACAGTGCCATCTTTGACTCTTAAGTAAATAGTGTAACAGTATAACAACGCTATGATATTCAGCTGTCTAAAATACACTTCAGTGGACACTGGAAACCACAGACAAGCATCCTGAAGTCTACCTACCTCATGGACAGTTCATATAAGAACTTGATTTGTTTACAATCTATTCCTCAAAATATTAGACCACATTGCGGTACGGAGGATCAAGAATGGGACATTATGCCATGATCAATATGATCTCGTGAAGCCAGTTTATTACCCCCAAAAAGGCTATATTTATAATAAGTTTCTACTGTTCATGCACCTCTAGCTAATACATGATTGGTTAATCCTATAGCTGTTCAGGCATCCAAAATAGAATACTGATTGGATCATCTGATTTTTCACGCGTTCTGCTGTGGTCGTCTGGCCCACCCTTTGCTTCTTTTTTCTCAATTTCTCAAACTTGTTGACAAACTTGCTGAGTCTTGATGGCTCTTCTTCTTGTATCTTTTTTAAGGATATACCGACCTCGTTTCTGAATATGTCCATTATTCATTGTCCATTATCCATTGTTACAAGCAGGCTGGATTGTGCATCGGCTGAATACGCCCATTATCTTCCAAAAATTTCTCAACCTGCAAAAAATCCTCAACACCACATCCTATTGTAACTGGTCCTGTTAAAAAAGCTGTCTCCCACTTTCTTCAAAGACACTCTGAAGTTTTGGAAAGTGGAACTAAAGTCTCCCTGGGGCTTGTTCTTCACAAAGCTGAATAACTCCATGTCCCTCCACATTTCCTGAGACGAGAGCATTGCTGGCTGGGGGTCTGTGTACAATCCACAAACGGGATGGGACTGCTGAGGAACACACCTCGAGCTGTTTGTTTTCCAGCTGTTTGGTTTCCACTCTCATTACATGGTTACGACAATGGGAAGATGCCAGCAGCTCTCATCCCTGCCAGCACACAAAGAACTTAATGTTACCTTACCTTAAAAAGGTAAACTGACCCTTAATGCTTTTTTACCAATCCTACAAAGCAAAAGTATATTGACAGTAGTTCCATCCAACCACTAGAAGCACAGGTACCTTTGGTTAAAACAATGCTTGCTTATTTCAAATACAATACCCACTTGTAAGCCTTAAGATACAATGCAGAGAGCTCCATTATTAAGCTTAGATCCTAATATCTCACCAGTTATACTTTTCTGTAGCTTAGGGAGTTATTCTAGCCAAGCGTTAATGCACAGACCATTGTTCCACTTGTCCTTACTTTTTTACGTCTTATATAATTTTTCTGCTGACTTATAGCTGCTGCTTAGATCTCATTGCAGTTCTGCTGTCTTTGAGGCCTGCCTTTTGCAGCTTTCCCAAAACCTTCTGATTTTAAGGATTCCCACAATTCTCTCGCAATGAAGCAAAATCTTACAAAAAATGTCAACAGGTATGATTACCTGTTTCATCCGTGTGAAGAGAAGCAAAAACTGCACCGGAGAACGTGTCCACTGAAACATGACTATTTTTAAATTTACCAAAGGAGGGGTATGTATTAATATCCATTTGGCACAACTGCAGGCTATGCAAACACCGCGGGTTGACTGCTCCTGTAGAAACAGGAGGATGCACAAGCTGACAGTCAGGGCAAGTACTGATGATAGCTTTAGCCTGACTTTTAGAAATTTGAAACATTTGCACAAGTGCTTGCGCATTACAGTGAAAAAAGGCTTGACTCAGTTTTGCTTGTTCAAAAATCCTTCCAAAGTGTTTGAAATAACCATTCCCAGTTTGTCCGCTCTTGTGTTTCCTTCCACTAAAAAATCCAGGAAGTGAAGAATGAGCCCTGATGTGAGAAACAAAATATGGATTAGTTCTATATTGCAAAGTTGTATAAGGACATGAACGCCAACGATATAAAATATCATTACTAACATCCTTTAGAACTGATCCTTCTAATCTTTTAACCACATTAGCAACAGAATCTGTGATTAAATTAAAAGGTTGTGGGAAGAGCTGAAAAGCCTGAACCACAGTGGCAAATTCAAAAATCTGAGGAGATCCTTCTACTATTCGAAAATCTGATTCCCCAGCCTTAGTTGTTTGGTTCAACCAAGTTACAACTGATCTGTGACTTTTGCCAGATCTATCAGTGAAGAGAGTTATTGCATTTAAAGGTTCTTCACTTAACATAGGTTTCTTTTTAAAACTCAATTTTGTCTACAATAATTTGTGAGCTGGGTAATGAACAGAACATCCACATAGAAAATTTACCAATGCATATTGCAAATCATCAAAATTTTGCATTGCCCAATCAAGATAATCTTTTTTCAATGGTAAGTAGATAACTGCAAATTCTTGACCTGCTAAACTTAACAATCTTTTTCTGGTCTTAATTGCAATTTGTGCCATCATCTCTAAAACTGAAAAAATAGTCTTTGGAAATCTGTAGGGAAGAAAAACCCATTCTATTATTAACAAAGGATCTCTCTCAGAAAAGTCCCCTTGAAAAATGAGACCCCAACATTGCTTTTTTTCTCCTAAAATTCAAAAAAATAATGGCTTTTCTGGAAAAGAGGGATGAGCTTGTCATCTTTGGAGAACGTCCATGACCTTGTGTAGGGCAGCACGAGCTTCAGGTGTTAAGAGTTCAGGGGAGTTGATAACACAGCTTCCTCTCAGTAAATTGAAAAGTGGATCCAGTTCATTGTTGGTGATTCCCAAAACAGGTTTGCCCAATTGATTTCTCCTAGAAGCTGTTGCAAACCTCGCAGGTTGTTGACACTGGTCCGGAGCTGTATTTTCTGTGGGGTAATTGTTTCTTCAGTCATCTTCCATCCCAGATACTTCCAGGGTGGAATTTCTTGAATTTTGGTTATACACATTTCAAGTCCAGCCTTTTGGATTTCAGTAACAACACTAGCACGGGTTTGCTCCACCTCCATCTGCATTGGTGCTGCATCCCCACCACGACAGGATGTCTCTTCACCAGACAATGAGAGACTTCTGAACAACAAAAGGACAAACTGTCGCTGTCTTTCCTTGAGGACCTGTAATGTTAATCATGGATGCACTTTGCAAACACACAGTAGCACCTCCAATCCCTGTGAGGGAACCTGCAGGAGCTACCAAATCTCAATTGCTGGGCCAAAAACATGTGAGAAATTACAGTGACATCTGCACCAGTATCCAGCATGCCTGTAATGTAAATTGTTTTACCACAGTGAGTCAGGCTGCAAGTCAGTTTCGGTTGATTGTGGTCTAAATATTGCACCCAAAAGACCTCAGGACCTGAGGTATCAAATGGCACAGACATAACTGAATTCTCTTGAAAGTTGTTTTGCTTGGGTGTATTGATGGGTGAAAGAAATGCAATAACTATAGGTGGGTTTGGTGAAATTCCTGTCGGAACATTAAATGCAAGAGCTAAAATTAGTAGCTCTTTGTTACAATTTACTGGAAGAGACAACAGCTGGAAGGACTGAAAGTCTGAAAATTTTGTTGCTGGCCTTGCCTATAATCAAAAGATCTTGTCTTTGTTGAAAAATCCCAATAATTCCAGTAGGAATGCTTTCATAACAAAAATTAGGTAAAAGTTGTATCAATTTTGAGGAGGCCAGTTTGACCCTTGTACCTGAGGGTATTGAGCTGGGACCATTTGAGGAATGGTTGACTGATAGATAAGTGACTGAGGTACCAATACCATTTCACTGGGTAATTGGCTGTAAGGAGGTACCAGTACTTGTGTCGAGGCGCGGTGCTAATCCGCGCTCTTTTCTGAGTTTAACGACAAAGGTTTGCCATCGATGTCAAGTTGAGAATGACAGTGCTAAGCAAGATGCCTCCCTTTCTGACATTGATGGCAAATAGAAAGTTCTTTAGGTTGGGTTGTTGTTGTAGGACAATCCCTTTCCATGTGTCCTGGTTTACTACAAGCAAAGCAGCAAGCCCTTTTATCAAAGTCCAACTATACAGTACCAACAGATTTTTCAAAAATGTTTGTTGGTGCTTCAAAGGCCTTTTCAAGCTTTTCCATTTCTTGTCCCAGATTTTCTCCCAAAACCTTTCCCAAATTATCTCCCATTTCTTTTCCCTAACTTCTCTTCTGCAATTCTGCAATTTGCTTTCCAAAAGCATTGACTTACACATTAGCAATATGCTGTGGAGACGTGAGCTTACTGCAAGCTGTTAGCATCTGTGTTACAGTTGGAGGCTGATCAGGTAAAATTATAATAATTTTTTTACATTCTTTCTATAAGTTCTTTGATATTATGGTGAGAAAGAGTTTCGTATTGTGGATTTACATCATTACGACCATATCTTACAGGTAAGGCAAGGAATTGTTTATTTGAATCCAAATTTTTTCCTGAATTTTGAATTCGTCCACAGGGATAGAGCAGCTGGAAAACTCTCAGGTCTGAGCTGCGATCTCAGCATGCTTTTTACCCCCCCCAGCAGTGAATGAGACAGGCTTCAAGGCTTCTCAATGAACTGTCTGTGTCTCCACAGCAAATTTTCTGAGCTCTCCCTCCTGCATCCCCATCCATCTCTCAGTTAAAGTTAAAAAACTAATGTATCTGATTGCTATACCACATTATTTAAAAACATACAAATATCAACTTCTGTTAACAAAAACTAATTTTTTGCAAACCTCTACAAACACTCACTATACACAAAGATCAATAGAAAATTAACAACCTAATTTATTGCATATTGCCACAAGCATACAGCCCATATATAAATACAAAAGATATCAGTATCTCTAATACCAAGAACTCAACAAATAGAATTACACAACTATAAAACTCCATACACATTTAAACAGAATGGAATACATATATAATGACCACAATATACAGATGTGAATATAGATTAAATGTTACATATTAGATGCAAGAAATAGATAAATAAAACAAACCTATCTATAAATAGACAAACAACAGTACCAATCTAAATATCTGTAAAACTGCATCTATACAAATATACAGCTATACATCTGGATATATATGTAAATAAAACATGTATAGAAATAGATCAATATACATCTAAAAATATAAAACCAAACATATATACTGATACAAATACCAATGTACTTATTTAAAACGGCATATACCAAAAACTACAATAAAAACCAATACAAGGACCCAGCCCAGGGAGAGGGGACACAGGGGGCACAGGGGGAAAAGCAAGAGGTGAAAAAGGCAGCCGAGGGGGGAAAGAGGTAAAAATGCAGCCTAAGCCCTATGCAGCTCCATCTATGCATCTAAACTTCCACATACCTCTAACTAAATAACTATGCACATTTCTAAATCTATATCTAAGCATGTAAATGTAAGCTGGTAAACGTAAGCAGATAAATTTAGGCGTCTAGATGTTATTCTATAAATCTATAAATGTAAATCTCAAAATCTTTCAATGCAACTACATCCATATAAATATAATTCTTTCCCATCTATAATGATATATATAGACTTAGTTATATAGATGTATATATATGCACATATAAACACACCTATATAAATCTATAAATGTAACTATAGGGATATATATATATATAATTATAGAAATCTGTAAGCCTATTCATACACAGAAGGATTCCACCTGCCTGATGGTCACAGTCTCTCCCTCTGATCCTTCTTCTCACGCAGAGCAGCCCTCCTGGCAAGGTAGATCAGGTGGAAATCTGGGAAGCAAAGGGAACACTGGGTCAATATTGGCCTCTTTGCATCTTTCCTTTTGGAAGTCACTGTCCTTCTACCAGGGACTGTACAAGATGGCCTGAAAGGCAGAGTCTCACTTGGCAATCTGATGCCTGCTCTTCAAAGAGCCAGGATGCTTCCAAGTGTTCAAAACTTCTGAAGTTTTGAAGTATCCCAATAATCTCAGCCCTCACATTGCAAAGGGCACCCATGAGAGCTGGAAACACAGGCAGCCCCAGCTGCCACAAAGAAGCCCAGCCTTGTTCTTTCTCTCTGTGCTGACAGAGAGACCTCAGTCCCCACTGAAATGGCTGAAGCTCAGGGCTGCTGGAAGCTGAGCTATGAATCAGCACCGTTCCCTGCCGTCTGCAACCTGCCCTCTGCAGTGAGCAACAGCTCCTCCAAAACAACCACCAGCTCTGGGATGAACAGCTGGGAGGGAAAGAACTTCCTCCCCACTGAAATGGCTGAAGCTCAGGGCTGCTGGAAGCTGAGCTATGAATCAGCACCGTTCCCTGCCGTCTGCAACCTGCCCTCTGCAGTGAGCAACAGCTCCTCCAAAACAACCACCAGCTCTGGGATGAACAGATGTGTGGAAAATGACCAGCTAATACTGGCTTTTGCACTAATGTATTAGCTTATGCAGGTTGTTCATGATTATAAGTATTTAGAAATAGCATCAATTATAACTCCTTTTAGTTGCTTGTTAATATAATAGAATCTATCAGCTTGAGTATGCACTGTGTTGCTCATAGCACTAGTAGTGTAATGAGTATAATATCTATGTATCACTTATGGAAACAATTGTGTGATTAATGTGTTACAGACCTTAGCAAAACATAAGGAACAAAAAAAAGTCTTTTGTGTAACTAAAAAGAGTGTAAGGTCATCCAGAGACAAACCTGTCCAAATGATAAGATAACCCTGACAGAAACCAGAGCACCAGAGGACAATTAGAGAATACCATGTTAAATTTAAGGAGAACATACTAAACCCTTACCAGAGGATGTGAAACAGCAGGATGGAGACACAAGAAGAAATAAAATATATTCACCTGACACAGGGGATGTCATGCAGATAAGCCTGAGTGTGAGAAGTCAAACAAAGGAGTTCCCAAAACATCAAAAAGTTCCCAATAAGGTTTGAATAATGCATGAAACACATGAGTACGCATGTAACATGTATCTCAGCAATGTAGCACTACAAGGATGACACTGTCTCTATACACCAGGTGTTCTTTGGCTGTTGGCCAGGAGCACCCTGGTGCTGCAAATATTGTCCTTTTTTATCTTCTTATTATTAAACTATTTAAAATTCTAAGCGGTGCATTCTGTTCTTCACAGCTGTGAAGGAAAGAACTCCCTGCCAGGCCCGCAGGCTGCACCAGCTGTGCTCAAACATGGAGATCCAAACTGCTCTATCTCTCCTTTAGTTCTCGCTAATTTGGGGTAATTTCAGGTTTTCCTTGAGCTACTGGATTTGTGACTGATGATTTGCTTGGCCTCAGAGCTTCTGCTGCTTGTATTTTTAATGTATCTCACTACACCTACCAGCAGACTGGTACAACATTGATTTAATGCTTGGAGACAAACAGCTCAGACTTCTACACTGACCTTTTCTTGTGGTTTTTTTCTCTCACTTCAAGAGTCACTCAGTGTTGCCTCCAGAGCACTGACACCCTACAGCAAATTTATCTTTCTAGAATAACTCCCTAAACTGCACAAAAGTATATCTAACAAGATATTAAAAAATTCTAAGCTTAATAATAAAGTTCTATACATCGTGTTTTAAAGCTTACAAAAAAATGTTATTTTCAAAATAAACATTATTTTAACTAAAAATATGTGTACTTATAATTATGAAATAAAACTACTGTCAATATGCTTTTGCTTTATATGGTTAATCAAAAAACTTATAAAATAAGTTATAACATTAAGTTCTCAATCTACTACCTAAGATATAAACTAATAACATCTTCCCATTATCATAACCATATACTGAAATTAATGCTAAAAACCAACTCAAAACACATTCCTAACAATTCCATCCCATTCATAATTTATACATAATTCCCAACCAACAATACAAAACAATCAGCAAATAAATTGTGAAAAGTGCATATTAAATGATTGGCTCTTCACAGATATTAAAATGAATACGTTATGTGTTATGTTGTATTAATTATTAGTACTGTATTTTTTTAAGTTATGTGGTAAATACAGTTTTAGGTTATAACATAATGTTAAAATAGAAACTATGAGATGTAAAATATTTTTTTAACTATCTGAAGAAAGGGATGAGATAATCAAGAAATTCTTCACATAGAGATAACAGCAACAAGACACCTAAATGCCCAAGAAAAGAATTATTGCCTCCTTATCAGAAAAGACCAAATTTCTTCCAACTCCTTCCAGACATTGAGGAGACAACAAGATTAAGTGGGGGCAGTTGAGAATAACCAGAGAACACCCTTTGTTTGAAAAGAATTATGCATCCTGTATGAAATATATGCAACAGGCTATTACTTTTAAGAGTTAATCCTTTGATAACGTGTGCTTTTTTTAGGAAAGCATCTGAACATTTGTAATTCTTTGCTTTTTTATTGTCCTTTATTGTCCTAACTCTAATTGTCCAAATTCTTATTGCTCTCATTTGTATTACTGTTTTCATAACCATTTTATTACTGTTAAACTTTTAAAATTTTAAAACAAGTGATTGCTGTTTTCACATAAATCAAACACAAAAATAAGTCTCAAAAATTAAATTAACAACACAAAAAAAGAAAATTATTCCTAACTAAATAAACTCATACCTTAAATTATCAAAATAAAAATACTACCTATAAATAAACACAAAACCATAAAATAAGTTTAACTATAAACAATATTTCACAAATTATCCATAACTATAAAATATATATTATGATCAAACAAAACCAAACAACAAAACCCCTGTAATATAAGAAATAATAATCCAAATATAAATAAAAAGAAACCTAACAAATTAATTACATCACACTACCTCAAACACTTCAAAATAAAAACTATATACTCACAAGAATAAATTCTGAGTATATAACCACTAAATAATTAATAACCTAGCCTATATGGCATACTACAATCCATAACACCACCCTCAACCTTAAAAAACAAATCCTATAAAAACATAATAGCCCTAAAACATATTAAATCAAACAACAAAATTAATTTTCAAACACAACCTTATCAACACCTAAACTAAAACACATAACATCACAAAAATATACCATATCCCCTACCATACAAAAACTATGAGCAAAATGTAAAGGAAAAGAAAAAAAAAAGACAAAAAAGAAACCCAGAAAAACCTTTTTTCATTACCGATCCAGATTTTCATCCTACAGGTATTATCGGTCAATGGAGTGACAAATGGTCTGATCCCTTGCACATTTCAGAATGAGTCCTCTTGCCCCATCAGCCAAAAAAGACAGCATCCGTGTTGTTTGAATTAATTGTTCATTTGATAATCAAATGCCATCAGTGGAGTTTGCAATTAATAGCAGTTGATCCTGCAAAAATTATCCTTCCAATACAGCGGGAAGTCTTATAAATGGAGCTTCATTAACAGTGTTCCTTTGCAAAGTTCACTGCAAAACTTTTCAGGGCACATTGCCTATCATCTGCCCAGTCATAAGTTATTGCAGTTGGCAAAATCAACCAATCTGTCTTTGTGGCCAAATAATAGTCGGATGCTGTGCAAGGACTCAACGTCTTCAGTGACAGCTCAGGAAAAATGGGCAAAGCTGTTGTTACTTGCAAGGACAAATCTGGGTGACAAATCTTGGAGGGCCATGAGTCAGGCTCGGCCCAACTGGTTGAGTTAAAGGCCATTGCCATGGGATTCCAGAAGTTTTCTCAGGTGCCTCTGAACTTAGTCACTGATTCTGCTTATGTCACAAACATAACCAAATGTTTGGATTGTTCACTTCTGAAGGAGGTCAATAATGCAGTTTTATTTCAGTTATTGAAAATTTTGTGCCATGCAATTCAGACACAAATTCATTCGTATGACATTCTGCACATTCGGAGTCACACCAATTTGTCAGGTTTCATAGCAGAAGGTAATGCCAGGGCTGACAGGTTGGCTTACCCTGAGTGGGGAGCGCCTCAGCCTGACAAAATTACACAAGCTAAAGAGTCATATGATTTTTTCCACTTAAGAGCACATACCCTGCAGAAACAATTTCACTTGACACCATCTGAGGCTCGTGGCATTGTCAGTGCTGGGGCTGACTGTCGTGGACCTGCTGCACCTTTACCCGTGGGGGTGAACCCTAGAGGCTTAAAAGCCTTGCAGCTTTGGCAAACAGATGTCACTTACATTGCCGAATTTGGCCGACTTGAGTATGTGCACGTCTGTTGACACCTTCTCCTCTGCTATGTGTGCATCTGCTCACACAGGGGGAAAGGGTCGTGACATGATTGCCCATTGGAGGATGGCTTTTGCAGTTTTGGGGGTACCTTCTGTGAAAACTGATAATGGTCCCACCTACATGTCACAAAAGATGTGGCAGTTTTTACACTTATGTGGAGTTTCACACAAAATTGGTATTCCACATTCTCCAACTAGTCAAGTGAACGTGCTCATGGAACTTTAAAGCATGTTCTGGAGAAACAAAAAAGGGGAATACCTGGAGAAACCCCACAGAGCTGATTGGAAAAGGCTCTGTATACTATCATCTTACAGTGCCACAATATTCAAACAATCCTGTCATTTTAAATCACTTTCTCTCATTGCAGTCTTCAGTTGAGACTCGCCTGCCTAGAGGGAAGGTCTGGATAGGGGATATAACTGCTAATAAGTGGGAGGGCCTGTGCTGTCTTCTCACTTGGGGCTGCAAGTATGCATGCATTTCCACAGATACTGGGGTACGGTGGATACCTGCAAGGTGTGTTCACCCTGACTTGGACCACAAAAACCAGAATGTGGCCTTTGAACAGGCAACCTTCGAACGATGATCAAGATGCTGATCATCAATCAGATGGTCCCTCTGTGACTAGCGAATGAGCATTCTGTCTTTTTCTTTGTTTCTGGAAAAGGGTTTTTGACAAGTTAGACTGCCAGTTCTTTGAGCAGACTAATGATATTTTGTTACTGTCTTAGAATTAGTAAGGATTTCTTATAAGAATGAATGAAAAGACTTGATGTTGGGAAAAGGACGTAGGAGCCAAAGGGCCTGCAAGGCCTCCCTGGTGGTCAGTTGCCTAAGATAAGACATGCCTAGTCATGACAACTGCACCAAAGAAACCCTCGTCCACCTTGGGACCCCTGTTATCTCTCTGTAAGATGATAGTTCATATTCACCTCAACCCTTACTATTGGACTGTTTCCCCAAACCCCGATACCCTATATAAACTGTTGCCTCTGCCCAGTTTGGCAGAAGAGCTGTCACTGTGACCCTTCACAGAAGCTGCCAATAAAGACCTCTGTGGAACCTCATACAGCACTTCTTCTCTCACATCTCTGCATCTGCCAAAGCTGAATTTATCAGAGAGCTGATCTCACTTAAGAGCTGAGCTGCTTGCTAAGATTGCCTGCAGCTGGAAGCCTGCCTGGGACCCCTGGACAGGTTGTGCTTAGCGGGCCTTCGCTGTCCGGGACACCTACGGCAGCTGGGGGTGGACAGACCCCGAAACCCCAAGCCATAATAATGCTTGAGTGGTTGCTGAGTGATCCTGTGTGCTTTTGAACACCACAGCTCGGTCACAACACCAAGGTAGGAATGCCAAGCATGTGTTTGGGAACTGGAAGGCAGCCTAGTGACAGGATGAATAAGGCCAAGAAGG
Source organism: Passer montanus (assembly GCF_014805655.1). Classification (NCBI taxonomy): domain Eukaryota; kingdom Metazoa; phylum Chordata; class Aves; order Passeriformes; family Passeridae; genus Passer; species Passer montanus. The sequence continues at coordinate 11,643 of NW_024368942.1, forward strand.
AACAAGAGCAGAGAAGGCATTTTCACATCTCCATGCTGCAGCTGATGATTGATGGGATCGCCACACCTACACTATTGATAAAAGGAGAGGGAACAGACCAGCTAAGAAGCACCGTGGTCCCTGGCAACAGCGACAGCAGGGAGAGGGCAGGACTCCCCTTCTGGCCCCGGTACTGATGTCTCCATGGTCCCTTTCCACGAGGTGGCTGTGCTTTCTGTACCAATGAAGGGGCCCAGGGCAGGACCACCTGGTGCTGCACATGTAGAGGATGGGTACACAGCGTGCTGCGGCAGGGCTGCTGTGACAGCACAAAGCAGGGTGAAGGAAGGGAACCACAGGTTCCCTCTGACAAGATTAGTGATATCTTATAGGTTGGGAAGGTAGCTTAATCAGTTCCCTGTTGCCTTGGATGTTTAATATGCTGTATCAAAAGCAGAGATTGTAAGATGCTTTTGGCAATTCTTGGCAGAAATCTGGAAGAGGGGTTTCTTTGGTCCATCATGACTAGGCATTTCTTATCTTAGGCAACTGACTGCCAGGGAGGCCTTGCAGGCCCTGTGCCTGCTACAAAAGAATGTGATTATAAAGAATTCAATGGTATGTGTTGGAGAATTTCCCTGACCATTTTAAGTCAGCATCTGATTGAGGGTCTGATTGATAACTGGCACATTGCTAAATGGACCAGCTTGAGCTGTGTTTGCTCTCCTTCCTGCAAGGGGCCCTGCCCAGGATTATAAAAGCAGCTTTCTGCTTGAAAGAGAAAGGGGGACCTGTGGATGCGACAGTTTAGTCAGAGAGAGGAAGAGATAACTTTCCCAGGCATTGTCCTAAGGAAGTTGTGAGACTACTCAGAGAAAGAATTAAAACAATACTTATCTTAATCTCTGTACCTGGTGTTTGTGAACATGTGGAATGTTTGTATGTGATGTTTTTGGAGAGATATTTTACCACCAGATGTTGTTCCTAATTAAGCAGTGGTGTGAGTCAGGTTCTGGGTGAACAATCCTGCCCATAAATTATAAGGTGGCCCTTGGCCAGGTTTCGGGGTATACACAGCTGGCTGCCTTGTTTCCGGATAACACAGTCCTGTTCAGCACAGCCTCTCCAAATTCCTAGGCAGCTCCCAGCTGCCAGCTAAGGCAACCTTAGCAAGCTCAGCTCTTAAGTGATTAGCTCTTTTAATGATCATCAGCTCATGAATAAAGTAGTAATTTCAGCTCCTTAGCTTGCTAGGTGCCTTTGGTGGATGCAGGGAGAGGGAGGAGAAGCGCTGTGTGAGGTTCCACAGAGGTGTCCTTTATTGATCTTCTGCAAAGGTCTCAGGGACAGCATCTTCCAACAAACTGAGCAAAAGTAGATCTTTATATAGGGTACAGGAGTTTTGGAAATTGTCCAATAGTAAGGGTCGAGAAAAAGTGACCTATGAGCTTACAGAGAGATAAGCAAGGGTCCAAAAGGCGGAAGAGGAACTTCTAAGGTCCAGTCATTATGACTCAGCATTTCCTAGGCTGCTGACCACCAGGGAGGCTTTGCAGACCCTGTGCCTCCTACAATAAATACGTGGAGCGGCCGCGGGGATGCCTGGGGATGCTGCAATGGTGACGGCGGCACCGGACAGCCGGCAGCAGCCTGGGACGGCCGCGGCGGCGCCTGGAGGGGCCGCGGGGGCGGCCGAGGCGGCAGCGATGGCAGGGGTGACGCGCGGCGGCAGCGGCGGGCAGCCAGCGCCCCGCCGGGGGGTGGACAGACCCCAAAACCCCAAGCCATAATAATGCTTGAGTGGCTGCTGAGTGGTCCTGTGTGCTTTTGAACACCACAGCTCGGTCACAACACCAAGGTGGGAATGCCAAACACGTGTTTGGGAACTGGAAGGCAGCTTAGTGACAGGATGAATAAGGTCAAGAAGGAACAAGAGCAGAGAAGGCATTTTCACATCTCCATGCTGCAGCTGATGATTGATGGGATCGCCACACCTACACTATTGATAAAAGGAGAGGGAACAGACCAGCTAAGAAGCACCGTGGTCCCTGGCAACAGCGACAGCAGGGAGAGGGCAGGACTCCCCTTCTGGCCCCGGTACTGATGTCTCCATGGTCCCTTTCCACGAGGTGGCTGTGCTTTCTGTACCAATGAAGGGGCCCAGGGCAGGACCACCTGGTGCTGCATGTGTAGAGGATGGGTACACAGGGTGCTGCAGCAGGGCTGCTGTGACAGCACAAAGCAGGGTGAAGGAAGGGAACCACAGGTTCCCTGTGACAGGATTAGTGATATCTTATAGGTTGGGAAGGTAGCTTAATCAGTTCCCTGTTGCCTTGGATGTTTAATATGCTGTATCAAAAGCAGAGATTGTAAGATGCTTTTGGCAATTCTTGGCAGAAATCTGGAAGAGGGGTTTCTTTGGTCCATCATGACTAGGCATTTCTTATCTTAGGCAACTGACTGCCAGGGAGGCCTTACAAACTGTGTGGCTGCAAGGATGTGATTGTAAAGAATTCAATGGTATGTGTTGGAGAATTTCCCTGACCATTCTAGGTCAGCATCTGATTGAGGATCTGATTGATAACTGGCATATTGCTAAATGGACCAGCTTGAGCTGTGTTTGCTCTCCTTCCTGCAAGGGGCCCTGCCCAGGATTATAAATGCAGCTTTCTGCTTGAAAGAGAAAGGGGGACCTGTGGATGCGACAGTTTAGTCAGAGAGAGGAAGAGATAACTTTCCCAGGCATTGTCCTAAGGAAGTTGTGAGACCACTCAGAGAAAGAATTGAAACAATTATTATCTTAATCTCTGCACCTGGTGTTTGTGAACATGTGGGATGTTTGTATATGATGTTTATGGAAAGATATTTACAAAAGGTGTTGTTCCTAATTAAGCAATGGTGGGAGGGGTGTTAAGAACCAGTCAGGTTCTGGGTGAACAATCCTGCCTATAAATTATAAGGTGGCCCTTGGCTGGGTTTCGGGGTATCCACGGCTGGCTGACTTGGTTCCGGATAACACAGTCTTGTTCAGCACAGCCTGTCCAAGTTCCTAGGCAGCTCCCAGCCACAGGCAACCTTAGCAAGCTCAGCTCTTAAGTGATTAGCTCTTTTAGTGATTTTCAGCTCATGAAGTAATTTCAGCTCCTTAGCTTGCTAGGTGCCTTTGGTGGATGCAGGGAGAGGGAGGAGAAGCGCTGTGTGAGGTTCCACAGAGGTGTCCTTTATTGATCTTCTGCAAAGGTCTCAGGGACAGCATCTTCTGACAAACTGGGAAAAAGTAGCTCTTTATATAGGGTACAGGAGTTTTGGAAATTGTCCAATAGTAAGGGTCGAGAAAAAGTGACCTATGAGCTTACAGAGAGATAAGCAAGGGTCCAAAAGGCGGAAGAGGAACTTCTAAGGTCCAGTCATTATGACTCAGCATTTCCTAGGCTGCTGACCACCAGGGAGGCCTTGCAGACCCTGTGCCTCCTACAATAAATATATGAAGTTCCTAATAAATCTTGCTTTATGCCTTCTGATCATAGGAACCAATGTCACCTTTCTTCATCTGTTCCTAACTCAACAGCAACAGTGAAACCGCAGGGAAACCTAGTCTTCATTAAGAACTGTGTGTAAGGTTTCATGGTGTCAAGTTTATTGATTTGAATATAATGCAAATACTAATAGGGTTGGATAATGTCTTAGATTGCAAAATGTGTCTGGGAGTGTGCATTCTATTGCCATGTGTTAGAGGTAGGGCAATTATTTTCTGCTAATTGGGCCACCTGTTAAAACCAGGTGGGGCAGTTTTCTTTATGTCTTCCACAACTAATCCTCCCTGCAGAAAATATCTTCTGTTAGTGGGCCATTGAATCTCACTGAATGACTGAAAAAATTACATCATCCCATTGGGAGATGCTCTACCTAGGGGGAGGAGCCAAGCATTCCTACCTGGATAAAATCTGAGATTTGGAACACCACAGCAGTCTTTTCCCACTAGCTTCCCAAAAGAGCAACTTTCTTTTCCACTGCATTTCCAGAAGACCAAGCCTGTCAGAACCCAGGACATCTCTCTGGATGCCCTGGATGTCTCAAAGCCCTGGCAGGGGCTCGGAGACCCTGGCAGGAAGCCAAAGACACCTGGAAATTCGATCTTAATTCATGGAGCAAATTGCCAACCTTACATGAAGAACTACAGGTAATCTCTGTACCTGGTGTTTGTGAACATGTGGAATGTTTGTATGTGATGTTTTTGGAGAGATATTTTACCACCAGATGTTGTTCCTAATTAAGCAGTGGTGTGAGTCAGGTTCTGGGTGAACAATCCTGCCCATAAATTATAAGGTGGCCCTTGGCCAGGTTTCGGGGTATACACAGCTGGCTGCCTTGTTTCCGGATAACACAGTCCTGTTCAGCACAGCCTCTCCAAATTCCTAGGCAGCTCCCAGCTGCCAGCTAAGGCAACCTTAGCAAGCTCAGCTCTTAAGTGATTAGCTCTTTTAGTGATTTTCAGCTCATGAAGTAATTTCAGCTCCTTAGCTTGCTAGGTGCCTTTGGTGGATGCAGGGAGAGGGAGGAGAAGCGCTGTGTGAGGTTCCACAGAGGTGTCCTTTATTGATCTTCTGCAAAGGTCTCAGGGACAGCATCTTCTGACAAACTGGGAAAAAGTAGCTCTTTATATAGGGTACAGGAGTTTTGGAAATTGTCCAACAGTAAGGGTTGAGGAAAAGTGACCTGTGGGCTTACAGAGAGATAAGCAAGGGTCCAAAAGGCAGAAGAGGAGCTTCTAAGGTCCAGTCATCATGACTTGGCATTTCCTAGGCTGCTGACCACCAGGGAGGCCTTGCAGACCCTGTGCCTCCTACAATAAATATATGAAGTTCCTAATAAATCTTGCTTTATGCCTTCTGATCATAGGAACCAATGTCACCTTTCTTCATCTGTTCCTAACTCAACAGCAACAGTGAAACCGCAGGGAAACCTAGTCTTCATTAAGAACTGTGTGTAAGGTTTCATGGTGTCAAGTTTATTGATTTGAATATAATGCAAATACTAATAGGGTTGGATAATGTCTTAGATTGCAAAATGTGTCTGGGAGTGTGCATTCTATTGCCATGTGTTAGAGGTAGGGCAATTATTTTCTGCTAATTGGGCCACCTGTTAAAACCAGGTGGGGCAGTTTTCTTTATGTCTTCCACAACTAATCCTCCCTGCAGAAAATATCTTCTGTTAGTGGGCCATTGAATCTCACTGAATGACTGAAAAAATTACATCATCCCATTGGGAGATGCTCTACCTAGGGGGAGGAGCCAAGCATTCCTACCTGGATAAAATCTGAGATTTGGAACACCACAGCAGTCTTTTCCCACTAGCTTCCCAAAAGAGCAACTTTCTTTTCCACTGCATTTCCAGAAGACCAAGCCTGTCAGAACCCAGGACATCTCTCTGGATGCCCTGGATGTCTACCTTTTTCTCGTATTGGGGCAGAGACAAGTAACAGCCGACCCCGACACAAGCCCATCTACATCACCACTGGACCTTCAGAGGAAGACTACACCCTTCTACAGGATCACTGCTTCAACAGAATCACATCTCTCACTCCAAGAAAACTACAGTCACAATGTAATCGGACTACCACCAATACCCTGACCAACAGTGTCAGGTCATATTTTGACTCTGTCAGTAGGTTTGGGGTTTTTTTTGTACTATTGCATTTGTATTTTAATTTTCCTAAAAAAGAACTACTATTCCTATTCCAATATCTTTTCTTGAGAGCCCATTAATTTCAAAATTATAGTAATTCAGAGAGAGGCAGTTTGCATTTTCCATTTCAAGGGAGGTTTCTGCCTTCCTTAGCAGATACCTCTCTTTTCAAACTGAAACACTGGGCCATGACATTCCACAAGAGGAATCACTGGTGTACATTTCAGGGACCCCTCTCAGTCCTATTGAAGTATTGTAGTCCTGGTTTAGAATAGACAGGTATGAAAAAACTTTGAGAGACAGAGACTAAAATAGCTTGTGGATTTTTTTTTTTTTTAAGAATGGGGAAAACTACCCAAAAGGTGTTTCATAACATTTTGAAATATACTACATAAAAATTAAAAAGTTAAATAGAAAAGAGTTAAATAAAAAGAGTTGAATAAAAAAGTGCTTTGGTACACAAATAATTAGAAACACAGAAATGTGAAGATATGAATGCACATTTTCATAAAAATATGAAATTACAAAAATATTATATACACAACTGCAATACAAAGGTAGGTAAGACTGTATTTTATTTAGACATTTTTGTATTGCTGGAGTATTTTTTTTTCTGAAGAGGAGCGAGGGTTTTCATGAAGAACAGTGTCATATCTGATAATTAAATTTCCGGATTTCTTCTAGTGCTGGGTAAGACATCCTGGCTGAAAGGCCTGACTGAAGGCAAAGAACTGGTTCTGCGCAGTCTGAAACTGAAGGATGTGTTGACTGCAGACCCAGTATCAGCTCTGTTTCCTATCAGATGGGAGGGCATGTTGCTTGAAGGCAGGGTAAGAGCTATGTTTTGTCTCATACGGGAGGATGCATCCATGGATGACCCAGTATTGGTTCTGGTTGGTAGTAGGCTGGTGACTGTGTCCATTGATGACCCAAAACCTGTTCTGCCTGGTGTCACACTGGAGGGTATGTTGGTGTCAGACACACTGTAGGGTCTGGCTGGTGTCACTTTGGAGGGTATGTTGGTGTCAGACACACTGTAGGGTCTGGCTGGTATCACAATGGAGGGTGTGTTGGTTCCAGACACAGTATAGGCTCTGTGTCTAGGATCGTTCCACTGTGCTGTAAAAAACAAAAGGATAAAAAACAAGTCTGGAGAAAATTGATGTTTGCTGTTAATGCAACTCACTAAGGCATGTATGTGAAGTATTTTTAAATGTTTGCTTCTTAAGTGCTTATTTGAAACACATGGCACCTGATTATTATATAAAATATTTAATAGTACTTAGTTAAAGACATCTTTTACCTCTCATTATATTAATTCTAAAGCTGTATTTTTTAATCAAGGAAACAAACTTATTCAGCAGTCGCCCTGACAAAATATTTAATCCTGCTGTTATTTATCCCACAACTTTCCATCTAAAAATGTCTCAGAACATTCTGTTAGCAATACTTTTAATGCTCCATTATGTTTACAATGAAGTATTGTTGGTTTGGCCTAGAGAAGCTGTGCAGCATGAAAGGGAGTTGCTGGCTAGGACCCCACATCCAGTGACTAAAATTGCTTGAAAAACCACACTTACCAGCAGGAAAGGAAGAAAGGGAAAGGAAGAAAGGGAAAGGGAAAGGGAAAGGGAAAGGGAAAGGGAAAGGGAAAAATGCACAGACTGGAAATGAATATGAAAGGAAAGGATATTACAAACTGTTAATGCTTTATAAGAGAAAGAAAGGAAAAAGATTTTGGCTATTAAAAAAAATTAAAAGAAAAAAAAAGCAAATAGAAGAAGTAATAAAAGATTTCAAAAATCAAACACACACCCACCCACCTCAACCACTCCCCAAAACCAAAAAAAGTACCAAAAAAAGTACAAGTAACCAAGCATCCAAACTCAAACTAAAACCCTAACAAACCCACAAGCAATTAGGGACCAATAGAAAAAACTTTCCAATGATACTTCTAAGCCCTGTGTTAGTTTTCACCATCCCCCTTCTCTTCTTTAAAAAGTATCACCACATTTCTGTTTGCACTAGTTTTAACGCTCCATTGTGTTAACAGTTAAGTGTTGTTGTATTTGCCTACAGAAGCCTTGCAGCATGAAGGGAGCTGCTGTCTAGGAACCCACATCCCAGTGACTACAATTGCCTAAAAAGCAGACTTACCAGCTGGAGCAGGAACAGGAGTAGCAGGTGTACGCCGTGCTCTGGGTGCAACGCTGACCCGAAATATATCTGTTCAGAGATAGTAAATTTACTTCAGAGAAGGTAAATTCTAAAAAGCAAGGAAATGCACAGAACTGAAAAGGTTGTGTTTGCAAGAGAAGATGATTAAAAATCATTAATGCTTTATAACATAATGAAAGGAAGAAGCCTTTGGGGAAAAAGAAAAAAGGGAATATAAGAAAAAAAAATTAGAAAGTCAAAACGCACCCACCCACTCTACTGCTACTCTGCAAAACCAAAAAATCTAAAAGGGCAACCACCAACCAAAACCAAAAACAAACTAGCAAACAAAAAAAGCCAAGAAAATGGGGACCAATAGGAAAAAACTGTGGTAGTAATTTTAATACCTGTCTTAGCTTTCACCACCCCTTTCTCTTCTGATAAATGTCTCAGAATATTTCTGTTAGCACTACTTTTAATGCTCCATTATGTTTAGAGTTATGGATTGTTGTATTTGCCTAGAGCAGCTGTGCAGCAGGATGGGAGATGCTGGCTAGGAACCCACATCCCAGTGACTCAAATTTTGAAAAAAAGCAGTCTTACCATCAATTTCAGAACCAGGATGTGCAGCAGCTCCTCTGGGCACAAACTGAGGTCGAAAAGAGTCTGTTCAGGAAAAAAAATTTACTTCAGACAATACAAATTTGAAAAAAGCAAGGAAATGCACAGAATTGAAGGGGGTATGTTTGCAAGGAAAGGCTATGGCCGAAATGCAAGTGGTTTGTAACAGAAAGAAGTGAAAAAGCCTTTGGGAAAAAAATGGAAAGGGAATATTTCTGTTAGCACTACTTTTAATGCTCCATTATGTTTAGAGTTATGGATTGTTGTATTTGCCTAGAGCAGCTGTGCAGCAGGATGGGAGATGCTGGCTAGGAACCCACATCCCAGTGACTCAAATTTTGAAAAAAAGCAGTCTTACCATCAATTTCAGAACCAGGATGTGCAGCAGCTCCTCTGGGCACAAACTGAGGTCGAAAAGAGTCTGTTCAGGAAAAAAAATTTACTTCAGACAATACAAATTTGAAAAAAGCAAGGAAATGCACAGAATTGAAGGGGGTATGTTTGCAAGGAAAGGCTATGGCCGAAATGCAAGTGGTTTGTAACAGAAAGAAGTGAAAAAGCCTTTGGGAAAAAAATGGAAAGGAAAAGGAAGAAGGGAAAGGGAAAGGGAAAGGGAAAGGGAAAGGGAAAGGGAAAGGGAAAGGGGGGAAAGGGAAAGGGAAAGGGAAAAGGAAGTTCAGGAAAGGGAAAGGAAAAGGAAGAAAGGGAAGTTCCAGGAAGTTCCAGGAAGGGAAGTTCTGGGAAGGGATGTTCCGAGAAGGGAACGGAAGGGAATAAAAAATGGCAATAAAAAAAAATCAAAAATGAAACTCACACACCTAGCAACCAAAGCCAAATTAAAACCTAGAATATCTAAGCAAATAGGGACCAATAGAAAAAACAATAACAGCAATAATTTTAATCCCTGGGTTTTAACCCCTGTGTTCGCTTTCACCATTCTCTTTCTCTTCTGAAAAATGTCTCAGAACGTTTCTGTTTGCACTAGTTGTATTGCGCCATTATGTTTACAAGTAAGGATTGTTGTATTTGCCGACAGAATCCATGCAGCATGAAGTGAGCTGCTGGCTAGGAACCCAAATCTAAGGGACGGCAATTCCTTGAAGAGGAGACTTACCATCACTGTCATGAGCATGTGCAGGAGGTGTTCTGGCTAGCTGGTGTCCAATTCGACCCCAAAAAGATTCTATACAGAGAAAGTAATTTTAAAACTAATTTTTTTTTTTTTTTTTTTACAGTGAGGCAATGCACATCATTGAAATAGTTGTGCTTTCAAGAAAAGGCTGTTATAAATATTGGTTTAGAACATACAGGAAGAAAAAAGTGTTAAGCCTTGCAGCATGAAGGGAGCTGCTGTCTAGGAACCCACATCCCTGTGACAATAATTTCTTGACAGCAGATTTACCATCGTGAGCTTGTGCTTGAGCAGGAGGTGTACGAGCAGCTTGGGATGAAACAGGAAGCTGAAAAGATGCTGTTCAGAGAAAGTAAAATTACTTCAGAGGAAGTAAATTTTTAAAAGCAAGGAGATGCACAGAACTTAAATAGTTATGGTTGCAGGAAATGGCGGTTTCTAAATGTTGGCAGTAGTGTTATTGCTCCGTTGTGTTTACAATGAAGAATTGTTGTATTTGTGTGCAGAAGCTGGGCAGCGTGAAGGGTGATGCTGGCTCTGAACCCACTTCCAAATGACTATAATTTCTTGACAAGCAGACTTACCATAAGGATCGGGAGTACGAGGTGTAATGGGTCCTAGGGGTATGGAGACAATCCGAAATGATTCTGTTTATACAAAGTAAATTTACTTCAGAGAAGGTGAATTTTAAAAATAAGGAAGTGCATGGAACTGAAATGGTTATGTTTGCAAGGAAAGGCTATTACAATGATTTATCACAGAAGGAAATAAATGCCTTTAGCAGAAAAAAGAAAAAAAAAAGTAGAAAGCGAAAATAATTTTAAAAGAGAAAAAAAATCAAAACCTAAGACCAAATCACCCAGCAGAACCTCTTCCCTAAACCAGAAACCACAACCAACCAAAGAGAATCCAACCAACCAAGCTGCTAAACCCAGTGTAACATCAAAATTATCAAAGCAAATTAAGGACCTATAGGAAGAAAATACATCCTCCAGCAATAATTTTAAGCCCTGTGTTAGCTTCCACCATCCACTTTCTTACTTTTAAAAAGTATTACAACATTTCTGTTAGCACTAGTTTTCACACTCCGTTATGTTTACCATTAAGTGTTGTTGCATTGGCCTACAGAAGCTGTGCAGCAGTTGACAGGGAAAAAACATGGGTCTGTCTATGGCTACACAAGAAAGAGTCCAGCCCAAACTCCATCATCTCTTCCTGCTTAGGATTCTTCTCTTCTCTTCCAGCTTTCCTCCCGCTTGTCTATTTCATCTCTCATCTCTCTCTCTATTCATTCTGATTTAGGAGGATTCAGTATTTGTAAGGTTTCTATTAGTTTATAAAGGGGTTAAAATCTTCACTTCTGCCTGTCCAGGACTCCCACAGCTGCTGCATCCCCCGCTTCTGGCCGGCTGAGCTGCCAGCACAATCTCTGTCTCTCTCTCCGGGGGGGCTGCCCAGACATCTCAAGTCTCTTCCACCCCTGCACCCTTTGGGGCCCTGGGCCTCCTCCCCACAGGCCACATGGCCTCCCCCTCCCCCACCCAGACACAGCTGGGCAGGGGAGAGGTCCAGACTCTACTTACCAACATCGGATTCCCAAAAGAGGAAGTTTTCTGGGAATCTTCTGCTTTTAACCCCGGTGTGTTCTCAGAGGCATATCTAAATCCTCAGTGGCCAGCACAGCTGTCATTTTCAGATCTGGCCATGGATTGGCCTGACCTAGACCTTTCCAGAAACACACTTCTGGGCCAAACCACGACACAAACAAACAAAAATAGCCATCTAATGGGGGACCAATAGAAAAAAAACCCACAGTATTCACGGAATTCACAGAATGACTAGTTTGGAAAACACCGCAAACATCGAGTCCAACCCATGCCTTAACACCTTAACTAAACCATGGCACCTAATGCCACATCCACTTTCTTTTTAAACACATCCAGGGACGGTGACTTCTCCACTTCCCTGGGCAGACCATTCCAGTAATTTATCACCCTTTCTGTAAAAAACTTCTTCCTACTATCCAATCTATATTTCCCTTGATGCAGCTTGAGACTGTGGCCTCTCGTTCTGTCAGTTGCTGTCTGATGAAAGAGACCAACCCCCACCTGACTACAACCATCTTTCAGGAATTGTAGAGAGTGATAAGGTCACCCCTGAGTCTCTTTTTCTCCGGACTGAACAGCCCCAGCTCCCTCCGTCATTCCTCACAGGGTTTGTGTTCCAAGCCCTTCACCAGCCTCATTGCCTCCTCTGGACATGCTCCAGCATCTCAGCATCCTTCCCAAACTGAGGGGGCCAGAAGTGGATGCAGCTCTCAAGATGTGGCCTTACCAGTGCTGAGTACAGGGGAAGGATGACCTCCCTGCTCCTGCTGGCCACACTATTCCTGATACAGGTCAGGATGCCATTGGCTTTCTTGGCCACCAGGGCACACTGGTGGCTCATGTTCAGCCAGCTGTCAGCCAGTAACCCCAGGTCCGTTTCTGCCTGGGCACTGTCCAGCCACACTGTCCCCAGTCCATAATATTGCAGGGGGCTATTGTGGCCAAAATGCAGGACTTGGCACTTGTACTTATTAAACTTCATCTTGTTAGACTCTGCCCATCTATACAATCATTCCAGGTCTCTCTGCAGAGCCCTCCTACCCTCCAACAGATCAACACATGATCCCAGCTTAGTGTTGTCCGCAAACTTACTAATGAAAGACTCAATCCCCTCATCCATGTCTCCCATGCAAACATTGAATAGAGCTGGTGGTTCCAGCACAGAGCCCTGAGGGACACCACTGGTGCCTGGCTGCGAGCTGGATGCATCACCGTTCACCAGCACTCTGGCCTGGCGGTCCAGCCAGTTCCTAACCCAGCACAGTGTTCTCCTGTCCAAGACTGGGTTGCAGCTTTTCCAGGAGTTTGCTGTGGGATAGAGTGTCAAAGGCCTTGCTGAAGTCCAAATAGACAACACTCATAACCTTTCCCACATCTGCCAGGTGGGCCACTTGGTCATAAAAGGAGATCAGGTTGGTCAAACACAACCTATCTCTCCTAAACCCATGCTGACTGGGTCTGATACCCTGGCCATCCTGTAGATGCTGCATGATGACACTCAATATAAACTGTTTCATCACCTTACCAGGTCAGGCTGACCAGCCTATATAATTAACAGAATCCTCCTTTCCACACTTTTTGTGAATGGGTGTCACATTGGCCAGCTTCCAGTCACCTGGAACTTCACCAGTGAGCCAGGACTGCTGGTAAATGATGGAAACCAGCTTCCCAAGCTCATTTGCCAGCTCCCTCATCACCCTGGGATGGATCCCGTCTGGGCCCATGGATTTATGAACATCCGAGCAGCTCGGCAGTTCTTTGACTGCCTCCTCTTGGATAATGGGTGGACCATTCTGCTCCCTGATATCACTGAGCAACCCAAGAGGACAGTTGTCCTCAAGGCAAGTTTTTCCACTAAAAAGTGGCAAAGAAGGTGTTAAGCACCTCTGCCTTCTCCTCATCTGCAGTTACTAAGTTCCCTTCTGCATCTAATAAAGAACAAAGGTTGATCTTACTCTTCCTTTTACCATTAATATATTTATAAAACCATTTTTTATTATCCTTTACAAAAGTCACCATTTTAAGTTCAAACAGAGTTTTGGCCTCCCTAATTTTTTTCCTACATGCTCTAGCAGCCCCCTGAAATACTTCCTGAGAGACCTGACCCTCCTTCCAAAGATAATACATCCTTTTTTTATTCCTAAGTTCCTCCAAAACTTCCTTGCCCATCTAGGCTGGATGTTTGCCTCGTCGACTCATCTTTCAGCACATAGGAACTGTCTGTTCTTGTGTCGTCAAGATCTCCATTTTGAAGCAGGCCCACCTTTCCTGAACTCCTTTGTTTTTAAGGGCTGCTTCCCAAGGAACTCTCTGAATAAGTTTCCTGAATAGGACAAAGTCTGCGCTCCAGAAGTCCAATGTGAAAGTCTTATTTATGTTCCTCCTGATTTCACCAAATATTGAGAATTTTGTAATTTCATGATCACTGAGTCCTAAGTGACCTCCAACCACCACATCTCCCACCAGCCCATCTCTATTTGCAAACAACAGCTCTAACACAGTCCATCCCCTGGTGGGCTCACCCACCAGCTGTGACAAAAAGTTGTCCCCCACAAACTCTAAAAATTTCCTGGCCTGCCTTTTTTCAGCTGTACTGAGCTCCCACCAAATGTCCAGCAGGTTGAAATTGCCAGCAACAAAAAGGGCTGAAGATCCAGAAACATTCTCTAGCTGTTTACAGAATGAATTGTCCACCGCTTCTTCCTGGTTTGGTGGACAATAACAGACTCCCAGTAGGGTGTCAGTCTTGTTGGCCTTCTCCTTAATTCTTACCCATAGGCATTCAACTTTCTTACCATTCTTACCCATCGTCATTCCTTTCAATACCCATGGCAAGAAAAGCTTCCCTAATATAAAGGGCCACTGCTCCACATCTTTGACTTTCCTGTCTCTTCTGAAGAACTTGTAGCCACCCAGTGCAGCACTCCAGCCATGTGAATCATCCCACCACACTTCTGTGTTGGCAATTACATCACAGCTCTGCTGCTGTACCATGGCCTCCAGCTGTTCTTGTTTGTTGTCCATGCTGTGTACATTGGTATACATACACGTCAACTGGGCTGCTGATTTCACTCTTATCTCAGGCTTAGCACCCTTGCGCCTGCTTCTGGACAGCCCAGATGCATCCCCTTCCCCCTTCTGACCTAGCTTAAAGCCCTCTCAACGAGTTCTGCCAGTTCACAAGCTAAAAACCTTCTGCCCTTAACAGAGAGATGGAGTCCACCTGGTTCCAGCAGGCCAGGTGCTGTAAAAGTTGCCCCATGATCAAAGAATCCAAAATTCTGCTGATGACACCAACCCTTGAGTCATTTGTTGATAATGTGAGCTCTCCTCTTCCTTTCTCCATTTTTATCAGCCGCCAAAGGGACTGAGGAAAAGACTACCTGTACCCCTGTCCTATCAATATTTGTCCCAGTTCCCTAAAGTCCCTTTTAATTGCCCTGACACTCCTCTTTTCAATCCCATCACTGCCAGCAGTGGGTAATAATCAGAGGGCTGAATCAGCCCAGGAAGTCTCTCAGTGACATTCCGTACCTGGCCCCCAGGGAGGCAGCAGACCTCTCTATGGGGTGGCTCTGGTTGAGATATGGAGCGCTCTGTTCCTCTCAGAAGAGAATCTCCCACCATGATTACCATTCTTTTCTTTTTGATGTTAGTCGTGGTAATCCTTCTCACAGATGAGTCACAATTGGAAGGCACACTGGGCAGATAATTTTCTTCTAAATCATGTGGATGGCTCTCTAGATCCAGGCATTCAGAGCTATTCTGAAATGGCACCTGGCTTGGGGATGGGGTTCAGGAGGAATTTTTATTATTACCTCCTCGAGCAGGTACCCATTTCCACTCCCCTTCATCTACCAGGTGCCCTTCTAGCACCTGAGAGTGAGAGGCATGGGAGTCCCCTGACTCTTGGTGGGCCTCCCTTAAAGAAAGGCTGAACTCCTCCAGTCTATTTCCCTTTCACTTTCCCTGATATTCCTTAGTCTTTCAACTTCCTCTCTAAGCTCAGCCAGCAGTGAAAGGAAACCCCAAAACCAACCAACCAACCAACAGAAACACTGCACACAGGACACAGTAAACCTTACTGGCACGAAAAGCAGCAACCCTGCCTGCTTACCCTGCCTGCGTGAACTGTGATGCAAACTGCCATGCCATGCCCTCAGAGCCATGCCAGACTCCTGTTTGCCCACTCCAGGCCACCATGCTCCCTAGAGGCCTCTTTTAATCAGCCCGCTACTCAGTAATGGATGAAGTAGTAATTTTAATGCCCACCACCAGTTTTGTCTTTGATAAATGTCTCAGAATATATCTGTTAGCACTGGATTAAATGATACAGTATGTTTACAAGTAAGTGTTGTTGTATTTGACTACAGAAGACATGTGGCATGAAGGGAGATTCCGACTAAGGAACCCACATCCCAGTGACTACAATTGCTTGAAAAGCAGACTTACCATCAGTTTCAGGACCAGCAGATGCAGCAGTTCCTTTAGGCACAAATTGAGGTTGAGGAGAGTCTGTTGAGGGAAAGAGAATTTATTTCAGAGAATACAAATTTGAAAAAAGCAAGGAAATGCACAAAATTGAAGGGGGTATGTTTGCAAGGAGAGGCTATTACAGAAATGCTAGTGGTTTGTAACAGAAGGGAAGTTCCAGGAAGGGAATTAAAAATGGCAATAAAAAAATTCAAAAATGCAACACACCCAACACCAACACTCCCCAAAACCAAAAAAACTATCCAAGCAACCACAGCCAAATTAAAACTTAGAATATCTAAGCAAATAGGGACCAATAGGAAAAAAAAAAAAAAAAAACCAAAACATTACTTTTAATCCCTGTGTTAGCTTTCACCATTCCCTTTCTCCTCTGATAAATGTCTCACAATATTTCTGTTAACACTAGTTTTCATGTTCCATTATGTTTACAAGTAAGGTTTGTTGTATTTGCCTACAGAAGCTGAGCAGCAGGAAGGGAGCTGCTGGCTAGGAGCCCACATCCCAGTGACAACAATTGCTTGAAAAGCAGACTTACGATCTTCACTAGGAGTAAGAGCCTCAACAGCTGCTAAGGGTTCAAATTGAAACTGCGAAGAGTCCCTTCCTGTTGTTAATGTATCAGCTTTGGGAGCTGCCAGTGAGTAGAGATCTACAAAATTTCTAGGCACATGCTTTAAATAAAAGTAGAAGGAATCATTAGGGCCAGGCAAGCTACACTTAAATTCCAAATAGCACACATCCAAAATCGTTACAAAAGACAGAATTTTTTTTTTTTTTTCAGCAGACAAACTATATACAGTTTGTAAGCCAGGCAGAATGTCAGTCCCAGACTAAAACATCAGAAACATCTCACACTGGATTTCGTATTTTTTTCTAAAATGTTGAATATTAATGTCATTGAGGAAAAGGGAATTACTCCCCCCCCTAGTTAGAAGATGCTTTGATGAGATGTTTTCAAGCATGCAATACAGCACTGGGATCTTGATACAACTTTTTCATTTTATTTCAATACAAGATTCACTACAGGTTCAATTTCTGTTCACAAAAAATTACCACACAGTTTCAGGATAATGTTCACGCTTCCAAGATGAATCAATTTACTAATCCTTCCACTCCACAGCAAAAATTTAACTTGGCAGTAACAAAAGAAACATCAGAAACCTACAGACCTCTGAAAACAAATAATCTGATTGCACTATAACTGAAAAAAAGGAACAGTTTCCATGTATGCAGCAGAAGAATGCCCCAGTTTTGTTATATTGATTGTATTGATGATAAATTTAGAAGCACAAGAAAGCACAGATGATTTGACACTGCTGGTAACTTTATATCCACCCCAAGTAGTCTCAACTAACTGTTGAAATGATTGATCTTCTTTACAATGGTTAATCACATTTTATATGTTCAGTTTTTGCTTTCAGATAGTATGACTTTGGTCTTTTGAATGTAAACTTGTGATACAGACAAAAATCAGCTTATCATCACAAACAGGGGTTTGCAAAGATTTCTGCAGTTTTCCTTTGATTGGTTTCACATTGCTGATTTTCAGAATAGATGTTAACACAGCTAAAATCAATAGGTTGTTTCACTGTAGTGTCTAGGAAACAGAAGTGGCAAATTAACCAATATCACATCTTTTCTCATCAGAAAGAATCTCCAAAAACATCCTGGTGCTGTGGTTCTAGTCCTAAAAGAGGATTCTTGCAGATTATAAGGCTTTTAATTGAAATGTGCTCATCACAGGCTAACTAAGGCAGTTCTAGAGGATGTGCCTGCAAAGAACTCCACTGCTTTTAATGACAAGTGTCCCTAAAGTCATTCCTAACTGCTTACCTTACTCAAGATTGCAGGATTGCCCTTAATACAGTTTGGCACAGAGTAAAACTACAATCCATTAGGTGACCTCTGTCCATAAAGGGCAAATTGTGTCATTAAACCCCAATAAGGAGCTTGGAAAGGAATCAAACAGGAACTTGAAATGAGGGCTGAGGAGAGAGAGAGGGAAAAGGGGAAAACAGAGATGGGGAAAGGGAGAAAGAGGAAAAGGGACAGAGAAAAGGAAGTTCACAGTGACACAGTCTGTGAGCCATTGGTGCTGTTTGTCCTGAGTTACCAAGTGCACCTGAGGCTGCCAGGTGAACAAGAACTTGGCAATTCTGCCCCACCAGCAAGCTCCCCAGCACATACTGTACTATGTTATTTATACCACAAACACTTTGTGCAAATATGAAATGCAACTTTTTGTGTTTATGATTCTCTTCTGAAGAGAAAGAGAGAATAGGCTGCAGATGCTTCTGTGATCATTGTGAGGTCAAAAAAAAAGGGAGTTGGGTTAAATGGGGCTAAAAAAAGAAAAAAGGAAGCAACATTCTTTACCAAATTGTGGAAAGGTGCCACCTGTGGGACTTTTTATGCAGTTCTAAAATGGATCATCACTGTACTGGGGAAACATTTGTAATTCTACCCTTTGATGAATAAGCTCATCTGTGCTAATTAAGTTTCATGGGAATCTCAAGGCATTACATATTCCATATTTCCATATTTTAGTGTGGAAACATGATAATGCACACATAATTTATATCTTTATCATACTGAAATATATGTATGCATGCAAGAGGGCAACAGTGAAAAACTTCCAGTTTAGAACCTGCCTTTCTTGAATGTTTGATTCTGTGACCCTGATCCTGCAATTATATACTGCATTAGAACAGAAAAAAATCTACAATAAGTGGAAAGGAATTACTGCAGAAGCTCACACACTGTATGCAGTACTTACTCTGCCTAAGTTTCCTTGCACTTGACTTGATTACCTGCTCTCTCACTAATTCAGACAGAGAAGCACAATAAAAGAAATATGTACTCACTCTGCCTTTTCTTCTCTCATTGGGAAAAAAAATCAGTCTTGGCACTAATAGATTCTGCACAG
>NW_024368942.1:31409-33449 GCF_014805655.1 Passer montanus
TGAATTTTCATTGCAAATAAAACTGTCATTCACAGTGCTGGGAGAGAATGCTACAAAAAATTAAAAACCAACCAAACAAAAAAAACCAACCAAACAAAAAAAAAACCCCACAACACCTTACCCTGGTGTGAAAAGAGAAAGGCCAAGGACATGGCACGTATGTATTACTGTAAAAACACAGCACTTGCTGCATGACATTCACTTCCAAAGTTTGAAAGAAGCCAGTGTGGAGATGGTGGTGGCACAAAGGAAATTTTCTATCTGCACCGTTTGCTGTAGGAGAAACATGCAGTTTAGGTTCTGTCATTTTCCATGACCATTAAAGACAAGAGATTTCAAAAAGATACCTGAAATCATAATTAACAACAGTTTTGGTGAACTCAGAAACTAAAATAAAGAAGAGATTCCCATGTTGCTAGGAAATAAAGATATAGTAAGGGAAATTAACACTCCAAAGTAATGAAATCACTTATTTTGCTCTGTGCTGCTCTAGATTAAAAACAGTTATAAAACCATCTGCCATGAGAGCTATAGTTGAAAATAGTCCTTTCTCCTAAATAATCAATATGTACAGCTTGGTTGGACCTTCAAATAGTCCTATACCAGGCCACAACTTTACAAGTCACAGGGAGAATTTGAGATTACTATTAAGTTTAAAACATGATTTTAAAAAATATCATGGAAGTTTCTGATCACAGATTATGACTTCCTGCCTTTTCTTTTCCTATTTATGATGTTTCATAGGTTAAAGCAGCAGACACAAAGCCAAATGTTTTAGGGCCACCAAGTATGTGACCTCTCATCATTCAGTGGAGGGGTAACTCCACAACAATTGCCAATTTTTGGTGTGTTCCATTAGTCTTTACTTGTCAACCAGAAACAGTGCTCAGGGAGAAAGTGAATTTTCTCCTAACTTCTACATTTAGAACAAGCTGTGTATGTACTACAAACTTGCATTTTATTTCACTGTGGTTTTTTTAAGATGGAAGAAGTTGAGAGGGGAAACTTCAACACTAAGGAAAGGAAGTTGCTTTGCAACAACTTCTCTCCTCCCTTGAGAGTAAGCAGTTCTAAGGCTCTAGCATGTTTGGAAAAAAATCAGAGGGAACACTTCAAATTCTTACCTCATTCAGGGCAGCCTCCACAGCTTTCATGTGATTAATGATCAACTCTTTGTCTCTATTATAAAAGAAAACAAACCAAAACAAGAACATTAGAGTAACTTTATGGAACTGAAGCTCTACGAATGTGGAAATTAATCTTCTGCTACTTTATGGCTGTCATGTCTTGTAAAATAATTGTTGATAACTCAAACTATTAGTATTTTCTCCCTTTTCATAAAATCTCCAATGCAAACTCTAATAATAGTTAATGTACCACTATTTGGTGCATTTCCATATAAAAGATGCTTCTGTTGAGGATAAGCAATTAAAATGGATGTAATTATAGGCCTATCAATGAACAACCATCATGGCTTCGATACAGGTGCCATAAAAAGTCTCTAGCTGGATGGTATTATGTTCTTGTATTGGAAAACACAGACAGATTCTGTTTATTTAATCTGATTCGTTTATATGTTCCAAAGGGAGAAAAAACTTAATTAGTTGTGAAGAGTTGCTATAATAATGGAGGGAAGAGTAGCTTTCTTTGTTGATATTCAGCTGCTATAAACAGGGGGGAAAAAAGCCAGTTTTAAAGTTACTTCACATTAAAATAACCTTTTTTGATATATGTATGGCCACAAGCAATGATCTTTACTGAAATGCCCAAAATGATTGGGACAGGATGAAAAGGGCAAGCTTTCTAGAAGAAATCCTTCTGCAGGTGACACCCACTTTGATCAAATCCTACCAAATAACATTGGTCATTTTAATTAGCTTGTTAAACATTTCATTAAGGACTATACAAATTGCATTATTTTTCTGGAGCATAAAACCCTTAAAGCTTCTGAGATGATGTTCTTCAGAGCTTGAATGATCCCAGGTATGATGAGAAATTTTAATGAACTAAATTTTTTTTAGATCCTAGCTGTGGAACAAC
>NW_024368943.1:0-955 GCF_014805655.1 Passer montanus
TGGGAGCGGGCTGGGATCAAACTGGGAGCGCTGGGATCGAGCTGGGATCAAACTGGGAGCGCTTGGAGCAAACTGGGATTTTTCCATCCCAGTTTTTCTGTCATATCTTAAAATGTATCTCTCTTTTTCCCCCCTCAAATCCTCAATTTTCCCTAAATTCCCTCCCCATTTTTCCCTTTTCCCTTAAATTTCTCAAATTTTCCCAAATTCCCCTCTTTCACCCCCCAAATCCCTAATTTTCCCCAAAATTTCCCCTCGTTTACCCCCCATACCCCAAATTTTCCTCCAAACCCCCAAATTTGCCCCCTAAACCTCAAAATTCCCATATTTTCCCCAAATTTCCCCATTTTTCCCATCTCCTCCCCATATTTCCCCCCAAACCCCTGATTTTCTTGTTTTTTTCCCAAATTTCCCCATTTTTCCCCTAATTTCTTCCCCAAATCCCCAAATTTCCCCAATTTTCCCCCTCAAATCCCCAACTTTCCCAAATTTCCCCCCAATTTTCCCCCTTTTCTCCCCAAATTTCCCAAATTTTTCCCTTAAATTTCCCCATTTTCCCCCAAATTTCCTCATTTTTCCTTAAACTTTCCCCTTTCCCCCCCAAAATTTCTCCCTTTTCTCCTCAAATTACCCAATTTTTCCTGAATTTTCCCCATTTCCCCCAAATTTCCCCATTTTTCCCCAAATTTCCTCATTTTTCCTTAAACTTTCCCCTTTCCCCCCCAAAATTTCTCCCTTTTCTCCTCAAATTTCCCAATTTTTCCTGAATTTTCCCCATTTCCCCCAAATTTCCCCATTTTTCCCCAAATTTCCTCATTTTTCCTTAAACTTTCCCCCCTTTCTTGCTCAAATTTCCCCAAAATTTCCTCCATTTCCCCCCATTTCTCCCCCAAATTTCCCGATATTTTCCCCAAATTTCCCCAATATTCCCCAAATTTTTCCCCCCAATTCCCCC
>NW_024368944.1:0-955 GCF_014805655.1 Passer montanus
AATTTTTGGGGTGTTTTTGGGGTTCTGGGAGTGGTTTTGGGATGGTTTGGGTTGGTTTTTGGGTGTTTTGGGGCCAAATTTCTGGGGTGGTTTTGGGGCTAAATTTTGGGTAATTTTTGGAGTGTTTTTTGGGGTTTGGGGTTGATTTTTGGGTGTTTTGGGGTTGATTTTTGGGGTGATTTTTGGTGCTGTTTTGGGGCATTTCTGGGGTATTTTGGGGTTGATTTTTGGGGTAATATTTGGGGGTGGTTTTGGGGTTCTGGGGGTGGTTTTGGGGTGTTTTGGGGTTGATTTTTGGGGTGTTTTGGGGCCAAATTTTTGGGTAATTTTGGGGGTTTTTTTCGCGATGGTTTCGGGGTTTTGGGGGTGATTTTTGGGGTGATTTTTGGTGCTGTTTTGGGGCATTTCTGGGGTATTTTTGAGGTGGTTTTTGGGGCCAAATTTTTGGGTAATTTTTGGGATGGTTTTGGGGTGATTTTTGGGGTGTTTTTGATAATTTTTTGGATAATGTTTGTGGGTGTTTTTGGGGTGTTTTTGGCGTGGTTTTGGGGTTGATTTTTTCGGGTGTTTGAGGCTGATTTTGGGGTAATTTTTGGGGTGTTTTTGGGGTTCTGGGGTGGTTTTGGGGTTGATTTTGGGGTATTTTTGGGGCCAAATTTTTGGGTAATTTTTGGGGTGGTTTTGGGGTGATTTTTGGGGTGTTTTTGATAATTTTTTGGATAATGTTTGTGGGTGTTTTTGGGGTGTTTTTGGGGTTGATTTTTGGGGTGTTCGGGGCCGATTTTTGGGTAATTTTTTGGTGCTGTTCTGGGGCATTTTTGGGGCATTTCTGGGGTGTTTTGGGGCCAAATTTTTGGGGTGGTTTGGGGCGTTTGGGGTGATTTTTGGGTTGTTTTTGATGATTTTTTGGGTAATTTTGGGGGTGTTTTTGGGGTTCTGGGGGTGGTTTTGGGGT
>NW_024368945.1:0-955 GCF_014805655.1 Passer montanus
TTTTTTCCCTTATTTTCTGTTTGTAGTCCTGTGTTGTTTGCTCTCATGTCTTCTTTCCACTTCTCTCGTCCGTGTCTTTTCTCTCTCCTCTTCTCTCGCTTTCCTTTAGTCTTCTGTTCTCTTCACTTCTGTCCTCTCTTCTCTCATCTTTTCTTTTCTCTCTTATCTTTTCACTCTGAAAGGAGAGAGAAGTCTTCTTTTCCTAGACTTAGAATAAAAAAGCAGCACTAGAAACTTTCAGGCTCTCTGGGAGTAAAGAAAAAAAAAAAGAAACTCTAAAAAAAATGTAAAAAACAACTCTTTACTCCCTGGGAGCCTGAAATTTTCTACTGCTGCACCGGACATATAGTTTTTCTTCTTTTTACATATACCCTATAGGAACCCTAGCCCTACCCTCCACCTGCCAGTAACCCCTGGCCATACCTCCCCACTCACGCCCCATAATTGCCCAGACACACCAGAAATCACTCACACCAGCCCTCATCCATATCCACCGCATACTACACCGCCACCTGCTGACCGAAATTCACTACTGCAGTCACAGCGCCACCTGGGGCATGCCAGCAGCAACTGCAGGTACTGCACTGGCATTACGTCACCGCCCAGCCACGCCCCAGGACCAGAGCCCCACCCCGGTACCCGCCCCTAACCCCGCCCACGGTGCCCAAGAAGGCCCCCAAAGCATAGTGGACCACGCAGAACGCCGTCCCGAAACGCCGACACACACCAGGCACCCCAAAACCCACCGCGGGCGGCGCCGCGCGCCAGCCGCCCCCCAGGATGCCACCGGGACCACCGCGGCAGCCCAGAAACCCCGAAAAAACCCCCAATCGGGACCCTGCCCGAAACGCCGCCATGTTGTACGGCACCACGTGACCCGATGACCGCCGCCATCTTGACCCGGATCACGTGACTACATGGAGGGAGCCATCTTGGCCGCCAACCACGTGATCAT
>NW_024368946.1:0-955 GCF_014805655.1 Passer montanus
AAATCAGCCCAAAATCAGCCCAAAATCACAAAAAAAAGTCACAAAATCAGCCCGAAATCAGCCCAAAATCAGCCCGAAATCAGCCCAAAAATCAGCACGAAATCACCCAAAAATCAGCACGAAATCAGCCCAAAATCACAAAAAAATAGTCACAAAATCAGCCCGAAATCAGCTCAAAAATCAGCCCGAAATCAGCCCAAAAATCAGCACGAAATCAGCCCAAAATCACAAAAAAAATAGTCACAAAATCAGCCCGAAATCAGCTCAAAAATCAGCCCGAAATCAGCCCAAAAATCAGCCCAAAATCACAAAAAAATAGTCACAATATCAGCCCGAAATCAGCCCAAAATCAGCCCGAAATCAGCTCAAAAATCAGCACGAAATCGCCCAAAAAGCAGCCGAAAATCAGCCAAAAATAATCCAGAAATAACCTCAAAATCAGCCTGAAATCAGCCCAAAATAATCTGAAAAAAAACCCAAAATCAGCCCAAAATCACCCAAAATCAGCACGAAATCAGCCCGAAATAACCTCAAAAATCAGCCCAAAATCAGCACGAAATCAGCCCAAAAATCAGCCCAAAATCAGCTAAAAAATCACCCTGAAAATCAGCCCAAAATCCTCCCAAAAATCAGCCAAAAATCACTGTTAAATCACCCCAAATCAGCCTGAAATCACTGCAAAATCAGCTCAAAATCAACCCAAAATCACCCCAAAATAATCCCAAAATCATCCACAAATCACCACAAAAATCACCACAAAAATTACAAAAGAATCCCAAAAATCACCACGAAATCATCCCAAAACCACCCAAAAAAACCATCCAAAAATCAGCCCAAAATCAGCCCAAATTCACCCCGAAATCATCAAACCCCTTCTGACCCAACCCCACAGAAACCCCAAATCCCAAGGGGGGTCCCCAAATCCCCCAGCACCAGGTGGGTGGGCTCGCTGGTG
>NW_024368947.1:0-954 GCF_014805655.1 Passer montanus
TCCCATCACAGCAGCTTTTCTGTATGCAGAGCACTGACTCTGCCAAAATCCTGCTCTGTCCTGTGCTGGGTGAGCATTCCAGCCTCTCCCAAGGGCTCCCATGGGAATGATGCTCTCCAGAGAACAGGCTGAGAAAGGCTGCAAGTTCCTGCCTGGCTATGGCAGGGCCCAGGGATGGCAGATCCTGACCCTGATCCAGCTTCAGAAGGTATTTGGATCCCAAGGAGCAGCCATGGGACCTGGAGGAGATGCTAGGAAGAAGCCAGTCCTGCTCTTCTTGTCTTCACCCCTTATCATTTCTTTAAAGAAAACCTCATTCTGGAGCATCTGTGTTCCTTCTCTCTGGATCTGTGCCCTCTGAGCTGCTTTTCCAGGGCTTTGCTGTGCATCCTTCACTGGACACACTTTGGATCGCGTCCTTATGCCCCCGCACTGGGAGGGTGGGAGCTGCCCCTCCGTATCCCCTCTGCTCACCTTGGAGGGCACAGCGAGGCACGCGGTGCCTCAGAACCAGATTTTCCTTCATCCCAGTGGGTTCCTGGCTCTTCCTGCCCTTCCCTTTAGCTTTGCTCCAGCTGACTGGCTCTGTGGCCATTCTCTGGTGGCTCTCAGGATCTGTTCAGGAGCACCTGGGGGTTTCCTCATAGGCAGAGCCATGGATTCATGACCCAGAAGAAGTGCAAACACCTTTACTGGGTGCAACTGGGTGGGAACCAGCTCCATCCCACATCTCCCACACCTTTCCTGGATCACCCAGAGCATCTGACAGTGCTGAGTGCTGTTCCTCCCTCCTCAGAGTCCCCTTGGAGCTCCCTGTTCCTCTCCCCCTTAGCGCCCAGTGCCTCCAGGACCCCAACCCACCACTTCGTCATCCTCCACCAGCACCATGTCGTAGGCGCTCAGGGCCCCGCAGAAGATGATGCAGGTCACCCCCTCGAAGCAGTGGATCCACTT
>NW_024368948.1:0-953 GCF_014805655.1 Passer montanus
AAAAATCACCCCAGAAACAGCCAAAATCAACCCAAAACCAGCAAAAATTACCCCAAAACAGCCAAAATCACCCCAAAACCAGCCCCAAAATCACCCCCAAAACAGCCAAAATCAGCCCAAAACCAGCAAAAATGACCCCAAAAATCACCCCAAAAACAGCAAATCACCCCCAAATCAGCAAAATCACCCCAAAATCAGCCCAAAACAGCGAAAACCATCCCAAAATCAGCCCAAAGCATGCCCCAATCACCCCAGATCACCCAAAATACCCTCTTTCCCCCAAATATCCCTTTTTTCCCCATTTTCCCCCCAAAATTCCCATTTTCCCCACAAATTCCCATTTTTCTCCCCAAAATTCCCCCTTTTTCCCAATTTTTCCCCCGAATTTCCCCAAAATTCCCACTTTTCCCCCCAACATTCCCCAAATTTCCCATTTTCCCCTCAGAATTCCCATTTTTTCCCATTTTCCCCCTGAATTTCCCCAAAATTCCCATTTCCCCCCCATTTTATCGCCCAAAATTCCCATTTTCTCCCAAACTTCCACAAAATTCCCATTTTTCTCCTCCAATTTCCCCCTTTTTCCCCCAAAATTCCCATTTTTTTCCAATTTTCTCCCCAAATTTCCCCAAAATTCTCATTTTTCCCCAAAATTCCCTTTCCCCCCCCATTTCCCCCCCGTATTTCCCCATTTTTCCCCATTTTCTCCCCAAATTTCCCCCCCAAAATTCCCATTTTTCCTCATTTTCTCCCTGAATTTCCCCAAAATTCCCATTTTTCCTCATTTTCTCCCTGAATTTCCCCAAAATTCCCATTTTCCCCCAAAAATTCCGGGTTTTTTTTCCAAATTTTCCCCCATATTTCCCCAAATTTCCCCCTTTTTCCCCCCAAATTCCCATTTTTTCCAAACTTCCCCAAAATTCCAAGTTTTCCCCCAAAATTCCCATTTTTCCCCC
>NW_024368949.1:0-1101 GCF_014805655.1 Passer montanus
AAAAAAAACAACTAGCTGCAGCCTTCACTGTGACTAATTCAGTAAGAAATAAAGCCAGCAAAAATGAATCATTTGCTCTCTTCTATTGATTTGGACAAACAATACCAGTCTGCAAATGCTTCCATCATCACATTCAGAATTGTAATTTCTCTTTCTCATTTTCAGTGACAGTTTGTGTCAAACCTATCACAAATTCCCACAGTGTTTTGAAGACAAAACTGCAGTAATGACTTTGGAAGAGTATGACATCTATATAATACTGTTAACTATCTGTGACGTTACCAGCTGCATTTGCCCATTGTTGCTTATACTTAACCTTTACCGTTCTTCTAAAATTTGAAAGTGCTTTTCAAATATATGTTACAGCATGATCAAACAAATTTAGGTAAGTCTGACACTGACAGTTTCTTTGTTTGGCATTGATTTTTCCCAAACAGAAATGCTATTAAAGTTAAGCATTTACAGTTTTAGCACTCCTGTTGATTCAATTGAAATGTCTATACTAATCAGTGCATACCTTGCTGTAAATAAACCTGAAATATTGTACAGCTTTACAAAGTTTCTTGCCACAAAAACACTGCAAGGTGGAGAAAATAGCAGTGTGCATATCTCTGTCATGCCACTTATCTAGATTTCTCTTCTTTTTTCTGTGATTATGGAGAAACCAGCCATGGTATAAACTAACCAGGTTGTGCCCTCAGTGTTTCTGTTCTTTGGGAGAACATGCTGTGGTGGGAGTCATAAAGTACTTAAAAGTCGGAAGAGAGCCATAAGGATCACTGAGTCCAGCTCCCTGCTCCTTTCAAAACTGCCTAAAATGAACCATATGACCAAGAGCATCATCCAGACAGTC
This sequence comes from Passer montanus, assembly GCF_014805655.1. NCBI lineage: Eukaryota > Metazoa > Chordata > Aves > Passeriformes > Passeridae > Passer > Passer montanus. The sequence continues at coordinate 854 of NW_024368949.1, forward strand.
CCTTGGCTCTGCCAGGTTAATGTCATGACTACTCATCTGGGAAGACAGTTCCAGTGCCTGTTATGATCCTGTTACTGAGAGATGCTTCTGCCTGAATTAAGGTGCAAACATGACCATATGCCAAAGTCCTATGATTAAGAGTGGGTCCTTCTTGTCCAAGTCACTTTTCCCTGCCTAGGCAATTTCCCACTGAAAGATCACCCTGTGAAAATGTGGCAACTTACCCAAGATGATGAACTTGAAGGGCA
>NW_024368950.1:0-952 GCF_014805655.1 Passer montanus
TTTACTCAATGTGAAGAAATAGTTCTGCTTCCACAGATGCCAGTGCGCTGGGTATAATGTTTTCATTTGTAGTGGTGAAATCTGTTTTTCAAAAAGTGGTGTGATATCTGTGGATTCTGAGAGCCACATGAATTTGCTTCAGTGTCTATTTATCACTACACAGAAGGACATAAGTAATGGTAGCTTTTTCCCCGGAGCTCTGGCACTAAAAGCAAGAGCGTGTTGTTGACCTGCTGCAGGCTGCCTCTTGCACCCTGAGCCTGTTGGTGAACGCAGGTGCCATTTGTTTGCCACGTGGTGAGGTGGGTGAGGGTTTTCTGTCCTTGAAAACTGAGCCACGTCTGAAGGATTTTCTCTGTGAACTTGGGAGTCTAAAAACAAACGTGTCATACTCATGGCCACATGTGCTGTTCCCCATAGCATCAGTATGAAAACATAGCATCAAAATGAAAACCTGCATATTAAAATTGACTGCATACACATCACTTTTGAAATAAGTAAGGGGTGAGTATAAAAGTCCCTCAGTTATGTTTATCATATTGCAGCCCTCCTTACCAGGGAGAGAAGACTCCTTTCCAGACAATCACAGAGCATCTTTCTCTCCTCTCATGCGTATGCCTGGTGGAAGCACTGACCCTGCAGGTAGTGCCACAAGCTGCCTTTGTACACACAATGAAAAATTAGAAAAAAAACCCTGAGGAATCTCCTTTGTATCATTTGGGAGAGCTTTGAGACTTCTAAGGTCAAGGAATATTGAAAGGTCTGTGGGATCTTTAAGTCAGAGGCCCCAAAGGGAGAAATAAAATGTCTCACAGGTCATCCTGACCTTGTGGTGACTTGAAAAATTGCAAACTTGGAAAAGTGGTCCAAGCTCTGTACCCTGCTGTGCAGAACTGGAGTGGAACCTACAGGGAAAACAAGACAATTCTTAGTGGATTGTATTTGGAAAACA
>NW_024368951.1:0-461 GCF_014805655.1 Passer montanus
CCCCACGTAGATTTCGGGGTCCCCGCCGTGACGCCGCGGTGTCCCCGCAGTGCGGACGTGTCCCAAGGTGCACCTGAGCCTGGAGAACGGGCAGGTGGCCGCGGGGGCCATGGAGCGCGTGCCCGTGGAGGGCACCTGGGCCAGGTTCTCCTGCCAGCCCGGCTTCCGCCTGGTGGGCGCCGCGCGCAGCAACTGCACCAAGAGCGGCCGCTGGAGCGACCCCAAGCCCCAGTGCCTGCGTCAGTCCTGGGGGTTTTGTGGGGTTTTGGGGTTTTTGGGGTTTTTGGGTTTTTTTATGGGGTTTTTTGGGGGTTTTTATGGGGTTTTGGGGTTGGGTTCCTGGAGGGATTTATATGAGATTTTGGGGCTTGGGGCTTGGGTTTGGGATTTGGTTTGGTGTTTTTATGGGGTTTTGGGGTTTTTATGGGGTTTTGGGGTTTGGGGGATTGAGTTTGGGGGCG
>NW_024368951.1:1737-2856 GCF_014805655.1 Passer montanus
TTTTACGGTCCCGCTTTTTTCCCCCCCATTTCTCCATTTTTTCCCTCTTTTTTCCCGATTTTTCCCATTTTTCCTCCATTTTCTCCCCTCCTCATCCCGATTTTTTCCCATTTTCCCCCCGGTTTTTCTCCATTTTTCCCCATTTTTTCCCCATTTTCCCCCAATTTCCCTCCCTCCCTCCCGTCCTTTTACGGTCCCGCTTTTTTCCCCCCCATTTCTCCATTTTTTCCCTCTTTTTTCCCGATTTTTCCCATTTTTCCTCCATTTTCTCCCCTCCTCATCCCGATTTTTTCCCATTTTCCCCCCGGTTTTTCTCCATTTTTCCCCATTTTTTCCCCATTTTCCCCCAATTTTCCCCATTTTTTCCTCTCCTCATCCCGATTTTTCGCCATTTTTCCCCCGATTTTTCCCATTTTCCCTCATTTTTCCCATTTTTTCCCCTCCTCATCCCCATTTTTTCCCATTTTTTCCGATTTTTCCCCATTTTCCCCTAATTTTCCCCATTTTCTCCCCTCCTCATCCCAATTTTTTCCCATTTTCCCCTAATTTTTCCCATTTTTTCCCCTCCTCATCCCCATTTTTTCCCATTTTTTCCCATTTTTCCCGATTTTTCCCCATTTTCCCCTAATTTTTCCCATTTTTTCCCCTCCTCATCCCGATTTTTCCCATTTTTTCCCCATTTTTCCTCTCCTAATCCCGATTTTTTCCCATTTTCCCCCCATTTTTTCCTCTCCTCATCCCGATTTTTCCCCTCTATTTTCCCGAATTTTCCCTCTTTTTTTCCCCGATTTTTCCCAATTTTCCCTCTTTTTCCCCCTGATTTTTTCCTCTCCCTCATCCCATCAATTCCCTCCCGAATTTCGCAATTTTTTCCCCGTTTTTTCCCCTTCTCATCCCGATTTTTTTCCCCCTCCTCCTCCCGGTATTTTTCCCGATTTTTCCCATTTTTTCCCTCCTCATCCCAAAATTTTCCCATTAATTCCCCCTTTCCCCATCCCAAAAATTTCCCATTTTCCTTCCTAATTTTTCCCCTATTTTTTCCCATTTTCTCCCTCATTTCCCTCCTAATTTTTTCATAATTTCCCCGCCATTTTTTCTCATTTTTTCTCTTTTTTCTCC
>NW_024368952.1:0-952 GCF_014805655.1 Passer montanus
AAATTTCCCATTTTTAATCTCATTTTTTCCCCCATTTTTAAATTCCCATTTTATCCCATTTTTCCCAATTTGTACCCAAAATTTACCTAAATTTATTCCATTTTTCCCCCCAATTTTTCCCATTTTTCCCTAATTTTTTATCATTTTTTGCCATTTTCTCTCCATTTTTCCTCCTAAATTTCCCATTTTTAATCTCATTTTTCCCCATTTTCCCCCCATTTTCCCCCAATTTTTAATTCCCTTTTTTATCCCATTTTTCCCAATTTTCCCCAATTTTTAATTGCCATTTTTATCCAATTTTTACCCAAATTTTATCCCATTTTCCCCCCAGTTTTTAGCATTTTTCTCCATTTGTTAGCATTTTTTTCTCCATTTAATCTCATTTTTTTACCATTTTTTCCCCAAATTTGAATTTCCATTTTTCCCCAAATTTTGCCCATTTTTTTCCAATTTTTTCCTCATTTTTCCCCCATTTTTCCCCCTAAATTTCCCATTTTTAATCTCATTTTTTCACCTTTTTTCCCCAATTTTTAATTCCCATTTTTATCCCATTTCCCCAATTTTTACCCAGTTTTTTTCTTTTTTGTCCCATTTTTTCCATTTTCCCCCCATTTTTTTACCATTTTTTCTCCATTTAATCTCATTTTTTCGCCCTTCCCCCCCCTAAATTTCCCATTTTAAATCTCATTTTCCCCCAATTTTCCCCAATTTTCCTCAATTTCCAATTCCCATTTCTTCCCAATTTTTACCCAAATTTTGTCCCATTTTTTCCATTTTCCCCCCATTTTTTTACCATTTTTTCTCCATTTAATCTCATTTTTTCGCCCTTCCCCCCCCTAAATTTCCCATTTTAAATCTCATTTTCCCCCAATTTTCCCCAATTTTTTCCCCATTTTTATCCCATTTTTCCCAATTTTTTACCGTTTTCTCCCATTTTTTCCAATTTTTTCCT
>NW_024368953.1:0-33377 GCF_014805655.1 Passer montanus
AGAATCACAGAACAGCTGGGCTTGGGAGTGACTTTTAAGGACTGCCCAGTGTGATCCCACAGCAATGAGCAGGGACATTCCAATGAGATCAGGTTGCTCACAGCCCCCTCCAGCCTTATTCTGGATGTGCCCATTGGTGATGGCTTGGGTACAGCCAAAACGCTGCCACTCCTGTCTGCACCCTTGTCCTTCTCATGCTCACTCACCTTCTCCTTGCTGCTAAACATCAACCTCACAATATTCATCTTGCTGCTGGATTCCTCCTGCGTGCTGTGTCTGGCAGAGCCACACTTCCATCTCGTAACCAGCCAGAAGGCCAGAGTCCCAAATATCAATTTAAGGTTGCAATACAAATTTATTGTTACTATCATGCAATGTAAATATATACAAATATCAAATACAGTTAAAAAAACTAATGCACTGAAACCCTCTACAAACACTCACTAGAAACAAATATCAATTGAAGCTTAACAATTAAATTTATTACAGATTACTACAACTGAACAGCCCATATACAAACACAGCAGTACTAATATTCCTCTCAAAATAACCCTAGGCCTAGAACGAAATGAACACAATTTCAGAACTGTATAAATCCATACACATTTCAATAGAAGTAAATACACCACAACAATGTGCACTGTAAATATATATTAAGTGTTACATATGACATATAGCAAGACATATGTAAACATATTCTTAAGAATCCTATCTATAAATACAAATATCAGTGTACCAATAGAAAAATCCATCTAACTGTAACAGTGGAACTATAGAGCTTTACACATATGTGAATATAACAAAGCAGGAACATAAAAGTGAACACAGGCATATAACTACATACAGAGGCACACATATATATAACTGCATACATATCTATGTTTTTATAGATGTTTACACACACATATATATACACACATAACATACATCTATAAATATAACTAGATATACACTCATAATATCCCTACACAAATATCAGTCAATGTATGTAAATATCCATACACTTGTAACTATCCAAGTCTAACTCTACCCATCCATAAACAGAACCAGATCAGGAGGGATTGCAGCCCCCTATGTTCCCAGGCTCTCCCTCGGTCTCCTCCTCCTATGCAGAGCAGCTCTCCTGGACAGGGACAGCAAATGGGACATGTGGGAAGGAAAGGGAACACTGAGTCAGTATGGGGACGTTTCCCTTGGCAGCAGCTGCACTTCCACCAGGGAAGAGGAAATGTCAGAGCCTCCCCAGGAGGATCAGAAGGAAAAGCAGCCAAGGGGCGCTTTTCTCATGGAATTGAGTGTTAATTTCAGCAATTTTGGTGATATTCTGTGTGATTTATGCATGTCTCCTGTTCATTAGGGCACCACTTAGGAAGGTAGAAAGAGAAAAAAGATGCTTCTACATGTCAATCCACTAGTGGAATATTCATGAACAGACAGAGTGATTAGCTGCATTTTACATGTACTCCTAACCTGAAAGTGCAACAGGTAACTTGGGAAGAAATCAAAGCCAGATCTCTTCTCCTACCAGCCTGTATTCAAATGTAAAATAAACAGAGCAGGATGAGAATGTTAGTGTTCAGTTCCTAATGTGCCTTATTAAGGTGTTCTTAAAGTAATGCAGATAAAATCTGGGTTGGCATTCCTAATTTCCAGACACTCCTTGTCAGTTTAATTCACTCTGAAAATACCAGAGGTGTGCCCACCATACCTTATGAATCCATTTGGGGATGTTTTAGGTTCAGATTCTCTGAGACTGTAGCTTTTTAGATCTCTAGACAATGCTAGAGATGTCTAGAGGAACAGGAATCTAAATGGCTTTCAGAAATTAAATTTTGCTCCTTTTTTCCTCAGTCCTTCACTCGTGCACCAGAAACCGTCAGTGAATGTATTCCACTCCAATACAACTCCAGTCTCTCAGCTGTGTTTGCACTGGTGGGTCGTGTGTCTCTTCTGCACAGTGCAATTTTAAAACCTTCATTCCTTTTTATTTCTGCCTTTCTTTTTCTGTTTTAGCTTGCAAATGCATGCAGATGTATCAGAAATTATACATTTCATTTCTGATACATCACTTCCTGTCTAGTATTTTCATTTGATCCTGTTCTGTTGTTATGCTAGCCTCGTATGTTTTATTCTAAGTACACTGCTGTTTTCTTAAATGTGGAAGATTTATAATGCAATGCTCTCATACACCTCCTTTCATGAAATCCTTCACTAACATTAGCAGAAGTAACTCTGTGGTTCCCTTCTGCTTTGTAGAAGATTTGGGAAACTCAAGTAATGCTCAGCTACAAAAAACATTTATGGTGCTTGTTCTTTTGACCACAGATACAGAAGTATGAACTGCTGGAAAGGGCTGGACACACGCATCCAGAGTTAAAAAGGTGGAATCTAAAAGGGGCACACCCGAGTGGGAGGTCGTCTCTCCTCCTGGAAACCTGAAGTTAACTCTGCGCAGACCATGCTAATGGCTGAGATTGACCGGTTTGAATGCCAAGAACCGGACTGTCCTTGTTATCCATTTGTGTCATTTAGGTGTTACTATTGTAAGATAACGTGGGTGGCGCATTTTGAAAGAGGGGTGAGACCTAGGGGTTTGTGCGAAGATTGTTTTAACCACGAAGTGCATGTGACTAACCTATTCTTGACGCTCCTCACAGAACTGTGAGTGATTGAAGCAGACTCTCTACCATGGTTTAGGCTTTTTCAAAATGGATTAAGGGGAAACCTTCAGTATCGGGCTCAAATTTTGTCGATCGAGTGCCAGAAAAAGAACAAAGTACCCTGCAGTGCCGGGTCAGTAAGACTCAACCGGTGGGGAGTGTTAAAGCGAAGGTACACAGCTCGGGCCAGCTATGATCTCCAAGATATTGATTCCTGCTGCCAAGAAAATGGTACTCCCCGCCGCTGGTGGCAACCCACTGGGCGAGAGCGGGGGCAGAGGAACAATAGTCAGAATAACCCTGATGAGCCTGAGTCTAGTCATGTGCCTCAGAACTAGCGCATTTGCTGAAACCCAAGCTGATTCAGATCTGTGGGACCCCAGCCGGATTTGCGAAATTTGCATCGAGGACGGTCGGGGTGAAGCAGAGGCTTTACCTAACCTCACCTCTTCAGACTGCATTAAAGGCACGACACGTTGGTCAACCAGCACTCGATATGGAGCTTGTCTAAAAGAGGGGGAAAAAGTCTGCATCTCACAAGAGGTAGCATCCAGAATGGGTAAGTCAACCCATATCAGAAAAAGGTGCAGTATTGGACCTGTTAAGATTCCCATATGTGATAAGTACAGTCGTACTGTGTGGACTGGGGGAAAGATGGATTCGATTTTTGTAGGTTATTTCCAGGTGAATCAATTATGTTATAACAGTAAACAGTTGGGAATGTGTGCAATGGGGGGAAAAACATATTGGGTGGGGGAGAATCTAAAATACAAGAATAAGATTTCTTTGGGAAAAGAACCGGTCATCATAGGTTTACTCGAAGATCACGATGACCGAGCCTGCCTCCAATATGACAAAACTTTTTGTTTTTCCCGGAAGAAGGGGCAGACCCTGAAAGTAAAATTCAACAGGTCACCCAAGGCAGGAATCTGAAATGAGGAAACGTAGGATTGAGCAAGAGAGGTTAAAAACTTTAAGTGAACATTATGAACAATTGGAAAAGCAATATAGTGAATTTGGCCTGCCAGCATCAGACAAAAACTTATTCATAGACTTCATGCAGGAAATTGCTACAGAATTAGGTCTAACAAACTGCTGGGTATGTGGGGGATTAAAATCGGCCAAAAAGTGGCCTTGGAAAGGAGAAGGGTTAAGCCCAGAACAGCTGTTAAAGTAGAATCACACCAAAATTTCCAAATTATTTCAACGACCCGAGGGATGGATTTTGGATCAGCGAGTGATTGGAACAATTTGTATAAGTAGAGAAGGAAAAGAATATACGGAGATTGTAGGTTTTACACCTTGCATTTCCATGCTGATCATAAATTCAGATAACAAAAGCCAAAAGTGGCAACCAGAACTTCCCTACGGATATTGGAGTCAGAAAAAAGATAGCCAATGCGAATGGAATGAAAACATAGGACTTTGCTGGAACAAGAAAGCTGGGGCTAACCCCTTCCAATCCCTAGCGGGGTTAAGAGACTTTTGGGATAAACCCAGGGACGTAAAGAACTGGAAAGCAATGAACGGAATATATTGGATTTGTGGGAAAAAGGCATATAGTGAGCTGTCTTTGAAGTGGAAAGGGTCATGCACTCTGGGAGTGATCAGACCAGCCTTCTTCATCTTGCCTCAGTCAGAAAGCAGCTCACTAGGGGCTCCACTCTACGAGACCCTAGACTGTCAAAAGAGAGATGCAAGAAAGAGATTCCCAATCTTTGAAGGGAGCCAGAAATGGGGGGAGGAGGAATGGCCCGCAGAGCGTATCATTGAATACTATGGGCCCACTACCTGGGCTCAGGATGGTAGCTGGGGTTACCGCACCCCAATATATTTCCTGAACCTGTTAATCAGGCTCCAGGCAGCGGTGATAATCGTGTCCAACCACACTGCAGATGCCTTGGAGTTACTATCAAGGCAGCATTCCCAGATGAGGGCTTTCATTTACCAAAACAGAATAGCACTGGACTACCTGTTGGTAGAGGAGGGGGAATATGTGGCAAATTCAATGAGTCTGAATGCTGCATTGAAATTGACGATTATGGCGAGACTATTAGAGGACTTGCAGCTAAAATAAAAAGGGTTGCCCATTGTCCTGGATTAGGGCAAATCTGGGAGAAAACCTCCAAAAGGGCTGCCCCCAGAAAGCAAACCCACACAGTCCCTTCCCCCCACAGGTTCAGGAAGGATTCCTCAGAGAGAAGTGGAAAGAACCTGTTTATTTAACAAGCAGAACACCCCCAGCACACAAAATGAACAATACCAGATGACAACACTTTCACCAATCTGCAAACGATGACAAATTCAGAAAGTCTTTCCTAGGAGTGGTTGCTCTGTTGTTGCTCACTCTGACTCTGGGGATAGCTGCTACAGCCGCCAGATGTAAACTCTTGGTGTTTCCCAGGTCCCATACCGGAGCAGGTTTGAATGATTCCAAAAAGGGAAGGGAAAAAACAGTCCAGGGCCAGTCTTGAAGGCACAGTACATAATATCCAGCACTAACAGAACACATGATTGGGGATACAAGGATCATAACCTCACCTAGGACACCCATGTGTCCATCCAGAAATGGAACTAGATCCTAAATGCATCCGGTGGGACAATCTGTTTAATGGGGCACGGTGGAAGAATTTGATCTTCTTCATTCTCTGTTCCATAGCCGGAGTCATCTTCCTACCCTGTCTGATCCCTTGCTTTCTCCGGCTGATACATTCAGTAGTACAAGGGATGCAGATAGCTGCCATGCCAATGGACCCAGAACTGGCAACAGGGAAGGCTAACCCAGTCTCGAAAATTATGAACTTAGAGGAGGACACTCCACATAAATGGGCAGCTAACGCCCTAGCTCAGTTTGAGAAGCAAATTGAGCACAACAGGTCAGAACTCAGGGAATACCAGGGAATACCTCAGGACAATTAAGAGGGAGGTCACATGTATGTATATACATCCAATAAAAGCCTAAAAATTAAACACATGGGTTTAATTTTTAGAATTACCCACGAATTAATGTGTTAATGAAGGAGGTGAAGGATTTGTTATAAATATGGTTTATTGTGGAAACAAAACATGTATCAAATATATATGTATAAAATGAACTACTGGTGTACAGGGTAGGGGGGAGAGATTCTTCCCCAGGATGGCGAAACCGCGGCAGATGGACAGAGAGGCACCACAACATTTACATGCGAAGGAAACTTTGGCTGCACAGGAGATGGGTATTCACAGAAACCTGCACCCAGTGACGCCCAAGCGATGATGGCCCAGACAAGATACCTATCTGAGTTGACCAGGGCCATCAACACCTTCCATCTGAATGCCAGATTCCAGGAACTGGGGAAGTGTACTATTGTATTCCCGGATGAAGGCTTTGTGCAGTCCGAGCCAGAGAAAGAAACCAAGCTGAATATGAAGAACTCAGAAAGAAAAAAAGACATTCTGCCGTGGGCAAAATAAACTGTATAAGAACCGCTGCCTCGGAGCAGCCAGTGTGGACAGGGTAGAATTGGGGCTAGCAAGGTCAATGTCATGTCCACCTGGCTCACCTCCCGGGGGTGGTACCCTGTCCGATTTGGTTGGTGGCTGTCGAGCCTGTATTACGGTCGTGAAATAAATTTTCTTTTTCTACTTTTTATTAAAATTGGCTATTTTTCATTTTTCATCTATAATGTTATGAATAGAAAATTGTAATTTTTTTTTAGTTTCAGAGTTAAAAAAACCAAGCCAGACCGAGTCAGCCTCCTTTAGGTTCGCTGCTGAAGGAAAGCTTTTCAAGTACCTGTTAATGGCAGGTGATTAACTGATTGTTTCCCTGATGCTAATCGTCCTCCTCCTTCGTGCCACGCCTGGGAGCAGCGGCGGCAAGGGCGCAACCCGTCGATTTCTCCCCACCTGAGCTGATTCTTCTTAATAAAGGCATTAAAAAGGAGAAAGATCTCCTGCCCATTTATTTCATATAACAGTAATTCTCCTAAGAGCTGAAGTTAATGGTAAAGCAACAGCAGCTTCTTGTTCACTTGACAGAAATTTGGAGAAAGCACACTGCAGGTACTGAGGAATGCAGTGCAAGGACAATGGGCATCCCTCAGTTATCCCAGCAGATTTATACCGCTGGCAAAATTCCCTCTTTCCCAAAGGGTTTTCATTTGCTTTGGCTGTACTTTGTACGGCTGTAGGTCACATTTCCCTTGATTTCAGGAAGTATCTTGGCAGTTACTCTTGGTAATATATCACGCTAATTCCCCCCTTAGAGAAATTACTCAGTTTTGCAGTCCTCATTATATGCCCTGTTCTACAAGTCTTTTATGCTATTTTCTCTCTCTTGGTGTTTTCACACTTGTTCAACAAGGTTTCCTTACTAAGAATATTGGTCACAATATCCCACAGCATTAAAAAAATGCTTGGCTACTTGTTCCCTAAGTATTTACAAAAGAAGAATAAAAAGAAATCTCTACAAATATTAGCTGTAATATGGAAATAAACTTGCAAGTCTATCAAAAACTCTTAAGAAACAATCCCCATGTATTCTATAAATCCAGATAATTCATCTACAGAATACAAAAAGGGGCATGTTCTAGAAGAGAAAATTTGTACCACAATGCTGCACAGAATTCTATGCTTTCAAGCTTTTTGCACTTCAGGGGCACTATCATTCCTTGCACTGCAGTGCTCTCAGCATGTTCTGCTCACCGTGGCAGCTTTCTGCTCTCCCCGGTACAGATCATCCTCCCAGCCAAGGCTGAGTGCAGCCACCACAGCTCGCAGCACCTTCCCAGACAGCAAGAGCCGAGCGAGAGAGATGGCTTCCCCCAGCTGCTGCGTGCTCTAACACTGCCACCTCGCAGCTGCTGAAAGCCTCAATTCCTGGGTTGAGACGTGTTAGTTTATTGAGTCCAATGTTCTATTAGCTTGTGGTATGTCCAGGTGTTCCCTGAGTTATTAGTTAGTTTCTCCCCTATCTTATGTCCTCCTACCCAACTGCCCCCCCAGGAATCCCTTCCCTCATTCCCAGATTTTTCCCTGTCTGTCAAAACAGCCCGGCCCCTTTGCCCTGTCCATCAGCCCAAACCCTACCCTTTGTTCCAGGAAGTTCCCTGCCACTCACCCTAAGATCCAATCCCTATTCCAACCCTCTCTCCTCCCCTTGTTCTGATTTGTTGCAGCCCTCAAAACCACACCCCGAGACTCGTTCATTGGTTACTATATGGTGCCTACCCCCTGTTTTGAGAGATTTTAAAAACCCATTCACGGGGAATGCCGGGGGTTTTTTTTTACCTGTGTTCCCTTTTGGCAATATGTGTCCTGTGTATTCTCCTTTGGATTCTCCTATTAAAACCTTGAGTGCATTGATCCTTCTTGCGCCTCCTGGAACGTGGTGTTCCCACATCATACACAAGCCCTTTGCAGGGAGTGACCAGCTCCCAGCTGAAGTGCTATCCTGGCCTTCTTTTCTGTTTCCCGGCAATGAAGTTAATGGATCTACTCATGAGAATCCCAGCACAACATTTGCTTCTCAGGAGCTCTTAGGTAAAACGTCTTCACTCACCTCCTTCTCGATGCAAAAACTAGTGGTGCTGACAAGCATAAGGCACAGAGAGAGCCCTGACATATTCCAGAGTCATAGGGCTTCACAAATTGCTGATGCCAGCTGCTTGGCTCATATTTTATAGCTAGTTCTGGACGGGGGCTGCTGCTGACAGGGTAGGAAAATTTGGAGAAATGAAGGTGCAGGAAACAAGCAAAACCAAGAGGCAAGAGGGAAGACATTTAGAAATACAGAGCACAAGGGAAGACCTTGGAGATGGCTCAATAGGAAATGCCAGCAGCAGTGTTTCAAGATCATGGAGTCCAACCCATGCCCTAACAGTTACCTCAACTAAACCACAGCACCTAGTGCCATATCCAGTCTTGTCTTAAACACTTGCAGGGATGGTGACTCCACCAGCTGCCTGGAGGGGTCTGTCCCAGGAAGAACCAAGATAGCACTGGGGCCGTCTACTCCCCAGTGCTTGGAGCTCTGGAAGTTTGTCTTTCTACTTAGGGAAAGGCCATGGAGAAGTACTGGGAAAACTAGTCACTAATAGAATAGGCTATAGAGTTACAAATACATGTGCAAAGAATACAGAAAACATAGAAAAGAAAAATTACAAAACCCAAACAGCATCAGTGAGGTCTTGGGCATGAACACATAGATTCCAGGTGGTGTTCTCAGCCCTATTTCGGTGTATTTCTGAGAACCAAAGGAATCCTTCTGGAGCCTGTGGGGAGATGGGTTTGGGAGGTACAAGTTCATTCAATTTTTTCTCCTTGGGGCAGCTCCTGTTCCTAATGTCAGCTGAGCCTGTCTCCAGTCTGATGCCTCTGATTGTTGCAGCCAAACAATTCATGGCAGGCAGAAGACACTGATACTTCCAGGGACATGACTTTTTCCAGTGCTAGCTGTGAGTGGGAGTCAGAATAAAAATTCCAGAAACCACAACACCACTGGAAAATTCCCTTATTTTTCATTCTGTAAAAAAGCTCTGTATCCACTTCTGAATTGTCCGTTGTTTGTTAAGGATGGGAAGTTCTCGTTTATTATTTTTTTAGTGTGGTGTGGAATTGGATAAGCGTCTCCTTCCTTCATAAACTCCAGCCCAAGTTGCCTTTGAAATATGGCTCACTGGCAGTTTTTGCACAGCCATGGTACTTCTGGATGAGAAAGCAAGGGCAATGGTATTTGCAGCCAAAAGCCAACAAAGCCTGGGACAGCCAAAGCATCCTGTGGAGATCCAGGCCTCCAGCTGTTACTAGAAATCAGCAGAGTTCCAGCCAAATGGTTCTGTGTCACTAAATGCAATCTCTTTGCCTGGATCAGAGCCTTGCTCAACAGAAAAAGCAGAAAGATCAGCAAGGATGTTCCCAAAGGCCCATGACGTTGTTACTTTGCTCATCTTGTTTAAGTTTGCAATAAACGTTGTGCTGATGTGAGAGGGGGGAAAAAAAAAAGAAAAGAGGCTTATGACAGGTCCATGACATTCCACAAGAGGAATCACTGGTGTGCATTTCCTGGACCCGTCTCAATCCTATTAAAGAATTGTAGCCCTGATTTAAAACAGACAGGTATAAAACAACCTTTGAGAGACAGAAGCTAAAATGGCTTGTGGGGTTTTTTTAAGAATGCAGAAAATTACCCAAAGGGTGTTGTTTTGTGATATTTTAAAATACACTACATAAAAATTACCAACTGCAATATATTAAGAGTTAAAAAGAAGTATTTTGGTATATGAATAATTAGAAACACAAAATTATAGAGATGAGAATGCATGTTTTCATTAAACAATGAAATTACAGACAAAAAAACACAGGGCTGTTGACTTTTACCTCTCCTCCTGTGGCATTGTTGAGCGCTCTAACCACATTTCCGAAAGACCTAGAAACAAAACAGAGGCAGAGAAAGGAGAAGCTGTTTAGCTCTTGGAGTGAAAGCCAGCCCACACAGGAGATGTCTCCTGTAAATGCCCAAAACCTGCAGGATGCAGGAGGGCTCTGCCAGAAGGCAGATGATGCATTTTCCTCTCAAGTGCATGGGCACTGGGCCTGTTCCTGAAGCATTGGGGTTCACTGCCTCAGCTCCTAAAGGGAGTTTGTTCTTTCATCTTGGGTTTCAGTTTCAAAACTGTGTGGTTCCTCTCCTGACCACAGAGTATTTCCTTCCGCAAACCATGGGGAAGAAATGTTCCTGAGAACTGTTACCTGACAGCTTTGATAGGGGGTAGGTTGACCTTTCAGGCAAGCAAGATTATTCTTTTTTAATTAGTGTGTCGGTATGATTTTAAGACATACAAAAATGCTAAAGAAATTAACACAGAGCTGTCCCACACTTGAGAGACAAGGAGATCTTCCAGGTTCTGTTCCTTGATGCAGACAAGACCTTGGCAGCATGGAGATCTCTCTGACAAAGCCTTCTGAGCACACTCCCAAATTCTGAGCAGCACTGAGAGATCTATCCCCAGGGTGTGAACATATTTCCATCTGGCCTGACTTCATGCTGGATAGACATTCCACCAGAAAAACTCCTGGCCCATGGCTGTGCAGAAGTAACTGCAGTTGGACTCACCCGCTGCCAATGTGTTCCAGTTCTGTGTATTTCATTGCGGGATTTTCCACGTTCACCATTCTCCCTGAGGGAAACAAAGTGCAAGATGCTCACTTTAAAGCAGAGATGCCAGCTTCCAGGAGATACAAAAGGCAGCCCCACTGTCTGGGGCTCTGAGCCCTTTGTGGTCAGCTGGGTAACAGTAATAATGACCACAATAGCAAAAAACACCAAACCAAACCAAACTAAAAAAACCACTAAAAATAAGCAAAATGAAACAACAACAAACCTTCCCCCACCCCCCGCCAAAAAAAAAAAATCCTCAACCAAAAAAACAAAACTTCAAAACCAGTTAACTTCTGTGAGGTTTATTTGCTCTGATGGCTAGTTGGAAGTCAGGAGTCTACGGAGAATCTAGGAAGCTAAAGATTCTGTTCAGTTTGGCCACTGGCACACAGGACTTGTTCAGATGATTTGCAATTAATCCCATCAAGACATGTGGGGATAGAATCTGTCTCCATTTCTGGCGTGACAGGGGAATCACAGGATTTTACTTTGGTGGAAGCTGATGTGAGCCTGACTAGAAATGAGTGGAAGAATGTGATTATTGTGACTGGCCTATTGTGACTGGCCCAGAGGCCTGGAAATGAGTGGAAGAATGTGACTATTGTGAGTGGCCAATTGTGACTGGCCCAGAGGCCCCATGTATGTTGGGCATAGATTACCTCCAAAGTGGGTATTTCAAAGACCCAAATGGACTCGGGGGCATTCAGGATAGTGGCTGTAGTGACACAGAGCATCCAGCAATTGAACCCCCTGCCTTGACTGTCTGAGAATCCATCTGCAATAGGACTTCTGAAGGGAGAAGAGCAACAGGAACCAAGTGCCACTTCAACAGTGTATCACTGACAGTACAGAACCACTCGAGGTGCTGTGGTTCCCATCCATAAAATTATCCGAGAGCTGGAGAGCCAAGGGGTGGTCAGCAAAACCCACTCGCCCTTCAACAGCCCCATCTGTCCTGTGCATAAATCTGAAGGAGGATGGAGACTGACGGTAGACTACTGTGCATTGAATGAAGTGACTCCACCACTGAACACTGCCGTGCCAGACATATTAGAGCTCCAGTACGAGCTTGAGCCCAAGGCAGCGAAGTGGTATGCCACTATCGATATTGCCAATGCATTTTTCTCCATTCCTCTGGCAGCAGAATGCAGGCCTCAGTTTGCCTTCACATGGAGGGGAGTACAGTACACCTGGAAGCAACTGCCCCAGGGGTGGAAGCACAGTCCTACCATCTGCCATGGACTGATCCAGACTGCACTAAAAAAGAGTGAGGCTCCAAAACACCTACAGTATACTGATGACATCTTTGTGTGAGGGAACACAGACGCAGAAGTGTTTGAGAAAGGAGAGAAAATCACCCAAATCCTTCTGGAAGCTGGTTTTACCACCAAAAGATCAAATTTAAGGGACCAGCTTGTGAGATTCACTTCCTAGGAGTAAAGTGGCAAGGCGGATGGTGTCAGATTCCTATGGATGTCATCAACAAGATCACAGCTATGTCTCCACCAACCAAGAAGAGGGAAACACAAGCTTTCCTAGGTGCCATGGGCTTTTGGAGAATGCACATTCCTGAGTACAGTCAGATTGTGATCCCTCTTTACCTGGTAACCTGCAAGAAGAATGATTTCCACTGGGGCCCTGAGCAGCAACAAGCTTTTGCCCAGATTAAGCAGGAGATCACTCATGTGGTAGCCCTTGGCACAGTCTTGGCCCAGGACAGGACGGGATGAGAAGAACATATTCTATTTTGCAGCTGGGAACCGTGGCTTGTTCTGGAGCCTTTGGCAGAAGGTGCTTGGGGAGACTCGGGCTTGACCACTAGGATTTTGGAGTTGAAGCTAGGTCTGAAGCAAACTACACCCCAATAGAGAAAGAAATCTTGGCTGCCTATGAAAGAGTCCAAGCCACCTCAGAGGTGATTGGTACCGAAGCACAACTCCTCCTGGCACCCTGACTACCGGTGCTGGGGTGGATGTTCAAAGGTTCCTTCCACCCACCACGCCACCAGTGCTACATGGAGCAAGTGGATTGTTCTGATCGCACAGTGTGCCCAAATTGGTAAACTGAATCATGCTGGAAGTAATTACAAATTGGCCCAAAGGTGAAAATTTTGGTGTCACAGATGAAGAACAAGAACCAGTGACACGGCCTTAAGAAGCTGCACCATACAACCAACTGCCAGCCGAGGAAACACGCTATGATCTTTTCACTGACGGTTCCTGTCGCGTCGTAGGAATGAATCGGAAGTGGAAAGTAGCTGTATGGAGCCCGACACTACAGGTCGCAGAGGCCACTAAAGGAGAAGGTCGATCTGTGTAATTGTCGAGGGTCTGAGGAAGTGAAAGATGGAGTTTTGAGTCAGCAAAATGGAAGTGAGGAATCCTGCAGCTCTGTAGTCTGGGGCCTGGATTGAGTGGTCCGGTGTGGTTACATGACAGGGGCATGATGGGGATTGCTTGTAATGTTTTGGGGGAAGCAGATGGAAGTTTTTACTTGAATAAAATGCATGAGGTTTGGTAGTAAGTTGACGATATGGGGATAAGGGGTGGAATGTCCTAGGGTGATGTTATGATGGTCCTCAGAGATCAGAGGAGCTGGGAGGGGCTGGGCAGCATTTCTGATCACAACCACTTTAGCAGTGTCAGTGGGGTCGGGTCCAAGAGAACTTGCTCCAGCAAAGTTGCACAAAGAGTGAGGTTCTCAATGCAATACTCTGGGCCAGATCACTTTCCGTAAGGTCCTACACACTCCAGATTCCCCAAGAGTCTGGTTTATTGAAACAACAGAACAGCAATCTTATTGAAACAACAGAACAGCAATCTTATTGAAACAACAGCACAGCAATCTCAGGATTGCTGCTGACTGGGGCAACTGGATACCAGGTGTTGATGTGTGTAGCAACAGAGAGAACAGTAAAGACAGATCATAATAGTGAGATTTATCTGTCTATCTATCTTTGTAAGATTTACATAATTGAATCTTCCTGGATCTGGTCCAAAGATGCTGGAGGTGAAAAGCTCACCTAAAGCAGCCCTTTCAGGACAGGATTTGTGACATGTTCTGTCAGCTGATTCTGAGCGGGCAGAGATATTTCCGCCTCCAGACATGGTGTTTTTTCCCCTCAGAGCTGTTTTCCTCCTCTGACCTTTTTTGCCCTGAAGTCCCCGGTTTAAATTAGATTAATCTCTACCAGTACAGGAGCCATCAACAAAAACAGGTAAGTGAAAGAGTGGCAGTCACTCCACTCATGAAACTTCCTCTCCATTGTTGCTTACAGACCATCAAGTGCGGTTCTCCTGCAGTCACGGAGCGTTTGTGAAGCCGGCCAGCAAGCTCCCTGTGTGACCGAAGGGACACACAAGAGGGGCTGCCCCTGAACCTCAGCTGAGGCCTTTCAGGTGGCAGTTGGAGCAGTGCCGTGGGTGACGCTGCGGCAGGATACCACGAGGATCCTGAGGCAAAGAGACGAGGGAGAGGACACTCGTATGCTATCCAAAGAAGTTTTATTCAGTGGATGGGTCAGGGACGAGTGACAAGACAGCAGTGGTGTGTCAGAGGTTTTTAAAGAGTGTTTGCCCAGAGGGTAGGGAGCATAAGATAACCAATAAGATCACACACAGGGAGGAGCAAGGAACTTAGCAGGACCAATGAAATCATCACAGGGGAGGGAGGAAGCTTCCGGGACCAACCAACTGTCGTACTTAGGATAAGTGACATCGAACTTTTGAGAATAAAAAGGGAGAGCTTGAGTTGACAGGCAGGGAAAGGGGACAGCACAACTGGGTTTGACAACTCCTTATAAGGGAAGAAAGGGTGGAGCAGTGGGACGGGCCTCTTGAGTGGCAGCCCGGTGGCGGGAAACTTAGGAGTAAACAACTTGGGAGAAACCATTGTGAGGGGACAAAATGGGGGTACAAGGATCAAACCATTAACATTGAAATAATTCAGAAAAACACACTGCCACATCTCCCCCTTTTTTGTTTAGAACTTCAAACTCTCATTTGATTCTGGTGGTCTCCTTCAAACCATTCTTCCTCTCTGGTGGTGACTGCGGCGACGGTAATCTTGGCAGCGGAGGACGTTGGTTTTGACAGGGCAGTGGAAATAATCCTTCTCAGAATACTAAAAGCTAAGGAAACTAAAAGGATAACAGTGACAAACTAACCAATATCCTTAATCAGGGAAAGCAACCACCCTGACAGACCCCATTTTTTTAAATATTGAAATATCTTTAAACCAGTCTTCATTCTCCTGTTTGATGGTGCCAATAAGTTCCTTCATTTTCCAGAGAGACGCGTGGACGCTCTGGCTTCTTGATGACAAATTGAAGCAGCACAGCCCTTCAAATTCCTGGCAGGCATGCCCACGTGCCAGCATGAAAATCTACTGCTGCACAGTTCTGCAACATCGCTTTTCTGGTAATTTCCTCATCTTCTAGGAGGTTACTTAACGCCGTCGATGTCAAATTCACCTGTCTGGTCACCCAACATTCAAGATTACCTAATTCGCTTAATGCTTTAGCTGCCGCCACCCAGGGGAGAAAAACGGAGACAGCAACTCTTTTTGACTTAGCCCAATGATAAATTTCGCTGTCACAGTGTTCATCGAATTGTGTCGCACCCCGTTTTGCAGTTTTTGATTTGGCCTGCCAAACTGGAATTTGAGTCATGTTGGGTGAAGCCAGGGAGAGACACCCCAGGTTACATGGTCCTCCAAGAACACAGGAAGGGATTCCGGGGTATGCTCGATCTCCACAAGTGAGGAACATACCCTTGTCTAATTTGCGAGCATACCCATTGTCTGTGGATGGAGCTTCAATTTTTGTCAGATGCTTGCACCAGGTGTTAGCCCTAAATTCAATCTTATGCTGTTTAACATCCTCATATAAACCCACGCGGGATTGTGGTTGATATTCAAAGTGCATGCAGAACTCTGCCTTTGCTGAGCCCAGTAGTTCGAATTCCTGGGGCTCAGTGTCTGCGTATGGGAGGTCATATACCCATTTTCTCCACAGAATTAGGGGGTTGATCACTGGTGTATGGGCATAATTAACTGTTCCCCAATATCTGTATATTTCTGCCCACTGGTTAGGTGGATTTTTGTGTTGAAGTCTGTCTGTATCTCCCTCAAGGTATTTGGGTATTCCTCTATTTTCGCCAGAATCCCTACCAGGCAAGTTGACATTGGATTTTCTGCTGCGGGTGTGGATAAACAAAGATGATCTTGGTTCAGAGCATGGGCAAGGGTTACCCATACATTTTTCCTGGGCTGCGGCACGATCCATGCGTCTACTGAGGACTGACAGGAGATTATCAGTAGGAGCCAGATGTAGGCAATAGCTGCTGTAAGTGCCATGGTGGATGCCTAAAAAAGAACAGGGATAAAAATGAGGAGAAAAATGTAACAAGGAAATGCCACTGGGTATAAGGGAGAAAACACCGGGTACCACTACAGAAAGGGATTATGGGTTTCTTCTTTCTTTGCGACACCGTCTATTGGATGCAACTGAGTCGTTTGCTGGGTCATCTATCAATATTAGAGCTGGATTTGCAGGTGGGTTCTTTTCTTGCACAGGAGTATAAGGTTTAACCCATTTTTTAGGAACCCATTTAACTCCGAAGGGCGTGGACACACACGCGTATCCACGCCCCCAAGTATATAAGTTCGTGTGGGCCCTGTATCTCTTTAGAGTCTGGATCTCTTACTAATACAGGTGGTCTCTCTCCTATTTTTAGTTGTTGGTGCTGTTTGAAATGACACAGGACTGGTGGATCAGGGTTGTCATAGGCACAGTTGAGGAAATTAATGGTGAATAGGGCTTTGCAAAGCCGGAGATGCGGAGCCAGAGTGTGGACATCTCCCCGTTGGTGAAGGGGGACTTGCTTGAGGGT
The DNA here is from genome assembly GCF_014805655.1 of Passer montanus. NCBI lineage: Eukaryota > Metazoa > Chordata > Aves > Passeriformes > Passeridae > Passer > Passer montanus. The sequence continues at coordinate 16,692 of NW_024368953.1, forward strand.
TCAGTGTGTCCGTTCTACTACAGCCTGGCCAGTGGGGGAGTATGGAATCCCCGTCCGATGTTGAACCCCCCATTCTTGCAGAAACTCACCAAACGCCCTGGATGTATAGGCTGGGCCATTGTCTGTCTTAATGGTAGAGGGGACTCGTAGAGTTGCAAATGCTTGTAATAGATGTTTCTTTGCATCCACAGTGTTCTCTCCTGTGTGGGCTGAAGCAAAGACTGCATCCGAGAAAGTATCTACTGATACATGAACGTACTTGAACCTTCCGAACTCACTGACGTGGGTGACATCTGTCTGCCACACCTCACAACTGCGGAGGCCCCTGGGGTTTACTCCAGAACCTAGAGATGGTAAAGCAGACTCCTGACAGTTAGGGCATGTGGCCACAATTGCTTTGGCCTGGTCACGCCGTAGATGGAATTTGCGGACCAGACCGGGAGCATTTTGGTGAAACTGTTGATGGCTTAGCTTGGCCTGTTGGGAGATGTTAGGTTGGCCAGCCAGTTGTAGAGGCGCAGCTAGGGCATCTGCCCTGCTATTCCCTTCCGCAATGAATCCCGGAAGGTCGGTGTGCAATCTCACATGCATTACAAAGAAGGGTTGCTCTCGGTGGGAAACCAGGTATATTAGTCAAGAAAGCAAGCCAAATAGAGAATGGAATTAGAGACCTCTTTGAGCACTGCATGCTCTGCTCGGGACACTACCCCTGCTACATGGGCCGAATCAGTAATTAAATTAAAGGGTTCAGAAAATTTCTCAAATGCCCTGACGACTGCATCTAACTCAGCAATCTGTGGAGAGCCCTCCACAATCTTCACATCAGCTTCCCACTGCTGAGTCTGAAGATCCTTCCAAGTCACTACTGACTTGTGGGACCCTCCAGATGCATCAGTAAAAACTGTCATCGCTTTTAGGGGGCGGCGACTTTGAATGTCTTTTGGAATAAGATTAAATTCGGTGTTGAATAATCTATGGCCAGGATGGTTGACAAGAATTTGTCTGGTGTAGCTGTGCAAAGCAAGTTGCAGGCTCTCATTTTGTCTAAGTAAATGTTCTATGGTCTCTTTGGTTATCCTCCCCGTAGATGTTTTGATGGGGAGGTGAATGCATGTGAAATAGCACCCCGCTAGCAGACGCAGGCGTGCCCTAGCTCGCATGATCAACTGGGCCATCAACTCCTGTGGCCTGGTGATACTTTTGGACAGTTGGTGATCAAGGAATACCCACTCTGTTATTAAGAGGGGATCCTGTTGGTCAGTGTCCCACTGGAATATCAGCCCATGGAGGTGCGGCAGCTTACCTAAAATAATGAGCCGGAATGGCAGACCCTCATGGCATTGATGGGCTTGCCTGTCTGCCAAGGTAGATTGCACTTTCTTGAGAGTGGTCCTGGCCTTGTGGGTCAGCGCCCTCAGGGAATCCAACCCCTCTCCCCTCCTTAACAAGTTGAAGAGGGGGGCTAGATCTCCCGTGGTGAGCCCCAGCCAGGGTCTGATCCAGTTGAACGACCCACACAATTGGTGGAGGTCCTGTAGTGTTTTTGGGTTGTTGTTTATCACTGGCTTCTGCGGCGTAATGGTCTTCTTGGTAATTTCCAGGCCTAGATACTTCCAGGGTGGCAGGCGCTGTACTTTTTCTTCCTGTAACTCAAATCCTGCCACCGACAAGGCTGTAATAGTGTCCTCCAAAACATTGGCAAGTAGGTTTCTGTCAGGGGCACAAACAAGAACATCATCCATATAATGATAGATTAAACAGTTTCCCGCCTTGGCGCGCACTGGAGACAGAGCATTCACGACATACCACTGGCAGATGGTTGGACTATTTTTCATGCCTTGTGGGAGAACACGCCAGTGGTAGCGCTTCATGGGAGGCTCTCTGTTGATGGACGGTACAGAGAAGGCAAACCGTGGCACATCTGCTGGGTGCAGGGGAATTTGAAAAAAGCAATCTTTTATATCGATGACTGCCAATTTCCAATTTTGAGGGAGCATAGAAGGGGAAGGCATCCCTGGCTGAAGAGATCCCATGTCTTCAATGACATTATTAATTTTCCTTAGATCGTGGAGGAGGCACCACCTGTCCTTCCCTGGCTTCTGAATGACAAATACCGGGGAATTCCAGGGGCTATTGGTCTCATGCCACACTGCTGTCCAATCCTTCTCTACTCCCCTGGGCAGGCGAGGAGACCGCACCGGCCAAGCTGTAGCACAGCAGCTGACAGCGTGGGGGCACTTCCCAGATGCGCCAAGGGCGTCCGGGGAGCACCTCGGCAGGAGGCAGCGGTGGGCAGCAGGAAGGCGAAGTGACGCAGAGAAAAGAGGGACTCTTCTCGGGGGCACAGTCCAGAAGTTTTATTAGCCTCCAGGGAAGCCAGCCGGGAAGAGACCCCGAGGAAGGCGGTACAACAGTATATAATAGGGCTGGAACTCTCTGGTGGGGGTTACACAACAACCAATAAGGGGAAACCTAGGAGGGAACAAACTTATAACAGACAACTTGGCGAGCAAACAGGGATGATAGGAAGGCGGGACTCTTATTCCTGATCCAATCACCCACTGGCAAGGGAAGAACTTTCTGGAATGAAGGGAGGAGCCAGTGGGTGATGGACAGGAACTCGGGGAGGGATTAACAGTGGGTATCCAGGGAAACGGGGGAGGAGACAATAGATTGATAGGACTCTTGTGCTGGGGAGGGGCAGACCGGGGGAAGGAGGGGAAATCCAGACTGAACCATTATTACAGATAGGGGTAATAGAATAAAGCAACTTCAGATAAGAAAGAACACACCACAACAATCTCCCCCTTTTTTGTTTAAAAAATAAAACAGAAATTACTTTTAAACTGGGGTATTGTCCTCCTGATCATCTTGAAACCACTGTGTTGTATCAGGGGTTTGCTCCCAACTCACTTCCATGCGTTGGGGTTCATCTGAGGTGGGAGCAGTGTCAGGGGATGCCTCTACATGAACTCTTTGATTCCCCCTCAGAATCCAATTGAGATAATTTTGTTCCAACCGAATTCCAAAAATCTATCCTATGAACCATTTCAGGGGTAATCTGAGGAAACGGAGTAAACAACCACATTATCAACTGCTTTAACTCCCTCTTAATTAACTTAATATTTCTCCCAGCAAGGACAGCTATAACTTGGAGATAAACTCTTTTCTGCTGTGTCGACAGTTTAGCACCCATGCCGACACAGAAAACCCACCCCTTGGAGTAAAAATAAATATAACAGGAACAGAAAAACCCCTCAGCCACCAGCCCTAACCCCACTGGGTCTGGGACGAAACCACAGGACCCGACCGGGTGAAATCGGGGAGTCAGGCGAGGGGGACCACCCGAAGGTGGAGAGCTGGGGATACTCACCCTCTGACTGGCACCGGCGGGAAAAATCTCCGAGGTGCAGACTTCGCCTGGGATCGACTCCAGCAGCAGGAAGGTGAAGTGACGCAAGAAAAGAGGGACTCTTCTCGGGGGCACAGTCCACAAGCTTTATTTGGCTCCAGGAAAGCCAGCCGGGAAGAGACCCCGAGGAAGGCGGTACAACAGTATATAAAGGGGGTGGAACACTCGGGTGGAGATAACACAATAACCAATAAGGGGAAACTTAGGAGGGAACAAACTTATAACAGACATGTCGGCGAGCAAACAGGGATGATAGGAAGGCGGGACTCTTATTCCTGATCCAATCACCCACTGGCAAGGGAAGAACTTTCTGGAATGAAGGGAGGAGCCAGTGGGTGATGGACAGGAACTCAGGGAGGGATTAACAGTGGGTATCCAGGGAAACGGGGGAGGAGACAATAGATTGATAGGACTCTTGTGCTGGGGAGGGGCAGACCGGGGGAAGGAGGGGAAATCCAGACTGAACCATTATTACAGATAGGGGTAATAGAATAAAGCAACTTCAGATAAGAAAGAACACACCACAACAATCTCCCCCTTTTTTGTTTAAAAAATAAAACAGAAATTACTTTTAAACTGGGGTATTGTCCTCCTGATCATCTTGAAACCACTGTGTTGTATCAGGGGTTTGCTCCCAACTCACTTCCATGCGTTGGGGTTCATCTGAGGTGGGAGCAGTGTCAGGGGATGCCTCTACATGATTAATCTGGGATGTTGTGGCAAATAAAATTCAGGTAAGTAATTTATAAAGGATACAAAAACCAAAAGTCAAACAGAGTAGGAGGAATATAATAACCAAAATTGTCCGAATGATGGAGCCCACCCAACCTGAAAGTCCAATTTTTGCAAGCAAGTCCCCCAACCAGTCCGAGGTTTGCTGTTTGATGTTATCCACGTCCTCGGACATTCGGCGGATGGTACGTCTGGCATCCTCAGCCCGCGACAACAGGTTCATGCAGCAGAGTCCCTCAAACTCCTCACAATGGTGGTTGTGAAGCAGGAGCAGAAAGTCTATTGCTGCCCTGTTTTGGAGTGTAGCTTGCCTCATTATTTCCTCATCTGCTAGGAGGTCCGCTAGAGCAGTGGATGTCAAATTTGCTTGCTTAGCCACCCAGCACTCGAGGTTTCCCAATTCCCCTAGTGCTTTTGCTGCGGCCACCCACGGCAAAAATACCGAAACCGCAATATTTTTGGGTCTGGAGCAATGAATAATTTCGGCGTCACACTCTGGGTCAATTTTATGGGTGTTTCTCTTAACTCTGGCCAATTCTCGTGTGACATTCTTCGATTTCAAATCCAGAATTTGTGTGTAGTTGGGGGTAAGCAGCGTCAACCGCCCAAAAGTACAGGGCCCTCCGGACAGGCAAGAGGGAATTCCTGCCCACGCTCGGTTTCTGTATATGAAGAACGCGCCTTTGGGGAGGAGTCTGGGTTGCCAGTAAAAGGTAGTGGGGACATATATGGTGGTGGTGTGATTACAGCAATTTTTCGCCTGATATCTTTCATTATTAAAGTGGACAACTTGGTCAGGGATCGCACCAGGGTGAGGGAGAAAGTGGAGGCAGAGGGAGGTGCGTGCGGAGCCGAGCAGCTCGAATTCCGTGGACTCGCCGGTGGTGTAATTGAGAACTCTTAAAATTTCTTGCCACATGACGCAGGTATTGAGGGGATTGGCATGATTAAATTCAGGAAACAAGGACTTCAGGTCAGGGAATAAGGGAGGGGGAAAATCATCAAACCCGAATGGAATTCCCACGAGACAAGTCCGAGAGGGGGTCTGCTGCAGAAGCTGTTGATAGGCACAGGTGGTCTTGTCCCATCGCTTGAGCCAAGGTTCGCCAGACGTTCGCCTTCGGTTGGGAAACAATCCAGGTGTTGGCTGGGTGGGTCATCAACAGAAGCTGAATTATAACGAAGAGGGGTCCAACTGAAACAAACGAAGAAAGTAAGTTAATACAGAGGGTTCAGATTGGGATGGTTCAGCCTGGGGGGGACCGGACTGCAGCGGCGGTGCCTGGCTTCCTCTAAAATCGTTGGTTGTCCGCTCTAGCTCGGCCAGCACCGCCGGCAGCAGGGGCGCACTCTCCCGCAGAAACTTTCTCAGCAGGAGAGCGCCTAAGGCTTTTGCCTTCGGACAGAGGACCACAGGAACAGGTGGTGAGAAACAGCTGCAACCCGTCGGAGGAAAAAGGCAAGAGGCCAGAGACGTAGTAACAGGGGTCAGGTTTATTGGAGGACGTCTGCTGGACTCCGAATAACCCAGAGTTGACAGCATGTTAAATACGAAAACAATTGACCAATAGGGAACCAGAACATGGGAGGAGCAACATGAAAGACAACCTTGGGGATCCAAACAGGGGGCAACTGGGGAGGGGCCCTGGCCCCTGAACCAATCACAGGCCAACCTCGGTGGAACTTTCTGGAAGAAGGGAGGCGGTTGCCTGTGACGGACAGAGGCTCAGGGCGGGGTGAACAATGTAACATTTCTCAAACTGGGAGGGGAATAGGAGGGGAATAGGGTAAGTGGCAGGGCGAGCAAGAGCTGCTGGAGAAAGAGAAAAAGGGAGGAGACCTGAGTGGAAATTTATTACATAATACAACTTACGCATTAAAAATTTTACAAAAGCAAAAAAAAATGGTGCACCACTACACCGGACCTAGGGACTTCTTTCCTTCTCCGTCTCCACGCCGCGTCCTCCACCTGTGCTGCAGAGCCGATGTTAGGGGCTTTCCCTGGAAGGCAGGGCTTCACCCATTTGGAAGGGACCCACCTTAACCCTGTGGGGGTGGACACGCAGGCGTATCCACGCCCCCACATAACCAGGTCAAAGGGGCCTTCCACCTTCCAGGTTTCTGGGTCTTTCACCAGCACAGGGGGTTTCGCCCTCAGGTGCATGTCTTGGTATGTGTTAAAGTGCCTTGCGATGGGCGGATTCAGGCACTCAAAACTGCAGTTAAGGAAGTTGATAGTAAACAAGGCCCTGGCCAGCCGGATTTGAGGGGACTTCACCTTCATAGCACCTTTTTGATGTTCTAGGGTTCGCTTGATGCTCTGGTGGGCCCGCTCTACCACCGCTTGTCCTGTGGGAGAGTAAGGGATGCCGGTTTTGTGGCTTACCCCCCACTCCTGCAGGAAGCTCCGGAATTCCCTGGAGGCGTATCCTGGCCCGTTATCTGTTTTAATTTCCTTGGGGATGCCCAGCACAGAGAAGGCATGTAACAGATGCTTTATGACATCTGCTGTCTTCTCCCCTGTGTGAGCAGAGGCGTAGACGGCCCCAGAAAAGGTGTCCACAGAGACGTGCACACACCTGAACTTGCCGGACTCTGGGACGTGGGTGACATCCGTCTGCCAGATCTCACAACTTTTTAGTCCCCGCGGATTGGCGCCGGCAGCCACTACTGGCAGTTGAAATGCCTGGCACTGTGGGCATGCGGCCACAATTGTTCTCGCCTGGTCCCTCCTTAGATGGAATTGACGGACCAGGCCAGGAGCATTTTGATGGAATCGTTGGTGACTGAGTTTTGCCTGCTGAAAGGCATCTGGGAGCGGGGCCATCTCAACTGGGGCGGCTAGGGCATCGCCGTGCCGATTGCCCTCCGCGATGAACCTCGGTAGGTCAGTGTGTGACCTCACATGCATTACATAAAAAGGTTGCTCTCGGTGGGAGACTAGATCTATCAGTCTCAAAAGCAAACTGAACAGGTCCATGTTAGAAACCTCCTGAAGAATCGCACTCTCCGCTCTGGAAACGACACCGGCGACATATGCAGAGTCGGTTACTAGATTAAAAGGCTGAGAGAACCTTTCAAAGACTCTGACCACCGCGGCCAACTCGGCAATTTGAGGTGAACCCTCAACTTTTTCAATGTCTGTCTCCCACCGCCGAGTTTGAGGATCCCGCCAAGTCACCACAGACTTGTGGGATGCTCCGGACGCGTCTGTGAAAATTGTCAGAGCTTTCAAAGGCTTCCGACTCTGAACTGTCTTCAACGACAGTTTGAAGTTCATCTCTAAATTGAATAATTTGTGGGCCGGTTTATGAATTGAAATTTGACCGGTGAATGAATCCAGGGCAAATTGGAGGGCCTTGTTCTCCAGGAGTAAATGTTCCAACATGGCCTTGGTTAGTTGGCCCGAGTTCAAATTAATAGGAACATGTATGCATGAAAAGTCAACACCAGCCAGCTCCCGGATCTGGAGGCGAGCCTTCCGGATCAACTCAGCTACCAACTCTTGTGGCCGCGTCATCCTCTTGGACCTATGATGGCTGAGGAAAACCCACTCTATGATTAAAAGAGGGTCCCTCGAACCCTGGTCCTTAGATGTTTTGGTGGATGACTCCCACTGAAAGATCAACCCATGCGGGTGTGGCAGCTTTCCCAGTATGATGTAATTGAACGGCAAGTCCGGATTATAGCGATGTGCCTGTCTCCGTGACAAAATGTTCTGCACCTTTTCCAAGGCTGTGACGGCCTCTTGGGTAAGGGTCCTGGGAGAACTAAGCTCCTCTCCCCCTTTCAAAAGATTGAAAAGGGGGGCTAGGTCTTCCGTAGGAATACCCAGCCAAGGTCTTACCCAATTCAAAGACCCACACAGCTGGTGGACATCGGCTAAGGTTTCAATTTTGGTGTTAAAGGCCACTTTCTGCGGAACAATGGTCTGCTTAGTGATTTCCAGGCCAAGATATTTCCAGGGTGGCATCCTTTGAATCTTTTCTTCCTGGAGCTCGAACCCTGCAGAAGTCAATGCATTGATTGTCAGGAGAAGCGCGTGTGTAAGTGTGCTGTCATCAGGTGCACACACCAGGATGTCATCTATGTAGTGTAAAATGATGACATCTTTTGCTGCCTCTCGGACAGGGGACAGCAAGGAGGAGACATACCATTGGCAGATCACAGGGCTGTTCTTCATGCCCTGAGGAAGAACCCGCCAATGATACCTTTTCCTTGGGGCTTCTTGGTTGATGGTGGGTACTGAGAAGGCAAAGCGTGGGGCATCGTCAGGTTGTAGAGGAATTTGAAAGAAACAGTCCTTTATATCCAACACAGCCAATTTCCAGTTTTGAGGGAGCATGGTTGGGGACGGCATCCCTGGTTGGAGAGAGCCCATGTCTTCAATAACATTATTAATTTGGCGAAGGTCGTGCAGGAGCCGCCATTTGTCCTTGTTTGGTTTTTTAATAACAAAGACAGGGGAGTTCCATGGTGAATTGGACTCCACGATGTTACCTTTCTCTAGCTGCTCCTGTACGAGCTCCGTGAGCGCCTTTAACTTTTGTTTGCTGAGCGGCCACTGCTCTACCCATATGGGAGAATTTGATTTCCAGGTCAATTTTTGGGTAGGGCACTCTTCAGTGGCCGCTACTGAAAAACCTGAGGAGCCTTAGGCAGGTCAATTGTGGCTCCCCATTGGGCCAAAACATCTCTCCCCCACAGGGGTTCCACATAGTCTATTACAAATGGGCGAATAGACACCAATTGCCCATCTGGCCCCGTAATTTGTACCATGCTCTTAGACTGCTTAGCCAATTGTATGCCACCTACACCTTGAACGCGTCCAGCCGCGCTTTGCAACTCCCAGTGCGACAGCCATTCCCTACTAGGAATGATCGTCACATCCGCCCCCGTGTCCAACATGCCGTTGATCTTGGTCGATTGGCCATTCCTGCTCAACTTACACATCAGTCGGGGTTTCCCCCTCCCAACTGTCTGAGTCCAGTTGACCTGGACGGTTGGTGGTGTGATGTGTGCTGAAGATGATGTTATTGACTCTGAACATTCCACAGGAAAGGCCTGGGCTATGATTTGTCCCTTTTTAAGGGAAAAAGGTGGGTGTACACAGAAAAAGCCCACTGCGAATGAATCAGCGGTATGGGGCAGCAACCCTGGAATGATGGTAATTTCCGGTGGTGTGCCCTTGGTGTCTCCAATGACAACACACTTACTCTTGATCCGGTTCCAGGTACCTGGTGCCCGAGGTGTGACCATCGCAAGGTGGCACTGGGAGTCCATGATTTCGACTGACTCGACCAACTGTAACCTGTAGGGCGAAACCAGAGAGGAGGTGGTTAGAGACGTAAGAATCGGTTTAGCACAAGAAGTCATGTTTGGTAAATTTGATGCAGACGTCGGGTGGGTAAATTGGGGTCCCCTCCCCAGATCCCCTTTCCTTGATGGTGAATCACCCGCCCCATTTTTGTCCTCGCGCAGGGAGGGGCTGCGCTTCTGTCTTAGTTTTTTGGATCTTTATTGAGACCCTCCTGGGACGCCGTCTGCTTCCTCCTGAACTCATAAAACTGAGCTCGGAGTGGGCAGTCCGGCATCCAGTGTTCGGTGCTGCCACAGAGGTGGCACTGTCCACGCGGCGGTGGCCTTGACATGGTGGGAGTCCGCAGTGGTTGTGCTGGCATGACATCGATGAAGTCCATCGGTTCAGCGAAGGACACTAGGCGGGTCAATGGTTTGGTGTCAGTGTCCTGCCGAGTGATGACCAGAACTTTCCTTTGGCAGACTTCTATCATCGCCTGCATGGTCGGAGGCGGATCCAAGGGCAGGCTGAGGATGGCTGCTTTGCAGGTGGTGTTCGCGTTTGCGGCAGCCATCTCAAGCAAGACGCTCGGTCGAGCGCTCTCGCTGTGGACCTGTTGTTCTATGGCCCTGCGGAGACGCTCGACAAAAATTATAAAAGGCTCGTCACTGCCCTGGACAATTTTAGAAAATGTTAGAGATGGAACCGCTGTCTTTAGGGAGAGGAAAGCCCTTTCCGCAACCTTTGCACTCTCCTTAAGTGCAGCATGGGGGATGTCTCTTGCCTGAATTGCCCCGTCAGCCCAATTCCCAGTACTGATACGGTGCTCGGTACACACCGCTTCACCACCAAGGATTGTGCTTGTTTTGGCATCCGCCCATAATTCTGGGAGGATGTCCCTTATTCCCTTTTTCCATGCTTCCTCCCATACCCCGAATTCGGTGGGGTTGAGGAGACATGAAAAAAGCGTCCGCAAATAGGCGGGTACTACGTCTGTTTCTAATAAAGAGGCCCGAAGGAGCCCCCGGAAGTACTCACTCTCCCGGGAAAACTCCTTCTGAGCCTTGCACAGCTCCTTAATGGTAGAGTGGGGGAATGGGGTCCACTGCACCTTCACCGGTCCCTGTCCCTCCTGCTGGTATGTGACCGGCAGTGATGACATGCGCGGGCCCGGTGTTCCGGTCCTCAACTCCCGCCCCCCCGGAAGCCAGATCGTAGGAACCGGAAGGTGGGGAGTGGGAACCGGAACAAGGGAGGGAGGGACAGTGCGTGGGAAAGTGGGCAGCACCTTTGGGCTGGGTGGAGCCATGAGGTGGAACAGGCTCTGCTTGGGTGATTTAACCTGGGGGCGGGGCTGAGGAAGTGGGAGGGGAGTAGGGTAGGGAAAGGGGTGGGGCAACAGGGGGAGGACCGATGTAAGGTGGGGCAGGGTTTTGTGGGAAATGGGAGGAGATAAAAGGGTTGGTGGGGACGAGGAACGGATTGTGGGAAAGAGACGACGCCGTGGCGGGAAAAGCCATGCGGCCGTCGCCATCTTGAGCTCCATAGGAGCCATTTTGGGATGATGCACAAGAGCCATCATGCTCTTGGACTGTGAACCAAACTTTGGGTTTTACAAACGGGGACTTTGGGGTAGGGGAAATGGGGTTAGGGAGAGAATCTCCGAAGTCTGGCCAGGACTCTGGAGGCGGGGGTTTGGAGGACCCTGAGGAAAACCCAGTGGATGGTAGGGACCCGGCGCAGTGCCAGCGCGAGCTGTTCCCCTCAGGATCCCCTTACTTTGGGGTAAAGATGGGGTGGAAAGAGGGTCTGGGACACGGGGACAGGGCGAACGTGAACTTGGGGTTGGTTGTTCCCCCAGTTTCGAATTTTCCCTCAACGCAGTTATAATTTGGAAGCTCCAAAATACTAATTTTTTATTTTTTGATTCCCCCGCACACTCCAATTTAGATAATTTAGCACCGACCGAATTCCAGAAGTCTATTTTATTGACAATCTCGGGGGTAACCTGTGGAAACTGGGTGAACAACCAGATAATTAACTGTTTTAACTCCCACTTAACAATTTTAATTCCCCTCCCCCCAAGGATACCCGCAACTTGGAAGTAAACTCTTTTCTGCTGAGCCGAGAGTTTAGCACCCATCTCGACTCAGCTGTAACTGACCCCTTGGAGTAGAAAGTAAAATAACGCGAACAAAAACTTTCCCAGGTACCAGCCCTAACCCCACTGGGTCCGGGACGAAACCACTGAACCCGACCGGTCGAAACCGGGGAGTTAGGCGAGGGGGACCACCCGAAGATGGTGCGCTGGGGATCCTCACCCTCTGACTGGCACCGGAGGGAAAAACTCCAAGGGGTAGACTCCGTCTGGGATCGACTCCGGGGTGCAGGAGCTGCCGATCCCGTCCCGGCCCAGAGTGCCACCTCTAAAACGAGGTCTGCTCACGGTACCGGGTAGCTTAGCGTCCACGGAGCAAACGGCGATCGAGAAGACAGGGCGAAACCTGCTGGCCACTTTCCTCCGGACATGGGGTCCGGCGGTGTTCTCATGCTCCACGTTGGGCGCCAAGCTGCCGAGCTGCAGTCCTAAATTTCTCTCTACTCCCCCGGACAGGGGAGGAGACGGCACTGGCTGAGCTGTGGCACCGCAGCTGACAGCGGGGGGCACTTCCCAGATGCGCCAGGGTCGTCCGGGAACCGCCTCGGCAGGAGGCAGCGGCGACCAGCGGGTAGACTACGTAGAAATGAAGAAAAGAGGGACACTTCTCGGGGTCACAGTCCAGAGGCTTTATTTGTCTCCAGGGAATCCAACTGGGAAGAGACCCAGAGGAAGGCGGGAAAACAGCATATATAGGGGGTGGAACACTTGACGGACGATAACACAGCAACCAATCAGGGAAAACCTAGGAGGGGACAAACTTGTAATAGATACTTGTTGGACGAATAGGGTTGGAAGAGAGGAGGGACCCTTGTTCCTGACCCACTCACCCACTGGCAAAGGAAGAATTTTCTGGAAGGAAAGCAGAGGCCACTGAGTGATGGACAGGAGTTAAGGGAGGGATTGACAAGGCGTAACCGGGGTAACAGGGGAGGAGACAAAAGATTGACATAACTCTTATGCTGGGGAGGGGCAGACCAGGGAAGAAGGGGAATTCCAGGCTGAACCATAACAAACAGTGGGGCTGATGGTTCAAACCAACTTCAAATAAGAAGGCACCACAACAAGATGTCAGTTCTGATCCACTAGCAGTGCCAGTCCTTGGGCATCTGAAGCACACTGTGGGGTTATGCCTAGTGCAGAGCACAAACACTCTTCAGTGGCCGCTACTGAAAAACCTGAGGAGCCTTAGGCAGGTCAATTGTGGCTCCCCATTGGGCCAAAACATCTCTCCCCCACAGGGGTTCCACATAGTCTATTACAAATGGGCGAATAGACGCCAATTGCCCATCTGGCCCCGTAATTTGTACCATGCTCTTAGACTGCTTAGCCAATTGTATGCCACCTACACCTTGAACGCGTCCAGCCGCGCTTTGCAACTCCCAGTGCGACAGCCATTCCCTACTAGGAATGATCGTCACATCCGCCCCCGTGTCCAACATGCCGTTGATCTTGGTCGATTGGCCATTCCTGCTCAACTTACACATCAGTCGGGGTTTCCCCCTCCCAACTGTCTGAGTCCAGTTGACCTGGACGGTTGGTGGTGTGATGTGTGCTGAAGATGATGTTATTGACTCTGAACATTCCACAGGAAAGGCCTGGGCTATGATTTGTCCCTTTTTAAGGGAAACAGGTGGGTGTACACAGAAAAAGCCCACTGCGAATGAATCAGCGGTATGGGGCAGCAACCCTGGAATGATGGTAATTTCCGGTGGTGTGCCCTTGGTGTCTCCAATGACAACACACTTACTCTTGATCCGGTTCCAGGTACCTGGTGCCCGAGGTGCGACCATCGCAAGGTGGCACTGGGAGTCCATGATTTCGACTGACTCGACCAACTGTAACCTGTAGGGCGAAACCAGAGAGGAGGTGGTTAGAGACGTAAGAATCGGTTTAGCACAAGAAGTCATGTTTGGTAAATTTGATGCAGACGTCGGGTGGGTAAATTGGGGTCCCCTCCCCAGATCCCCTTTCCTTGATGGTGAATCACCCGCCCCATTTTTGTCCTCGCGCAGGGAGGGGCTGCGCTTCTGTCTTAGTTTTTTGGATCTTTATTGAGACCCTCCTGGGACGCCGTCTGCTTCCTCCTGAACTCATAAAACTGAGCTCGGAGTGGGCAGTCCGGCATCCAGTGTTCGGTGCTGCCACAGAGGTGGCACTGTCCACGCGGCGGTGGCCTTGACATGGTGGGAGTCCGCAGTGGTTGTGCTGGCATGACATCGATGAAGTCCATCGGTTCAGCGAAGGACACTAGGCGGGTCAATGGTTTGGTGTCAGTGTCCTGCCGAGTGATGACCAGAACTTTCCTTTGGCAGACTTCTATCATAACCTGCATGGTCGGAGGCGGATCCAAGGGCAGGCTGAGGATGGCTGCTTTGCAGGTGGTGTTCGCGTTTGCGGCAGCCATCTCAAGCAAGACGCTCGGTCGAGCGCTCTCGCTGTGGACCTGTTGTTCTATGGCCCTGCGGAGACGCTCGACAAAAATTATAAAAGGCTCGTCACTGCCCTGGACAATTTTAGAAAATGTTAGAGATGGAACCGCTGTCTTTAGGGAGAGGAAAGCCCTTTCCGCAACCTTTGCACTCTCCTTAAGTGCAGCATGGGGGATGTCTCTTGCCTGAATTGCCCCGTCGGCCCAATTCCCAGTACTGATACGGTGCTCGGTACACACCGCTTCACCACCAAGGATTGTGCTTGTTTTGGCATCCGCCCATAATTCTGGGAGGATGTCCCTTATTCCCTTTTTCCATGCTTCCTCCCATACCCCGAATTCGGTGGGGTTGAGGAGACATGAAAAAAGCGTCCGCAAATAGGCGGGTACTACGTCTGTTTCTAATAAAGAGGCCCGAAGGAGCCCCCGGAAGTACTCACTCTCCCGGGAAAACTCCTTCTGAGCCTTGCACAGCTCCTTAATGGTAGAGTGGGGGAATGGGGTCCACTGCACCTTCACCGGTCCCTGTCCCTCCTGCTGGTATGTGACCGGCAGTGATGACATGCGCGGGCCCGGTGTTCCGGTCCTCAACTCCCGCCCCCCCGGAAGCCAGATCGTAGGAACCGGAAGGTGGGGAGTGGGAACCGGAACAAGGGAGGGAGGGACAGTGCGTGGGAAAGTGGGCAGCACCTTTGGGCTGGGTGGAGCCATGAGGTGGAACAGGCTCTGCTTGGGTGATTTAACCTGGGGGCGGGGCTGAGGAAGTGGGAGGGGAGTAGGGTAGGGAAAGGGGTGGGGCAACAGGGGGAGGACCGATGTAAGGTGGGGCAGGGTTTTGTGGGAAATGGGAGGAGATAAAAGGGTTGGCGGGGACGAGGAACGGATTGTGGGAAAGAGACGACGCCGTGGCGGGAAAAGCCATGCGGCCGTCGCCATCTTGAGCTCCATAGGAGCCATTTTGGGATGATGCACAAGAGCCATCATGCTCTTGGACTGTGAACCGAACTTTGGGTTTTACAAACGGGGACTTTGGGGTAGGGGAAATGGGGTTAGGGAGAGAATCTCCGAAGTCTGGCCAGGACTCTGGAGGCGGGGGTTTGGAGGACCCTGAGGAAAACCCGGTGGATGGTAGGGACCCGGCGCAGTGCCAGCGCGAGCTGTTCCCCTCAGGATCCCCTTACTTTGGGGTAAAGATGGGGTGGAAAGAGGGTCTGGGACACGGGGACAGGGCGAACGTGAACTTGGGGTTGGTTGTTCCCCCAGTTTCGAATTTTCCCTCAACGCAGTTATAATTTGGAAGCTCCAAAATACTAATTTTTTATTTTTTGATTCCCCCGCACACTCCAATTTAGATAATTTAGCACCGACCGAATTCCAGAAGTCTATTTTATTGACAATCTCGGGGGTAACCTGTGGAAACTGGGTGAACAACCAGATAATTAACTGTTTTAACTCCCACTTAACAATTTTAATTCCCCTCCCCCCAAGGATACCCGCAACTTGGAAGTAAACTCTTTTCTGCTGAGCCGAGAGTTTAGCACCCATCTCGACTCAGCTGTAACTGACCCCTTGGAGTAGAAAGTAAAATAACGCGAACAAAAACTTTCCCAGGTACCAGCCCTAACCCCACTGGGTCCGGGACGAAACCACTGAACCCGACCGGGCGAAACCGGGGAGTTAGGCGAGGGGGACCACCCGAAGATGGTGCGCTGGGGATCCTCACCCTCTGACTGGCACCGGAGGGAAAAACTCCAAGGGGTAGACTCCGTCTGGGATCGACTCCGGGGTGCAGGAGCTGCCGATCCCGTCCCGGCCCAGAGTGCCACCTCTAAAACGAGGTCTGCTCACGGTACCGGGTAGCTTAGCGTCCACGGAGCAAACGGCGATCGAGAAGACAGGGCGAAACCTGCTGGCCACTTTCCTCCGGACATGGGGTCCGGCGGTGTTCTCATGCTCCACGTTGGGCGCCAAGCTGCCGAGCTGCAGTCCTAAATTTCTCTCTACTCCCCCGGACAGGGGAGGAGACGGCACTGGCTGAGCTGTGGCACCGCAGCTGACAGCGGGGGGCACTTCCCAGATGCGCCAGGGTCGTCCGGGAACCGCCTCGGCAGGAGGCAGCGGCGACCAGCGGGTAGACTACGTAGAAATGAAGAAAAGAGGGACACTTCTCGGGGTCACAGTCCAGAGGCTTTATTTGTCTCCAGGGAATCCAACTGGGAAGAGACCCAGAGGAAGGCGGGAAAACAGCATATATAGGGGGTGGAACACTTGACGGACGATAACACAGCAACCAATCAGGGAAAACCTAGGAGGGGACAAACTTGTAATAGATACTTGTTGGACGAATAGGGTTGGAAGAGAGGAGGGACCCTTGTTCCTGACCCACTCACCCACTGGCAAAGGAAGAATTTTCTGGAAGGAAAGCAGAGGCCACTGAGTGATGGACAGGAGTTAAGGGAGGGATTGACAAGGCGTAACCGGGGTAACAGGGGAGGAGACAAAAGATTGACATAACTCTTATGCTGGGGAGGGGCAGACCAGGGAAGAAGGGGAATTCCAGGCTGAACCATAACAAACAGTGGGGCTGATGGTTCAAACCAACTTCAAATAAGAAGGCACCACAACAAGATGTCAGTTCTGATCCACTAGCAGTG
>NW_024368954.1:0-952 GCF_014805655.1 Passer montanus
AAAAACCCCAAAATATCCCAAATAAATCCGCAATAATCCCTCAATAATTCCGCAATAAATCCCCAATAATCCCCCAATAATCCCGCGATAAATCCCCAATAATCCCTCAATAATCTCCCAATAATTCCCAAAAAAATCCCCAAAATATCCCCAATAAATCCCCAATAAATCCCCAATAATCCCCAATAATCCCCCAATAAATCCCCAATAATTCCCCAATAAACCCCCCAATAATTCCCAACAATTCCCCAATAATCCCTCAATAAATCCCCAATAATTCCCCCCAAAAATACCCAAAATATCTCCAATAAATCCCCAATAATCCCCCAATAATTCCCCAATAATCCCCAATAAATCCCCAATAATCCCCAATAATCCCCAATAATCCCCAATAATTCCCCAATAAATCCCCAATAATCCCCAATAAATCCCCAATGAATCCTTAATAATCCCTCTTTAATTGCTCGATAACTCCCCAATAATCCCTCAATAATTCCCCAATATTTCCACAATAATTCCCCAATAATCCCTCAATAATTCCCAAAAAAATACCCAAAAATTCTCCAATAATTCCCCAGTAAATCCCCAATAATCCTTTAATAGTCCCCCAATAAATGCCCAATAAATGCCCAATAAATCCCCAATAATCCCTCAATAACTCCCCAATAATCCCCAATATTTCCCCAATAATTCCCAATAATCCCCCAATAATTCCCCAATAAATCCCTAATAATCCCTCAATAATTCCGCAATAATTCCCTAATAATTCCCCAATAATTCCCCAATAAATCCCCAATAATTCCCCCCAAAATACCCAAAATATCCCCAATAAATCCCCAATAATCCCTCAATAATTCCCAATAAATCCCCAATAATCCCCCAATAAATCCCCAATAATTCCCAAAAAAACGCCAATAAATCCGAAATAAATCCCCAATAAATCCCCAATAAT
>NW_024368955.1:0-933 GCF_014805655.1 Passer montanus
AAAAAAATTAGTGATTCCTAAATCAGAACATGTCATTGAGGCATTTCCAGAGTCTGTCAGCACAGACTTAAGCTGTAGATTGTCACATCCCCAAGGTCTCATCCACCCAACATAGCCCGATCCACTGCCAAAATTATTTCTTTCCCTGGGGATCCCTTGGTGCACCAAGATTTCTCTTGATGCTATATTTCTTCAGAAAAATAAAAAAAAAAAGAGAGAAAGAAAAAAAAAAGCTTTAAAGTCTTGTTCCGATTTGTTGGAATTGAAATTAGGCTTGATTTGTTTTGAGCTGGGCTTAGTGGAAGAGTCCATTACAAAATTAGGAGCAAAAGGAAACATCAGAACTGCAATTCCAGCATGAAAGAAGTTCTTGATGGAAAGGACAATGCTGAGCTCCATTGTCACAGGCAGAGGATTGAGCTGTGTCCCAACAGAACTGCAGAGCCAAGAGAAACTTTGGAAAGGGGGGGATTTTTGGAGCAAATTATTGTCCTTGTTAGAAAAATGTCTTGAACAGGAATTTGATCTTCCATAAGAAATAAGAAAAGCTTTGGAATGCCATCCAAACCCTCTTCACAAACGGATATTTCAGACAATTCCTTTCTCTGGAGTTTTTTTAACATTTCTTGCTGAGTAGAGAGGCACAATTTGGATTTTTAGGAAAAATCTGTGTATTTACCCACACAATTATACTTGTTGGTACTGCTATAGCAGCAGAGTGGTTGATGAAATGTTTCCCTGGAATAAATCTACCATTGTTCCATAACTCAATTTTATTAACATGCCTGGAAAGAATTTTAACAATTCCAGGTAATATTGAGGTAATTGCTACCAAAAACCCAGGTGTGGTGGCCACCCCTGACAGCACAGAGAGTTAACCACCCATTCCCAAATCATCCCCACCCAAACCACACCTGCCCAAATCAGCCCTTC
>NW_024368956.1:0-951 GCF_014805655.1 Passer montanus
ATGTCATTACTCCTCAACAATTCCCTTTATCATCCAAATTTGTAGTCTTGAGGAAGAATCCGGGTTTGTTCATCTCTGCAGGCTGGCATTGCAGGATTAACAGAGAGGAATTAACTTTTTAATTTAATCTCTTCATCGGGTTGCATTCCCTATGTTGCTTGAAACTGAGGCTCAGTGTTCCTCCCTGGAATGCTGGTGTGGTGTTAGTGCTCTGAAGCCTCTTTCCAGCCCCAAAGTGTCTTAGAAATCCCCATCAACAGGATGGAAGCCTCCTCACCCCAAATGCTGTTGGTGTCCCGAGTAAAATTTTGGAAATGTATAGCAATATAACATTTTGCTGACACCTTTCTTGGTTTCTTCATTCAGGAGGGATGTTGCACATATCCACGAAGTACCTGATACAGGCATGCACAGATGCTCAGAAGAATGCTAAGGTCAGTTGTGAATACCTGTTACTGGGCTCTCATCTTGGAGCTGCATCTCCAGGGATAGCTGGAGCTGCAATTTGCAGCCTTCTTGAACAGGCACACCAGCTGTGTTATATCCTGCCTAAGGTGAAACTGGTCAAAAGCAAAAAAAAAAAAAAAAAAAAAAATTAAAAAAAGGCAACTTGATTCCCAAGTGCAAAATTCCTATTCTTAAACATCTACTTAAATGACTTGGACTTTTTAATAATTCTGAATACATTTAATAGTGATGAGATTTCAAAATTTTGGATAGATCATAGCCTGTGTGCAGTTGCATTAAATTGTAAGATATTTCACAATATATATAATTGAATTGAGTTGTAGCTTTGTTTTCTTGTTTTTTACTAGTTTATCCAAAAAAACACCTTTCCATAGCAGCTGCATCAAAAAGTCTGTAATAGGAAGCCATAATTTTTAGGACAGCACAAATACTTGCTGGGTCAGACATATTTAATGGCAGCATGTAGACAAAATTATTTTAAAG
>NW_024368957.1:0-1360 GCF_014805655.1 Passer montanus
ACTGGGAGGGCACTGGGGGGTACTGGGGGGCACTGGGAGATACTGGGAAGGCATTGAGGGGCATTTGGCGGGGGTTATTGGGTTCCTCCCTGTTAGTTCTGCCCCGGCTCCCCCCGCGGTTCCTCCGCGGTGGTTCGCTCCCGTCCGCCATTTTGAGCCGCCTCAGGGCGGGCAGGCCCCGGCACAAAATGGCGGCGCAGGGCCGGGGACAGCGAGACCGGGACAGGGGACAGGGGAGTGACCCCAAAAACCCCAGAGTGACCCCAGAACCCCAGAGTGACCCCGGGACAGGGGACAGGGGAGTGACCCCAAAACCCCCAGAGTGACCCCAAAAACCCAGAGTGACCCCGGGACAGGGGACAGGGGAGTGACCCCAAAAACCCCAGAGTGACCCCGGGATAGGGGACCCCAGAGTGACCCCAAAAACCTGGAGTGACCCTGGGACAGGGGAGTGACCCCAAAAACCCCAGAGTGACCCCAGACAGTGAAACCAGGTGTCTGGGTGATCCCAAATCATGGCCTCACCCACCCAGGTGACCCCAAATCGTGATCCTTCCCTCTCAGGTGACCCCAAATATGGGATCCAGGTGTCTGGGTGACACCAAATAAGGAACCAGGTGACCCCAAACCATGATCCTTCCCACTCAGGTGACCCTAAATATGGCATCCACCTGTCTGGGTGACCCCAAACAAGGAGCTAGATGACCCCAAACCGTGTCCCCACCCACCCAGGTGACCCCAAATATGGGATCCAGGTGCCTGTGTGACCCCAAATAAGGAACCAGGTGACCCCAAATTGTGACCCTACCCACCTTGGTGACCCCAAATCATGATCCTTCCCACTCAGTCGATCCCAAATATGGGATCCAGGTGTCTGGGTGACCCCAAATAAGGACCCAGGTGACCCCAAATCATGGTCCTGTCCCCTTATGTGACCCCAAATAGCGAACCAGGTGTCTGGGTGACCCCAAATCACGGCCCCACCCAGGTGACCCCGTGCCGTGTCCCCGCAGGTGGCCGGCGCGGGGATGGCTCCGGTCGTGGAGGTGTCGGACGCCGGGCACTGCCGGGCGCTGCTGCTGGAGCTGAACGAGCAGCGCCTGCGGGGCCAGTTCTGCGACGTCACCATCATCGCCGAGGACACCAAATTCCGCGCCCATAAAAACGTCCTGGCCGCCTCCAGCCCCTTCTTCAAGCGGGCGCTGGCCCAGGAGCCCGCCTGCCCCTCGCCCGCCCAGGTGCTGGAGCTGCCGGGCGTCCAGGCCGGCGTCTTCTCCGACGTGCTCAACTTCATCTACAACTCGCGCCTGGCCGTGCCCTCGCCGGCGGCCGCGCGGGCGCTGGGGGCCGTGGGCCGGCG
>NW_024368957.1:2393-3433 GCF_014805655.1 Passer montanus
CCCCCACTATCCCGGGGCCCCCCAAAATCCCAAACCCCGCCCCTCCCCCCCCATCGGCACCTTATCGGCATCGCAGCGACATTCCAGCGCGGGGCCCCCCCACTATCCCGGGGCCCCCCAAAATCCCAAACCCCGCCCCTCCCCCCCCATCGGCACCTTATCGGCATCGCAGCGACATTCCAGCGCGGGGGAGGGGCGCGCGTGCAAGGGGGCAGGGTGAGCGTGCAAGGGAGGGGCCTGGGGCGACGGTGAGCGTGCAAGGAGGTGTTTGTGCAATGGTGAGTGTGCAAATCAGGGTGTTTGTGCAATGGTGAGTGTGCAAATCGAGGTGTTTGTGCAATGGTGAGCGTGCAAACGGGGGTCCCTGTGCAACTCTGGGTGTGCAAGGGGGTGTTTGTGCAATGCTGAGTGTGCAAATCGGGATACCTGTGCAATGGTGAGCGTGCAAATCAGGGTGTTTGTGCAATGGTGAGCGTGCAAGGGGTGTTTGTGCAATGGTGAGTGTGGAAGGGATTCTCCTTGAGCAGTTCTGAGCGTGCAAATGGGTCCTGAAACAATTCTGAGTGTGCAAACGGCTCCCCGTGCGTTTGCGAGTGTGCAAGGCCCACCCTCGTGCAATTCTGAGTGTGCAAATGGATCCTAGTGCAATGGTGAGTGTGCAAACGGCTCCCCGTGCAGTCCTGAGTGTGCAAGGCCCACCCTCGTGCAAGGCCCAGCCCCTCCCCGCGACCCTCGTGCAAAAACCCCCCCTTGCACACCCCTGACCCCCCTTGCACACCCCTGACCCCCTTGCACACCCCCCTTGCACACCCCTGCCCTCCCCCGCTCCGTTGCACACTCACGCCCAGCTCACGCTCACGCCCTGCCACGCCCGCCGAGCGTGCAAGGGGCCTTGCACGGGGGGGCCGTGCTTGTGCAAGGATCCACGTGTGAGCGAGCAAATCCTCGTGCGAGGGGACTGTCCTCGTGCAAAGACACAATCCTTGTGCAAATCCTTGCGCAAAGACCCGATCCTCGTGCAAGGATGATCCTCGTGTGCA
>NW_024368958.1:0-951 GCF_014805655.1 Passer montanus
TAAGAGTATTTCTTCAATAATTGATACACATTCATATCAGATTTAGATGCTCTGCTGTAATTTGGTTTGCTCTTTGTGTCTGCTATAAACTAGCATAAACTTTGTCAGCCAAAACACACTTAAAATTCTAACCCTGTATATGTGAAGTGTAAATCAACTGACTTTTCTAATTTCTTTATTCTGTTTATTGAATATTCAACTGCATTCACTAGCTCATTTTCCTTTCCATGCAACTCTGCTTAGGCTCTTAGCTGTAATACAAATTTAAAAGTCTCCTGTATTAAGAAAGGAATATGTATTTATTTTTCTGTAGTCCTGATGATTTTCAGGGTGATCTACTACTACTTCTTGCTACAACTGTGGCATGCTGCTATAAGCATACAGTGAACAATCTAATAGTAACTCACATATATTGTATATATTCCCTACAGAAGCTTAATATTTGGATTGTATGGACAGATCTGAGGAGGTGTTGTTTACTGAAAATTGTAATTTCAAAAAATGTTTTCAAGAAGCAGCATGGTTTTTCACAAATTGAATGACTCTGCCTTTATAAATTCTCAGATTAAGGCTTCAGAAATAATACTGTGCATGGGCAGTATTTTCATGCAAAACAGAAACCTCTGCTTACTTTCTAAGTATCAGTGAAGATTACTTGGGAACCTGTATTTAAGTATTCAAGTTGATAACTGGACTTCCAAACAAATGGTTACAGAAGATCTCAACCTAAATCAGACTTGGAAAAATGTGTACATTTGTAATAAATTTTCTGATTGCGCTATTTCAGCTGGGTGCAATTCGTAATATAGTCATGCTTGAATCTGAAAAATAGATAGTTATTTTCTGGTTTTATGTATCCATAATAATTTGGTTTCTCACTTCCATATTACAATGCTACAAGAGCAAGAATTACAAGAAGTTCAGTTGCTATTTAGGATAATAAAAAAAAAA
>NW_024368959.1:0-951 GCF_014805655.1 Passer montanus
GGGGGGGGGGGCACGAGGACGGACACGGAAATGGGGAGGGGGCGAGCGAGAGAAAAGGGGGCGGGGTCAGCGGTTTTGGGGAGGGGGCGGTACTTAGCTGGTTAATTGGGGAGGGGGCTCGGCGCCGAGCCCCCCCCCACACCCCGGGCATGCAATTTGGGGAGGGGTCACCAACCTGAGGCGGCGTCTGGGGAGAGAGCGAATTTGGGGAGGGGTCCCCGGGGGGGGTCCCGGCTCCCCAGAGCGTGCGGGGTTAATTTGGGGAGGGGTCCCAGCCACCCAAAAGCATCCAGGGTTAATTTGGGGAGGGGTCTCAGCAGCCCAAACCATGCAGGGTTAATTTGGGGAGGGGTCTCAGCAGCCCAAACCATGCAGGGTTAATTTGGGGAGGGGTCTCAGCAGCCCAAACCATGCAGGGTTAATTTGGGGAGGGGTCCCAAGGGGGTCCAGGCAACCCAGAGCATGCAGGGTTAATTTGGGGAGGGGGCAATTAAATACAGGGTTAATTTGGGGGGGGGGTCTCAGTGTAATTTGGGGCGGGGGCTCGCCCAATTTGGCTTCTCACTCTAATTTGGGGAGGGGTCTCCCCCTAATTTGGGGTCTCAGTGTAATTTGGGGAGGGGTCTCGGTGTCTCACCCTAATTTGGGGAGGGGTCTCACTGTAAATTGGGGGGGGGGGAAATTAAGTTCAGGGTTAGTTGGGGGGGGGGGTCTCAGTGTAATTTGGGGCGGGGTCTCGCCCAATTTGGCTTCTCACTCTAATTTGGGGAGGGGTCTCCCCCTAATTTGGGGTCTCAGTGTAATTTGGGGAGGGGTCTCGGTGTCTCACCCTAATTTGGGGAGGGGTCTCACTGTAAATTGGGCTCCCATGGTAATTTGGGGAGGGGTCTCACCTGTCGCCGCCCTCCTCGGGCTCCTCCCCCGGGGGGGGCTCCGGGGGGGGCTCCCCCA
>NW_024368960.1:0-951 GCF_014805655.1 Passer montanus
GTATTTCAGTGCTGCTGGTTCTGAAATCAACGGGTGTGGGAAAAGCAAAGCACAAGGAGACCATGGTCACAGAAAGAATTGCTAATAGGGCTAATTTTCAGTTTTGGAGCTAAACACTTTGTGGTTTGCATGGTGGGAAGCTTGGAGCAGAACCTGAGACGCCCATGGGACTTCTAATGCACATATGTTCCAATTTAAATCATAAACATACATGCTCTAACAAGAAGGGCCAAAAGCTCTGGAAAAGAAGGGTTGTTCAGGAATGGTCTGCCCTCTGGGCCAGTCCCCAAGAGATCATCTGCGTTGTGACGTGCATACACGTTTTTAGATTTTTTGAGGAAAACAACTCTTGGAGAAGGTGATGTCTGGCAAGCTCAGGTGACTGTGGTATGGCCAGCTAGGGAAATGTGTCATCTACTGGAACTGCTGCAAACAGAGGTCACAAGCAGAAAGTTTGAAGGCCATGTGCTCTCTTTTTGTGCTTTACCTTCCTAATGAAGGTGTCTGTCCAACCTTCATCTCTGTCCATCTGCCTGTGGGAATACAAAAAGCTGCTCCCCAGGGACATTTACATCAAACCTCAATGAAAGAACAAATAAAAAGCTTTCAAGACCTCACTGGCATTCTGCAGCAACCCAAGAGCCTCCACCTCTTTCCCCACTGATACCTGCCCCTCCCCAGCAACATCCCTCTGCTGATCCCACCCCACACTCCAGCCCAGTAACCTGTGGATACTGGCTTGGGAGGGACACGAGGAAGAGAGGCAGGAACAGAGGAGGGAAATGGTTGGGTTTAGTGCTACCCTCCTACAAAAAATACTTTGCTATGATTTTTCTTATGCCTCCTTTGCAGCAGGATCAACTGAAGAAGCTGGAGGAGGGCACCAGCTTTGCCTTTTTTACTGGGGATGGTAAATTAGTAGAATCTTAGAATGATCTGGGTTGAAATGGA
>NW_024368961.1:0-950 GCF_014805655.1 Passer montanus
TTTACTCATTAAAAATACAGTTACTTTGGTTTTACTTCAGTTTATCTTAGCCTTCATTCTAAGCCACTTCATTCATTCACTTTAATAGCTTCTTTCTACTTTCTAACCAGCTTGTCAGAAATAGAAACTAACTTTTTGTGTAATCCAGCTAAAGGTAAAGGGCAGAGCCACGCCAAAGTGAACATCAGTGCTGCCCTAGTTGAGGATATTATCAATTTGGAGGAAACCAGTGAAGACATGCAGGCAGTCGTAGAAGCTCTGAAAGAAGATTTCAGCAGAAATCTCAATGTTAGAACCTCAGCAGGTTGGTACCTCCTCGTGTGATGCTCTGTAGCCTGAAATAAGGATACAAATCCTAGTAATGGACAATCAGATTTTTTCAAAACCAATTTTCTTTTCCTGGAGTTACCCAATTCCTACAACCCTGACATCCCAGCTTGAGGCTTTCTTCACCCTGAGCTTGACCAGGAAGGATCCATTTTTGTTAATAGCTTCCTGGAAATAGCTTTTTTAAGTGGGAGATGTCAAAAGTGTCTAACTGAACTGTTTGCAGATGTGATGAAGAAGCAGGTTGTCAGCTAATGGTGCAGTAGGGCAGGAAAAATCCAATTGCCATTAAATGATCCTTTTGGAAATTGCCATTGGGCTGGTGTCTGGCATATACAAACCTTTTTCTGCTGTGCATCTTTGTGGGCAGTAACCTGTACAAGCCTCCTTCGTGCATTCTGTGTTTTAGGGAGAAATGTGAATGTTTGCCTAAGCTGCAGTTTCTGTAACACTCCGAACATTTGTAAGCGTATCAAGTTTCAGGGATAAAATTTAACATTAAACAATGACCAAATTGGAATCATTCACCACCCCAGCTCTGGCAGGGGCACTTCTGTCTTTAATGGAGCTGGGAAGTGTAGCTTGGTCTCTTAACTATTTATTTTAACCATAGGTATTTTTTT
>NW_024368962.1:0-950 GCF_014805655.1 Passer montanus
ATTTTTGGAGGAATTTTTTGGGGAATTTTCTGCTCCAGCGAGTGGCACCGCAGGAGGGGCCCGGGGATTCCCCAGGAGGAGGTGAGAATTCCCAAATTTGGGGATTTTTCGGGGAAATTCGGGAATTTTGGGGTTTTTTGGGAAGAATTGGGATTTTTGGGGAATTTTTGGGGGGGTTTGGGGAGGATTTTGGGGCTTTATTTTGATTTTTTTGGCATTTATTTTGAATTTTTGGGGAGATT
Organism: Passer montanus; assembly: GCF_014805655.1. NCBI lineage: Eukaryota > Metazoa > Chordata > Aves > Passeriformes > Passeridae > Passer > Passer montanus. The sequence continues at coordinate 243 of NW_024368962.1, forward strand.
TTGGGACTTTTTTGGGGATTTCTTTCTGGATTTGGGGAATTTTCAGGATTTTTCAGGAATTTTGGGGAATTTTAGGGATTTTTTAGGGATTTTTGGGGGAATTTGTGGAATTTTTGGGGGTTTCTTTTTGATTTTTTGGGGAATTCCTGCTCCAGCGAGGGAATTTTTTGGTGCAATTTTTGTTTTATTTTGGTGAATTTTGGGGGTTTTTTTGTGTGGAATTTTAATTTTTGGGGGGATTTTTGGGGGAAATTTGGGAATTTTTTAGAATTTTGGGATTTTTGGGAAAATCTTTGCTGGGATTTGGGGGCGATTTGGGACTTTGGAGCTCCAAAAATCCCCAAAAAATCCCCAAAAAAATCCAAAAAAAATCCCAAAAAATCCCAAAAAAATTCCCCAAAATCCCCAAATTTTGGTTTTTTTCCCCAAATCCCAGGAATTCAAGCTGATGTTTGGGATGCTTTTCTCGCTCCGCTCCTTCGTGGCCTCCAAAAAATTTCGAGGAAAATCCAAAAAAAATCCCCAAAATTCCCAGGAAAATAAAAAAAAAATCCAAAAAAATCTCAAAAATTCCCAATTTTGGGGCCAAAGATCCTCAAAATTCCCAGGAAAATAAAAAAAAATTAAAAAATTCCCAATTTTGGGTTCCAAAAATCCCGGGAAAATAAAAATAATAATAAAAAAAAATCCCCAAAATTCCCAATTTTG
>NW_024368963.1:0-950 GCF_014805655.1 Passer montanus
GGATAGAAATTGGGAAAATGGGAAAAAAGGCGGGAAAATGGGAAAAAAAGTGGGAAAAACTGGAAAAAAAGCGGGGAAAAAGGCGGGAAAAGCTGGATAGAAGTTGGGGAAAATGGGAAAAAAAACGGGGAAAGTGGGAAAAAAAGGCAGGAAAAACTGGAAAATAGGCGGGAAAAAGGCTGGAGAAAAGGCGGGAAAAGATGAGAAAAGGCTGGAAAAGTTGGGAAAAACCAGGAAAAATGTGGGAAAAGCCGGAAAAAAAGGGAGGAAAAGCTGGAGAGAAATTGGGAAAATGGAAAAAAATGAGAAAAATGGGAAAAAACTGGGAAAAGTGGGGGAAAAAAGGCGGGAAAAGCGGGGAAAAAGGCGGGAAAAGCTGGATAGAAATTGGGAAAATGGGGAAAAATGGGAAAAAGGTGGAAAAAGTGGGGAAAAAAGGCAGGAAAAACTGGAACAAAGGCGGGAAAAGTCGGAAAAAGGCGGGAAAAGCTGGATAGAAGATGGGGAAAATGGGAAAAATCTGGGGAAAGTGGGAAAAAAAGGCGGGAAAAACTGGAAAAAAGGTGGGAAAAGCTGGATAGAAGTTGGGAATATGGAAAAAAATGGGAAAAATGTAGGAAAAATGTTGAAAAAAGGCGGGAAAAGCCTGGAAAAGTTGGGAAAAGCCAGAAAAAAGGGAGGAAAAGTTGGATAGAAATTGGGAAAATGGGAAAAAAAATGGGAAAAATGGGAAAAACTGGGAAAAGTGGGAAAAAAGGCAGGAAAGGCTGAGAAAAGCCTGGAAAAGTGGGGAAAAACCAGACAAAATGAGGGAAAAGCTGGATAGAAGTTGGGAATATGGGAAAAAAATGGGAAAACAGGAAAAATGGGAAAAAGGTGGAAAAAGTGGGAAAAAAAGGCAGGAAAACCTGGAAAATAGGCGGAAAAAACTGGAAAAAAGGCGGGAAAAT
>NW_024368964.1:0-386 GCF_014805655.1 Passer montanus
GACAGCGAGGGGACATCGGGGACATTGGGAACACTGTGCAGGATTGAGGACATTGGGGACATCAGGGACAGCAAGGGGACATTGGGGACACTGCAGGGATTGGGGACATCGGGGACATCAGGGGGATTGGGGACGTTGGTGACATTGGGGGACATTGGGGGATTGGGGACATTGGGGGGGATTTTGGTGACATTGAGGGGACAATGGGGACATTGGGGACACTGGGGACGGTGAGGGGATTTGGGACATTGGGGACATTGCGGGGAGGTGGCACAGGGTGACACAAAGGTCACCAGGGGGTCACAGGAGGACACGGAGGGGGGAGGGGAGAGGAGACACACGGGGAGACCCCGACCCCTTCAGTGCCCCCACCCCAAATCCCCCCA
>NW_024368964.1:1582-2859 GCF_014805655.1 Passer montanus
CCATAAATTTACACCGCTGGCACCAAATCCCCACAGAACATGCCCTGAACACCCCAAATACCCCCAAAAATGCCCTGAAAACCCCAAATTCTCGTTAATTTACCCCATAATTGTCAAATTACCCCAAAACTGCCCCATATACCCCCCAAAACTGCCCCAATCCCATAAAAAAAACCCAAAAATCCACCCCAAACCCCTCAAATACTCTTGAATTCACCCCATAAATGTCAAATTACCCCAAAACTGCCCCAAATACCCCCCAAAAATGCCCCGGACACCCCAAATCCTCATTAATTTACCCCACAGACATTAAATACCCCAAAAACTGCCCCAAATACCCCAATAATTGCCCCAATCCCATAAAAACCCCAAAAACCTGCCCCGAACATTTCAAATATTCATTTATTCACCCCATAAGTGTCAAATAACCCCAAAACTGCCCCAAATACCCCCAAAACTTCCCTGGACACCCCAAATTCGCATTAATCAACCCCACAAATGTCAAATTACCCCAAAAACTGCCCCAAATGTGCCCCAAAACTGCTCCAATCCCATAAAAAAACCCCAAAAACCTGCCCCGAACACTTCAAATATTCATTTATTCACCCCACTAATGTCAAATAACCCCAAAACTGCCCCAAATACCCCCAAAAATGCCCTGGACACCCCAAATTGTCATTAATTTACCCCCATCGACATTAAATACCCCAAAACCTGCCTCAATCACATTAAAAAACCCCAAAAAATTACTCTGAACACCTCAAATTCTCATAAATTTGCCCCATAAAACGTCAAATTACCCCAAAAACTGCCCTGGACACCCCAAATCCTCATGGATTTACCCCACAAACGTCAAATTATCCCCAAAACTGCCCCAAATACTGCACAAAATTGCTCCAATCCCATAAAAAACCCCAAAACTTGCCCCGAACACTTCAAATGTTCATCAATTCACACCATAAATGTCAAATTACCCCAAAACTGCCCCAAATACCCCCCAAAAATGCCCTGGACACCCCAAATTCTCATGAATTCACCCCACAGACATTAAATACCCCAAAAACTGCCCCAAACACTGCAAAAAATTGCTCCAATCCCATAAAAAAACCCCAAAAATTCTGCCCCAAACCTCTCAAATTCTCATGAATTCACCCCATAAAGGTCAAATCCCCCCAAAATCGCCCCGAACACCCCAAAACTGCCCCAATCCCACCAAAAAAAAAACCCCAAAAATCCGCCCCGAACCCCCCAAATCCCCCCTAAAAACTCCCAAAATC
>NW_024368964.1:3907-6287 GCF_014805655.1 Passer montanus
CGCCCCGCGCCGCCGCCGCTCCCGCCGGGACTCGAACCCGCGACTCCGCGCGCCCGCCGCCGCGCCGCCCTTTATGGGCTCGGGGGCCCCGCCCCGGCCCCGCCCACCGGGGGTTGGACCACGCCCCCTCCTCCGAAGCGGAGCCGCGCCCGCCCCCGGGTTATAGGGGGGCGTGGCCACGCCCACTATGCAAATGAGGAGGGTTAAAGCTCAATTTGACATGCCCCTTATGCTAATGGGGAGGGTTGGAACTTAATTTACCACGCCCACTATGCAAATGAGGAGGGTTAAAGCTCAATTTGCAATGGCTATTATGATAATGAGGAGGGTTACTAATGAGGAGGGTTAAAGCTCAATTTGCAACTGTCGTTATGCAAATCAGGAGGGTGAAAGTTCAATTGGCAGTGATCATTATGCTAATGAGGAGGGTTAAAGCTCAATTTGCAACTGTCGTTATGCAAATCAGGAGGGTGAAAGTTCAATTGGCAGTGATCATTATGCTAATGAGGAGGGTTAAAGCTCAATTTGCATTGGTCATTATGCTAATGAGGAGGGTTAAAGCTCAATTTGCAACTGTCATTATGCAAATTAGGAGGGTGAAAGTTCAATTGGCAATGATCATAATGCTAATGAGGAGGGTTAAAGCTCAATTTGCGATGATCATTATGCTAATGAGGAGGGTTAAAGCTCAATTTGCGATGATCATTATGCTAATGAGGAGGGTTAAAGCTTAATTTGCCATGTCCCTTATGCTAATGAGGAGGGTTAAAGCTCAATTTGCAATGCCCATTATGCTAATGAGGAGGTTCAAAGCTCTGTTTGCCATGCTCCTTATGCTAATGAGGAGGGTTGGAACTTAATTTACCACGCCCACTATGCAAATCAGGAGGATTAAAGCTCAATTTGCAATGGTCATGGTGCTAATGAGGAGGGTTAAAGCTCAATTGGCGATGATAATTATGCTAATGTGGAGGGTTAATGCTCAGTTTGGGAGAGTTAACGCTCTGTTTGCCACGCCCCTTATGCTAATGAGGATGGTTGCAGCTTAATTTGCAATGCCTCTTATGCTAATGAAGAGTAATAAAGCTCAGTTTCCAATGCCTTTTATCGCCCAGAACGGGGGTCCCGGCGCCCCCAACGGCGCCCCGCCCGGCCACGCCCAAGATGGCGGCCAGGAGACGTCGTTCCGGTGGCAGTGCGTGGAGCAGCCCATCGGGAAGCTGCTGTTCCGGAGGTTTCTGGAAGGTTCCGCGCAGTTCGCGGCGGCCGGGGCGCTGTGGGCGGAGATCGAGGCCTTCGAGCAGTGCGAGGACGCCGAGAGGGAGGCGGCGGCCAAGAGGCTGCGGAGCCGGTTCTTCACGCCGGGAGGGTCCGAGCACTGCGGGTTCCTCAGCGCCGCCGCCACCGCGCCGCCCGCAGGTGAGCGGGGCGGGCAGGGGTGACAATATGGCGGCCGGGAAGCTAACATGGCTGACAAGGCTCCAATATGGCAGCCGTGACGTTGACATGGCTGACAAGGCTCCAATATGGCGTCTGGGAAATTAACATGGCTGACAAGGCTCCAATATGGCAGCCGTGACGTTGACATGGCTGACAAGGCTCCAATATGGCGTCTGGGAAATTAACATGGCTGACAAGGCTCCAATATGGCAGCCGTGACGTTGACATGGCTGACATGCCTCCAATATGGCAGCTGGGAAATTAACATGGCTGACAAGGCTCCAATATGGAGGCCATGAAATTAACATGGCTGACACTGCTCCAATATGGCAGCTGGGAAATTAACATGGCTGACAAGGCTCCAATATGGAGGCCATGAAATTAACATGGCTGACACTGCTCCAATATGGAGGCCATGAAATTAACATGGCTGACACTGCTCCAATATGGCAGCTGGGAAATTAACATGGCTGACAAGGCTTCAATATGGCGGCCGTGACGTTGACATGGCTGACAAGGCTCCAATATGGCCGCTGTGACGTTGACGTAGCTGACATGCCTCCAATATGGCCGCCAGGAAATTAACATGGCTGACAAGGCTCCAATATGGAGGCCATGAAATTAACATGGCTGACATGCCTCCAATATGGCAGCCAGGAAATTAACATGGCTGACACGGCTCCAATATGGCGGCTGTGACGTCAACATGGCTGACACAGCTCCAATATGGCGGACATAGTGCCAATATGGTGGATGTGACACTGACATGGCCAACACAGCTCCAATATGGCGGCCATGACACCTCATTGGTAGCCATGACATCAACATGGTGGCCTCAATGATCTTGGCAGCCATGACACCCCAAGGGTGGCCATGACACCCCAATGGTGGCCATGACAACCCAATGGTGGCCATGATGGTATTGGCAGCCATGACACCC
>NW_024368964.1:9538-20411 GCF_014805655.1 Passer montanus
AGAACATCCCACCAGTGCCCCCCAGTGCCACCGGTGTGTCTCCCCCTGTCCCCAGGTGTCCCACGCCCCCCCCGCCATGGACATCGGGGGTCTGGAGACCGTGGTGGCCAACTCGGCCTACGTGTCGGCGCGCGGCGGCCCCGGCGGCGGCGGCAAGGAGCGGCGCTCCAAGGCGCGGCTGCGCCTGCCCCACATCTCCCAGTGCGAGGCCCTGCGCGCCCAGCTGGGCGGCGCCGCCGGCGCCCAGAACGGGGGTCCCGGCGCCCCCAACGGCGCCCCGCCCGGCCACGCCCAAGATGGCGGCCAGGAGACGTCGTTCCGGTGGCAGTGCGTGGAGCAGCCCATCGGGAAGCTGCTGTTCCGGAGGTTTCTGGAAGGTTCCGCGCAGTTCGCGGCGGCCGGGGCGCTGTGGGCGGAGATCGAGGCCTTCGAGCAGTGCGAGGACGCCGAGAGGGAGGCGGCGGCCAAGAGGCTGCGGAGCCGGTTCTTCACGCCGGGAGGGTCCGAGCACTGCGGGTTCCTCAGCGCCGCCGCCACCGCGCCGCCCGCAGGTGAGCGGGGCGGGCAGGGGTGACAATATGGCGGCCGGGAAGCTAACATGGCTGACAAGGCTCCAATATGGCCACTGTGACGTTGACATGGCTGACATGCCTCCAATATGGCTGCCAGGAAATTAACATGGCTGACACAGCTCCAATATGGCGGCCGTGACGTTGACATGGCTGACAAGGCTCCAATATGGCCGCTGTGACGTTGACATGGCTGACATGCCTCCAATATGGCTGCCAGGAAATTAACATGGCTGCTGCTCCAATATGGCAGCTGGGAAATTAACATGGCTGACAAGGCTCCAATATGGCGTCTGGGAAATTAACATGGCTGACAAGGCTCCAATATGGAGGCCATGAAATTAACATGGCTGACACTGCTCCAATATGGCAGCTGGGAAATTAACATGGCTGACAAGGCTTCAATATGGCGGCCGTGACGTTGACATGGCTGACAAGGCTCCAATATGGCCGCTGTGACGTTGACGTAGCTGACATGCCTCCAATATGGCCGCCAGGAAATTAACATGGCTGACACGGCTCCAATATGGCAGCCGGGAAATTAAGATGGCTGACAAGGCTCCAATATGGCGGCTGTGACATCAACATGGCTGACACAGTTCCAATATGGTGGATAGGAAATTAACATGGCTGACACGGCTCCAATATGGCGGCCATAGTGCCAATATGGTGGATGTGACAACAACATGGCAGCCACAAAGATGGTTTTGGCTGCCATGACACCCCACCGGCGGCCATGATGGTATTGGCAGCCATGACACCCCAATGGCAGCCATGACACCCCAATGGCAGCCATGACACCCCAACAGCAGCCATGACAACCCAATGGTGGCCGTGATGCTGTTGGCAGCCATGACACCCCAAAAACCGCCATGACACCCTGTGACGTCAACATGGCTGACACAGCTCCAATATGGCGGACATAGTGCCAATATGGTGGATGTGACACTGACATGGCCAACACAGCTCCAATATGGCGGCCATGACACCTCATTGGTAGCCATGACATCAACATGGTGGCCACAATGATCTTGGCAGCCATGACACCCCAAGGGTGGCCATGACACCCCAATGGTGGCCATGACAACCCAATGGTGGCCATGATGGTATTGGCAGCCATGACACCCTGATGGCAGCCATGACACCCCGATGGCAGCCATGACACCCCAATGGCGGCCATGACACCCCAATGGTGGCCATGATGGTATTGGCAGCCATGACACCCCAACCATGTGCATGACAACCTTGGCAGCCATGACACCCCAATGGCAGCCATGACACCCTGATGGCAGCCATGACACCCCAACCATGTCCATGACAACCTTGGCAGCCATGACACCCCAATGGCAGCCATGACATCCTGATGGCAGCCATGACACCCCAATGGCAGCCATGACATCCTCATGGCAGCCATGACCCCCCAATGGCAGCCATGACACCCCAACCATATCCATGACATCCTCGGCGGCCATGACACCCCAACGGCAGCCATGATGGTATTGGCAGCCATGACACCCCAACGGCAGCCATGATGGTATTGGCAGCCATGACACCCCAATGGCAGCCATGACACCCTGACGGCAGCCATGACACCCTGATGGCAGCCATGACACCCCGACGGCAGCCATGACACCCCAACCACATCCATGACATCCTCGGCGGCCATGACACCCCTACCCCTCCCCGCTGCCCCTCAGGCTCCACGCTCCCGGGCGACGCCTTCGTGCCGGCGCGGCGGGAGCTGCTGGCGCACCTGGAGGCGGCGGCGTGGGGGCCGTACCGGGGCTCGCCCGAGTTCAGCCGCTTCGTGCAGTTCAAGTGGCTCGAGAGCCAGGCCGTCAACGCCGACGCCTTCGTGGAGTTCCGCGTGCTGGGCAAGGGCGGCTTCGGCGAGGTCTGCGCCTGCCAGCGCCGCGCCACCGGCAAGATGTACGCCAACAAGCGCCTCAACAAGAAGCGCCTCAAGAAGCGCAAGGGATACGAGGTGGGTGGCCCCAAGGTGTCCCCAGGGTGTCCCCAGGGTGTCCCCAGGGTGTCCCCAAGGTGTCCCCAGGGTGTCCCCAGGGTGTCCCCAAGGTGTCCCAAGGGTGTCCCCAGGGGTGACCCCAAAGGTGTCCCCAAAGGTGTCCCCAGGGTGTCCCCAAGGGTGTCCCCAAGGTGTCCCAAGGGTGTCCCCAGGGTGTCCCCAGGGTGTCCCCAAAGTGTCCCAAGGGTGTCCCCAGGGGTGTCCCCAAGGGTAACCCCAAGGTGACCCCAAAGGTGTCCCCAGGGGTGTCCCCAAGGGTGGCCTCAGGGGTGGCCCTTTGTCCCCTCTGTGCCCATGGCTGTTCCTCAGAGCGCTCAGATGTTCCTCGGTCCTCAAATTCACCCCTCGGTCCTCTCAGTGCTCCCTCTGACCCCACTTGGTCCCCAAATCTGCTTTTCTGTCCCCAAATCTGCTCCTCTGTCCCCAGATCTGCTCCGCTGTCCCCAAATCTGCTCTGCTGTCCCCAAATCTGTCCCTCTGTCCCCAAATCTGCTCCTCTGTCCCCAAATCTGTCCCTCTGTACCGAAATCTGTCCCTCTGTCCCCAAATCTGCTCCTCTGTCCCCAAATCTGTCCCTCTGTCCCCAAATCTGCTCCTCTGTCCCCAAATCTGTCCCTCTGTCCCCAAATCTGCTCCTCTGTCCCCAAATCTGTCCCTCTGTACCGAAATCTGTCCCTCTGTCCCCAAATCTGCTCCTCTGTCCCCAAATCTGTCCCTCTGTACCCAAATCTGCTCCTCTGTCCCCAAATCTCCTCCTTTGTCCCCAAATCTGTCCCTCTGTCCCCAAATCCACCCCTCTGTACCCAAATCTGTCCCTCTGTCCCCTCGGATGTCCCCTCAGTCCCTGTGTCTGTCCCTTGGCGTGTGCCACCTGCGCATCCTTGGCATGTCCCTGTCCCTGTCCCTCTCCACATTTTGTGTCCATGGTGGTGCCATCCCACGTCCCCAACATGTCCCCAACGTGTCCCCAGCGTGTCCCCATCGTGTCCCCAGGTGGCACTGGTGGACGGGCGGATCCTGGCGCGCGTCCACAGCCGCTTCATCGTGTCCCTGTCCCTCTCCATGCTCCATGTCCATGGTGGTGCAATCCCATGTCCCCAACGTGTCCCCAACGTGTCCCCAGCTTGTCCCCAACGTGTCCTCATCGTGTCCCCATCGTGTCCCCAGGCGGCGCTGGTGGAGAAGCGGATCCTGGCGCGCGTCCACAGCCGCTTCATCGTGTCCCTGGCCTGCGCCTTCCAGACCAAGACCGACCTCTGCCTCGTCATGACCATCATGAACGGCGGCGACCTGCGGTACGCGCCTGCGGTGGCCTCGGGGACAGCGGGGTGGCCTCGGGGTGGCTTTGGATTGGCCTTGATGTCACCCTGGTGTGATCTTGATGTAGCCTTGGTGTGACCCTGGTGTGGCCTTGGAGTGGCCTTGGCATGGTCTGGCATGGCCTTGGTGTGACTCTGGTGTGACCTTGATGTCACCCTGGTGTGACTTTGATGTGGCCTTGATGTGACCCTGCTGTGACCTTGGCATGGCTTTGGTGTCACCTTGCTGGGACCCTGGCGTGACCTTGGCACTGTGCTGGTGCCACACACTTTGATCGTGTCCCTGCCATGCCCCCAAGTACCACAATGTCCCCAATGTCCCCAATGTCCCCAATGTCCCCGATATCCCCGATATCCCCAGTGTCCCCAATGTCCCCGATGTCCCCAATGTCCCCGATGTCCCCGATGTCCCCAATATCCCCAGTGTCCCCGATGTGTGGAGTTGTGCGCACTGTGGTGTCCCCATTGTGTCCCTGATGTCCCCGATGTCCCCAGGTACCACATCTACAACGTGGACGAGGAGAACCCGGGCTTCGCGGAGCCGCGCGCGGTTTTCTACACGGCGCAGATCCTGCTGGGGCTGGAGCACCTGCACCAGCACCGCATCGTCTACCGCGACCTCAAACCTGAGAACGTCCTGCTCGACGACGCCGGTGGGGACACGGGGACACCGGGGACACTGGGGATGTTGGGGACATTGGGGACATTGGGGATGTTGGGGATATTGGGTCCTGCTGGGGCTGGAGCACCTGCACCAGCACCGCATCGTCTACCGCGACCTCAAACCTGAGAACGTCCTGCTCGACGATGCCGGTGGGGACACGGGGACACCAGGGGGACATTGGGGACACTGGGAATGTTGGGGACATTGGGGAGGTTGGGGACATTGGGGATATTGGGGACATCGAGTCCCGCTGGGGCTGGAGCACCTCCGCCAGCTCCACAGCCACTGCGACCTCAAACCTGAGCACGTCCCACTCGATGATGCCAATGGGGACATGGGGACACTGAGGACACTGGGGACAGGGGGGACATTGGGATATTGGGGACATTGGGATATTGGGGACATGTGGGAAATGAGGGGACACAGGGACATTGGTGGTCACTGTGGTCACCGTGGTCACCGTGGTCACTGTGGTCACTGTGGTCACCGGTGGTCTCTGTGGTCACTGGTGGTCACCAATGGTCACCGTGGTCACCGTGGTCACTGCTGTCCAGGCCACGTCCGTCTGTCCGACATGGGCTTGGCCGTGGAGCTCAAGGATGGAGAGAGCAAAACCCGCGGCTACGCTGGGACCCCAGGTTGGAGAATGTGGGAAATGAGGGGGACACAGGGACATTGGTGGTCCCTGATGGTCACCAGTGGTCTCTGTGGTCATTGTGGTCACTGTGGTCACCAATGGTCACTGTGGTCTCTGTGGTCACTGGTGGTCACCAATGGACACCGTGGTCACCGTGGTCACTGCTGTCCAGGCCATGTCCGTCTGTCCGACATGGGCTTGGCCGTGGAGCTCAAGGATGGAGAGAGCAAAACCCGCGGCTACGCTGGGACCCCAGGTGGGGACACTGGGGACACTGGGGGGACTGGGGGGACACTGGGGGACACTGGGGACACTGGGGACACTGGGGGACACTTCCCCAGGGTTCATGGCCCCCGAGCTGCTCAAGAACGAGGACTACGATTGGTCGGTCGATTACTTCACGCTGGGGGTGACGGTCTACGAGATGCTGGAGGCCAAGGGCCCCTTCCGCCGGCGGGGGGAGAAGGTGACCCCACCCCCAGTAACCCCCAGTACCGCCCAGTAACCTCCCCAGTACTGCCCAGTAACCCCCAGTACAGACCAGTAACCGCGGAACCCCCGGGAACCCCAAGGAACATCTGAGGGCTTCCAAAACCCTCCCAGGGACCACCAGGAGCTCCCCAAAATTCAGCTCAGGGCCCCCAGAAACATCCCAGGTCCCTCAGAAACCCCCAAAAACTTTCAAGAACCCCCTGAGGACCTTCAGTAACTCCAAAATTTCTGATAAACCCCCCCAAAAATTCCCCAGGACCCTCAGAAAACCTCACAAAACACCCAATAAACCCCCCAGGTCCCTCAGAACGGCGGGGGGAGAAGGTGACCCCACCCCCAGTAACCCCCAGTACCGCCCAGTAACCTCCCCAGTACTGCCCAGTAACCCCCAGTACAGACCAGTAACCGCGGAACCCCCGGGAACCCCAAGGAACATCTGAGGGCTTCCAAAACCCTCCCAGGGACCACCAGGAGCTCCCCAAAATTCAGCTCAGGGCCCCCAGAAACATCCCAGGTCCCTCAGAAACCCCCAAGAACCTCCAAGAACCCCCTGAGGACCTTCAGAAACTCCAAAATTTCTGATAAACCCCCCCAAAAATTCCCCAGGACCCTCAGAAAACCTCACAAAACATCCAATAAACCCCTCAGGTACTTCAGAACCCCCCAAGAACCTCCAAGAAACACACGAAGACCTTCAGAAACTCCAATATTTCCAATAAACTCCCGAAGAATTCCCCAGGACCCTCAGAAAACCTCACAAAACATCCAATAAACCCCTCAGGTACTTCAGAACCCCCCAAGAACCTCCAAGAAACACCCGAGGACCTTCAGAAACTCCAATATTTCCAATAAACTCCCGAAGAATTCCCCAGGACCCTCAGAAAACCTCACAAAACATCCAATAAACCCCTCAGGTACTTCAGAACCCCCCAAGAACCTCCAAGAAACACCCGAGGACCTTCAGAAACTCCAAAATTTTCAATAAGCCCCCAAAGAACACCCCAGGGTCTTCAGAAACTTCCAAAAACCTCAAAGAAACCCCCCAGGACCCTCAGAAAATCCCCCAAAATCTCAAGGAAACCTCCCCAGTCCCTCAGAACCCCCCAAGAACTTCCAAGAACCCCCCCAGGACCTTCAGAAACCCCCCCAAAACCTCCAAGAAATCCCCCAAAACCTCCAAGAACTCCCTGAGGACTTTCAGAACCCCCCAAGAACCTCCGAGAACCCTCCAGGACCTTCAGAACCTCCCAAGGAACCCCCCCAGGTCCCTCAGAACCCCCCCAAGAACCTCCAAAACCCCCTGAGGACCTTCAGAAACCCCCCAAGGAACCCCCCAGGACCTTTGGAACCCCCCAAAAACCTCCAAGAACTCCCCAGGACCTTCAGAACCCCCCAAAACCTCCACCAAGCGGGACCCCCAAGGACCCCCCGCCCCGTTTCTCCCCTCAGGTGGAGAACAAGGAGGTGACGCGGCGCATCCTGAACGACCCCGTGACCTACTCGGAGAAGTTCAGCGCGGCGGCGCGCGAGGCCTGCGAGGGGCTCCTGGCCAAGGACCCCCAGGCCCGCCTGGGCTTCCGCGACGACGGCTGCGCCCAGCTGAAGGCCCACCCCTTCTTCGGCGCCATCAACTGGGGGCGCCTCGAGGCCGGTAACGCCCGCCGTGGGGCTGGGCGGGGGTCCCGGGGGAGCAGGGGCGGGAAATGGGGGCGGCAGGGGGGGGGGTCGCAGAGCGGGGGCGAGGTGGGGCGTTGGGTGGTCAAGGGTTGGGTCTGAAGTGGGTTTTGGGGTCTCCACTGTGTTTTGGGGTCTCTGTTGGTCTGCAATGGGTTTTGGGGTCCCCATTGGGTTTTGGGGTCTCCATTGGGTTTTGGGGTGTCCGTTAGGTTTTGGGGTCTGCAGTGGGTTTTGGGGTCTCCAATGGGTGTTGGGTGCTCATGGTGATGTCATTGAGTGTTGGGTGGCCAAGAGTTGGGGTCTGCAATGGGTTTTGGGGTGTCCATTGGGCATTGAGTGCTCTTGGTGGTGTCTCCATTGAGTTGGCGTCCCCCTTGGGTTTTGGGGTCTGCAATGGGTGTTTGGGGTCCCCAGTGGGTGTTGGGTGCTCATGGTGGTGTCTCCATTGAGCGTTGGGTGGTCAAGAGTTGGGGTCACCAAAGGACATTGGGTGGTCAAGAGTTGGTGTCCCCATTAGATTTTGGGGTCTGCAATGGATTTTGGGTTCTCCAGTGGGTTTTGGGTTCTCCAGTGGGTTTTGGGGTCTCCAGTGAGTTTTGGGGTCTCCAGTGGGTTTTGGGGTCTCCATTGGGCGTTGGGTGCTCTTGGTGATGTCATTGAGTGTTGGGTGGCCAAGAGTTGGGGTCTGCAATGGATTTTGGGGTCTCCAGTGGGTTTTGGGGTCTCCAGTGGGTTTTGGGGTCCCCATTTTGGAGTCCCCCAAACCGACGGGGTGTCCTCCCCCGCCCCAAGGCCTGGTGCCCCCCCCGTTCGTGCCGGACCCCCGGCGCGTGTACGCCAAGGACCTGGGCGACGTGGGGGCGTTCTCCACGGTGAAGGGCGTGGAGCTGGACGCGGGGGACGCGGCGCTGTGCGACGCCTTCGCCTCGGGCACCGTGCCCATCCCCTGGCAGGAGGAGCTCATCGAGACCGGCGTCTTCGAGGAGCTCAACGTCTGGGGGGCCCCGGGGACGCTGCCCCCCGACCTGGACCCCAGCGCGGCCGGGGGGGCCGGGGGGGGCAAGTCCTCCACCTGCCGGCTGCTCTGAGGGGGCACCCCGAAATTTTGGGGGGTAACTCCACCTGCCGGCTGCTGTGAGGGGGCACCCTGAAATTTTGGGGGGTAACTCCACCTGCCGGCTGCTGTGAGGGGGCACCCCGAAATTTTGGGGGGTAACTCTGTCATCGGCTGTGAGAGAGAGGGGTTGAACCCCAAAACTTGGGGGGACTTCATCTGCTGAGAGTGGGATTGAACCCCAAAATTTTGGTGGGGGACTCCACCTGGTGTGAGAGGGGTTGAACCCCAAAATTTTGGGGAGTAACTCTAATTATCACCTGTTGTGAGAGGGGCTGAACCCCAAAATTTTGGGAGGGGAACTCCACCTGGTGTGAGAGAGGTCGCACCCCAAAAACTGGGGGACTCCATCTGCGGTGAGAGGGATTGAACCCCGAAATTTTGGGGGGTAACTCTTTTTGTCATCTGCTCTGAGAGGGGTTGAACCCCAAAATTTGGAGGACTCCATCTGCTGTGAGAGGGGTTGAACCCCAAAATCTGGGGGGTAACTCCACCTGCCGGCTGCTGTGAGGCGGACACCCCGAAATTTTGGGGGGTAACTCTACCTGTCACCTGTTGTGAGAGGGGTTGAACCCCAAAATTTTGGGAGGGAACTCCACCTGGTGTGAGAGAGGTTGAACCCCAAAATTTTGGGTGGTAACTCAACCTGTCAATTGCTGTGAGAGGGGTTGAACCCCAAAATTTGGGGGGGACTCCACTTGTCACCTGCTGTAAGCAGGATGGCACCCCAAAATTCGGGGGGCTCCATCTGCTGGGAGTGAGAGTGAACCCCGAAATTTTTGGGGGGAGGGGTGACAGGGAATGTGGGGGTCTCTAAAAGTGGGGGGCTCCATCTCTAAGGGGTTTCGGACACCCCGAAATTTTGGGGGGTCACTCTATTTGTCACCTGTTGTGAGAGGGGTTGAACCCCAAAATTTTGGGGAGGGGGACTCGACCTGATGTGAGAGAGGTCACACCCCAAAATTTGGGGGGTAACTCTACTTGTCATCAGTTGTGAAAGGGGGGCACCCCAAAGTTTTGGGGGGTAACTCTGTCATCTGCTCTGAGAAGGGTTGAACCCCAAATTTGGGGGCCCCCATCAGTGGTGAGAGGGGTTGAACCCCAAAATTTTGGTGGGGGACTCCATCTCTGGGAGTGGGATTGCACCCCAAAATTTGGGAGGGCCTCCATCTGCTGTGAGAGGGGTTGCACCCCAAAGTTTTGGGGGATAACTCTACCTGTCACCTGTTGTGAGAGGCGGACACCCCGAAATTTTGGGGGGTAACTCTACTTGTCATCTGCTGTGAGAGGGGACACCCCAAAATTTGGGCAGGGACTCTACCTGGTGTGAGAATGGTCGTACCCCAAAATTTGGGGGGCTCCATCTGCTGGGAGTGGGATTGTACCCCAAAACTTTTTTTGGGGGGGGGACGGGGAATGTGGGGGTCTCTAAAAGTGGGGGGCTCCATCTCTAAGGGGTTTGAAAGTGGGGGACCCCCCCTTGAGGATTCCTGGAGTTGGGGCCCAAACTTGGGGCGTCCCCCTCTTTTTGGGGTGTCTGGAATGGGGGTGACAAAAAGCAGGAACCCCACAAAAAAAGACCCCAAAACTCGAGGGACCCCCCCAAACCTCAGGGCCCCCCCTCCCTCAGCTCGGTGCCACCTGGGGGGGTCCCCAAATTTACCTCATGTCCCCCCCCTCCCCCCGTGATTCAGGGACACCTTTTGGGCCCCCCAAAAATGGGGGGACCCCCCCAAAAAATGGGGGGAACCCCCCAAAAAAGGGGTTCCCCCCCCCCCCCCTTGGGGACATCCCAATGGGGACATCCATGGGGTCACCCCATTGGGGACATCCCCATGGGGACAGGGACATCACCTTGGGGACATCTCCATTAGAGCCACCCCTTGGGGACATTCCCCACTGAGGTGCCACCATCGAGGCCACCCCATTGGGGACATCCCCAGTGTCACCCCCTTGGGGACATCCCACTGGGGACATCACCTTGGGGACATCTCCAGGCCCATCCCCTTGGGGACATCCATGGGGTCACCCCATTGGGGACATCCCTACAGGGACAGGGCCATCCCCTTGGGGACATTCCCCACTGAGGTGCCACCATCGAGGCCACCCCATTGGGGACATCCCTTTGGGGACACCCCCAGGGCCACTCCCTTGGGGACATCCCAATGGGGACATCTCCATTAGGGTCACCTCATTGGGGACATCTCCTTGGGGACATTCCCCACTGAGGTGCCACCATCGAGGCCACCCCATTGGGGACATCCCTTTGGGGACACCCCCAGGGCCACCCCCTTGAGGCCACCCCCTTGGGGACATCCTTGGGGACATCTCCTTGGGGACATTCCCCACTGAGGTGCCACCATCGAGGCCACCCC
>NW_024368964.1:20509-21160 GCF_014805655.1 Passer montanus
CGCCCCCGGGTCCGCCGCGGCGGGGGGGTAGGCGAGCACCGAGGGCGGCGCCGGCGAGCGCGGGGACCCCGGCGGTGACCGTGGTGACCCTGGCGGTGACCCTGGTGACCCTGGAGGTGACCCCGGCGGTGACCCCTCCACTGACCCTTGTGGTGACCCCTGCATTGACCCTGGAGCTGACCCCGGTGGTGACCGTGGTGACCCCTGTGGTGACTCTGGTGACCCTCGCAGTGACCCTCGCAGTGACCCCTGCGGTGACCCCTGCGGTGACCCCGGTGGTGACCGTGGTGACCCTTGCAGTGACCCTCGCGGTGACCCTTCTGGTGACCCCTGTGGTGACTCCGGTGACCCTCGCGGTGACCGCGGCGGGCGCCGCCGGTGCAATTTGGGGTGACTGGAAGCCCCTCCCACCTCCCAGTACCCCCAGTGCCCCCCCCAGTCTCAAACTGGTCCCTGTGGTCCCCCTCCCCAAAATTCTACGGGGGTCCCCATTTCCTATGGGAAACCACCCCCCCACACCAAAACTTTGGGGGTCCCCAACATCTCTGGGACCCCCCCCCCAAATGTCCATGGGGTCCATAAACCTCTGCTGGACCCCCCCCCCAAAAAAAAAAATTAATAGGGACCCCCAACCCCCTTATGGGGGCCCCC
>NW_024368964.1:21287-27153 GCF_014805655.1 Passer montanus
CGCGGGCGCCGGCGCGGCGCCGTCGGGCACGGCGCCCTGGCTGTAGGTCTTGTAGGGGCGCTTGTTGGCGCGCATGGGCAGCAGGCGGTAGAGCTTGAGCGCGTTGAGCTTGGGCCGGTAGCCGCCGTTGGGCGTCTTCTCGGAGGCGATGAGCCCCGGGCTGATGCCGTGGAAGGCTTTTTGGTGCGTCTTGAGGTTGTAGTAGGTGACGAAGGTGTCCCAGCAGAAGATGCACTGGTAGCGGCGCTCGCCCGTGTGCCACACCTCGTGCTTGGTGCGGTACTCGGCCAGCGCGAACACCTTGTCGCAGTAGCGGCACGGGTACTTGCGGCGCCACGAGTGGACGTTGGCGTGGCGCTTCAGGCTGGACAGCGTCATGTAGGAGCGCTGGCACACGCCGCACAGGTACAGCACCTGCCCGTCCACCACCTTGACCAGCGGCTCCTGCTCCGCGCCCGGCTCCAGCGCGCGGTGCCGCAGCAGCAGCGCCTTCTTGGCCGCCCTCGGCGCCGCCGCCGCGCTGCTCGTGGTCACGTGTTGGAGGAGCAGGCGGAGGCTGCGGGGGCGGGGCCAGAAAGGGGCGGGGTCAGAGGGGGTGTGGCTAAAGGGGGCGGGGTTAAGGGGACGCGGAAGTGTCAGCGCGGCACGGGCGGGAGGGGACACCCGGGGGGCGAGGGGACACGCACGGGTGGGACACAGAGGAACACAGGTGGGACACACAGAGGAACACACCTGGACATGCACAGAAACACAGGTGGGACACAGAGGAACACACCTGGACACACGGAAACACACCTGGACACATGGAAACACACCTGGACACACGGAAACACAGGTGGGACACACGGAAACACACCTGGACACACAGAGGAACACACCTGGACACACAGAGGAACACACCTGGACACACAGAAACACAACCTGGACACACGGAAACACACCTGGACACAAGGAAACACACCTGGACAAATGGAAACACAGGTGGGACACACGGAAACAGACCTGGACACACGGAAACACAGGTGGGACACACGGAAACACACCTGGACACACGGAAACACAGGTGGGACACACGGGAACACACCTGGACACACGGAAACACACCTGGACACACAGAAACACAGGTGTGACACACGGAAACACAGGTGGGACACACACACACACGCACAGGTGAGACACACACAGAAACACACCTGTACATACATGCACAGGTGTAACATGCACAAAAACACCTGTACACACACACACACACACCTGTACACACGCCTGGACACGCACAGGTGTGACACGCACACACCTGCACACACGCACAGGTGACACACCCACACAACAGCCACAGCACCCGTCGCACACGCACAGCACACGCGACACGTGTCGGACACAACACCCGCTCACAGACACAACACACGCGGCCCCACAAGCCCCAACAACCGCGCCCAGACACACACGGACACAAGGCACAACCGAACACGGGTGTACAACCGCAGAGGGACACGCGGCACAGCCAGACGCGGCTGCACAACCGTGCGTGGGTGTGACGCACAACCGAACACGGGTGTACAACCGCACAGGGACACGCGGCACAGCCAGACGCGGCTGCACAGCCGTGCGTGGGTGTGACGCACAACCGAACACGGGTGTACAACCGCACTCCGAGCACCCCCGCGCGGATGTTTCACCCGCAGAGGGACGGCTGCAGGTGGAGAAACAACCCCCAGGCAGCCCTCGAACTGACGCACAGCCGCGCGCGGGTGTGACGCGCTCGCAGCCACACATTTGTCACACTTTGTGTCACATTTGTCACATTTTGTGTCACATTTTGTGTCTGACTGTTGCGTGGGGCTGTGTCAGGTTGTACTTTTGGGTTGTACCTCAGACTGTGTCACATTTATCACATTTTGTGTCACATTTTGTGTAACATTTGTCACATTGTGTGTCCGGCTGTGCTGGGAGGGGCTGTGTCAGGTTGTACCTTTGGGTTGTGCCTCAGACTGCCACATTTTATGTCAGAACTGTGCCGTTTGGGGCTGTCACATTGTGTCACGCCCCCAAAACCCCCAAATTTCTCCTTCTCTGCCCCCAAATCCCCCCCACAAACACCGTTTTCCTTCCCCCAATCCCCTCTCTGCCGTTCTCTGCCCAAATTCCCCTTTCTTGCCGTAATTGTCCCCAAAACCTCCTGCTCCTCCTGGACGCCCCTCCCTGCCCTCCAAACACCAAAATTCTCCTGTTTTTCCTCCATTTATGGCCCCTATTCCTTCCTGCCCCTCCAAAACTCTCCTCAAACATTCTTTCACTGCTCCAATTCTCCCCCACAAACCCGACTGCTGCCCCAAAACACCCCAACCCGCCCTAAACCCCCCTCCTTGTCTGCAATTGCCCCCCAAACGCTCCTGCCTCTCTAAATTCCCATTTTCTACCCCAATTATAACCCCACATCCCTCCTGCTCCGCCAACAACCTTCAAGCCCTTAATAATTGCACCCCCAACCCCTACTACCCCCTCAAATTCCTTTTGCCGCTCCTAAAATACTCCTTCAAGTCCACTGCGCCTCGCCCGGCCCCTTCCCCAGCACCCCTCCGGAACAGGCCCCAAAGCCTCGGCCTTTCCCAGCCGCTCCAGCCGGGTCGGGAGCGCCGGGAGCGGCCGGGCCGGGCGGGCGAGGCCGGGGCTGCGCAGGCCGCGGCTGGAGCGCTGCTTCGCCCATTTCCGGCACCGTCCGCCTTTGCTTCGGTATCTTTCGTCGGATATTCGGTAATTTCCGGTATCTTCCGCTCATGCTTCGGCATATTTCGATAACTTCCGCCAACGCTTCGTCAAATTCCGGCTCTTTCCGTCAACGTTCGGGCACCGCCGGTTAACTTCGATCATTTCCGTTACTCTCCGAAAGCCCTTCGGCGATCTCCGCCCACTTCCGGCAGTACTTCGGGAATCTCCGCCAGCTTCTGAGGTCACTTCGTCAACCTCCCTCCGCCCCGCGATCGCTCGGCTCTCGGGCTCGGTGGGGGCGGCGCTCTTAAAATAAATTATTCATGAGCCGATCCCACCGTGCTGGAAGTTGGGAGTCCGACGCCGGCGCGTCCCTTGAGGGCTTCACGGAGCAGCCGCCGACTCCCTGCCCCTTCCCCGCTCCTCGCTCGCCTCACGGACCCCATCTCCCTTTCCTTCCCGCCGCTTCTTTCCCGCGTCTCCCCCCTTTTTCCTCTGAGGCGTTTGGTACGCTCCGGCCATGCCCCCTCGGGCGGCGCGCGGGGGCCGAGTCTATATAAGGCGGCGCCGGTGCCTCACAGCGCTCAGTCGCGCCTTGAGCGCGGAGCGGCCGGAGTGGAAAAGGGGAAGCTCCGTGCCGAGGGCTCCGTGAGGTGCCGGTTCCCCGGAGGGGTTAAAGCTCCCCGCTCCCTCAACCCCTCCGTGAAGGGGTCGGTTCCGAGCAGTCGGAGCGGCGCGAGGCCGCGGCCCCACCGGCGCCATGCACGGCGGTCCGCCCTCGGGCGACAGCGCCTGCCCGCTGCGCACCATCAAACGAGTCCAGTTCGGGATCCTCAGCCCCGATGAGATGGTACCGAGGCCGGGGCGGCGCGGACGGAACCGCGGGGCCCGCGGCGGGAGCGGGGCCGGCGGCTGAGGGCGAGCGGCGGCGGGAAATGGCGCCGGGGCAGCGAGAGCGCGGAGCGGAGCGGCCCCGTGAGGGGACAGCGCCCCCCACAGGCCCGGGGGGCTGAGCGGGAGAGAGGGGAGAGCCCAGAGGGGGATTTGGGGGGTCCTCAGGGGGCTCGGGGACACAAAGGAGGTTCTGGAAGGTGTTGGGGTGCCCAGGAAGGCTCTGGAGGAGCTTTGGAGTGTCCGAGAGTGGCTCAGAATCCCCTGGCAGCGTTTTGGCGTCCCTAGGAGTGGCTCAGGGAGCCTCGGGATGAGTTTTGGGGTCCCTGGGGGTGCCCAGGAGGCCTCGGGAAAAGTATTGGGGTGCCTTGGAGGCGTTTTAGGGTGTCCTGGAGGGGCTTTGGGTCTCTGGAGGTGGTTGTGGGGGCCTTGGAAGAGCTTCAGGCTGCTGTGAAGGAGACTTGGGGCGCCTGGAGGTTTTTAGGGGAATTCTGGAAGAGCTTTGGAGTGTCCTGGAGGAGGTTTGGGGGTCCCTGGGAGTGGCTCAGGGGGCCCTGGAGGGGTTTTGGGGCCCCTGGGAGCTGCTCAGGGAGCCCAGGTGGGATTTTGGGGTCCCTGGAAGTTGTTCAGATAGTTCAGATTTTGGGGTGATTGAAGTGTTTGTTGTCACCCGAGGGGGTCACTTGGGGTACCCCCACCCATTTAGGGTTTTTGTGGGGAGCACATGGATGCATTTGGGGGTCTCCATGTGCCTCAGTTTCCCTTTTCCCCCCCAGAAACGGATGTCGGTGACTGAGGGGGGCATCAAGTACCCCGAAACCACCGAGGGGGGACGCCCCAAACTGGGGGGGCTCATGGACCCCCGGCAGGGTGTCATCGAGAGGACGGGGCGCTGCCAGACCTGTGCTGGTGAGTCAGGGGGGTCCTGAACCCCCAAATCCTCCTGGGAGGGGACCCTCAACCCCAAAATCCTCCTGGGAGGGGACCCTGAACCCCAAAAGTTCACATGGGAGGAGCCCAAAGCCCCAAATCTTCACAGGGACCTCCTGAGCCTCAAAGGTGTCTCACAAAGAGGGTCCTGAACCCCCAAATCTTCACATGAAGGGCCCTGATCCCCCAAATCTTCACAGGGAGAAGGCCCTGAACCCCCTAAAATTCTCCTTTTTCTCAGGAGGATTTCTGGGTTTTGGGGTGTCCTTTTTTTTGTGGGGTTCCCTTTTTGGGGAGCTCCCCTCATTCCCCCCTCCCCAAATTTTTTTGGGATTTCTTGAGAGACACTTCAATAATTTTGGGCGTTTCCTTGGTTTTTTTGGGGATGGTGTCCCCTTTTTTTGGGGTTTTCCTTTTTTTTTTTTTTGATTTCCCGTTTTTTGGCGTGCTCTCCTTTTTAAGGCTTTTTTAGGGTTGTTCCCCTCCCATCCCAAAACCCCATTCTGGGGGGGTTCCCCTCTATCCCAACCCCCCAATCCGATTTTGGGGTGTCCCCAGTCCGATTTTGGGGTGTCCCCAATCCGATTTTGGGGTGTCCCCAGGGAACATGACGGAGTGTCCGGGCCACTTTGGCCACATCGAGCTGGCCAAGCCCGTGTTCCACGTGGGATTTTTGGGCAAAACCATGAAAATCCTGCGCTGCGTCTGCTTCTTCTGCTCCAAGCTGCTCGTGGACTCGGTGAGACCCCAAAAATCCCTGAGGCACCCCAAAAGTTTGGGGGGGAGGGGTCGGGTTTGGGCTGGAAATGGCTCCGTGGTGGCACCTTGGGGACACGTCAGGGATGGGGGGTGGTGGTTGGGGTGGGGGCCCCCTTTTTTTGGGTTTTCCCTTTTTTTTTTTTTTTTTGATTTCCCATTTTTTGGCGTGCTCTCCTTTTTTAGGGCTTTTTTAGGGTTGTTCCCCTCCCACCCCAAAACCCCATTCTTGGGGGGTTCCCCTCTATCCCAACCCCCAAATCCCATTTTGGGGTGTCCCCAATCCGATTTTGGGGTGTCCCCAGGGAACATGACGGAGTGTCCGGGCCACTTTGGCCACATCGAGCTGGCCAAGCCCGTGTTCCACGTGGGATTTTTGGGCAAAACCATGAAAATCCTGCGCTGCGTCTGCTTCTTCTGCTCCAAGCTGCTCGTGGACTCGGTGAGACCCCAAAAATCCCTGAGGCACCCCAAAAGTTTGGGGGGGAGGGGTCGGGTTTGGGCTGGAAATGGCTCCGTGGTGGCACCTTGGGGACACGTCAGGGATGGGGGGTGGTGGTGGGGTTTGGGGGGGTTGGGA
>NW_024368964.1:27478-33081 GCF_014805655.1 Passer montanus
ACAAAATTTGGGGACACCAAGAAGAGGTGACAAAGTTGAGGGACACCAAGAAAAGGTGACAAATGTGGAGGACACCAAGAAAAGGTGACAAAATTTGGGGACACCAAGAAGAGGTGACAAATGTGGGGACACCAAGAAGAGGTGGTAAAATTTGGGGTACCCCAAGGGGAGGTGTCAAAATTTGGGGAACACCAAGAAGTGACAAAGTTGAAGGACACCAAGAAGAGGCAACAAAATTTGGGGACACCAAGAATAGGTGACAAAGTTGAGGGACACATCAAGAGGTGACAACTAGAGTTGGGAGACACAGAGGTGTCACCTGCTGGGAGGTCCTGGAAGCTCTGGAGATGCTGAGGGACCGCAGTGGGACAACACCAGACACCCAAAATCACCTTTTCTGACCCCAAAACTACAACATGATCCCAAAATGGCATTTTCTGACCCCAAAAAGGCATTTTCTGACCCCAAAAAGGCATTTTCTGACCCCAAAATGGCGTTTTCTGACCCCAAACCTGTGGTTTTTTGGGCAGAACAACCCCAAGATCAAGGACATCCTGGGCAAGTCCAAGGGGCAGCCCAAGAAGAGGCTGACCCACGTCTACGACCTGTGCAAGGGCAAGAACATCTGCGAGGGGGGCGAGGAGATGGACCACAAGTTCGGGGTGGAGCAGCCCGAGGGCGACGAGGACCTCACCAAGGAGAAGGTGGGCGCCCCAAAATCCTCATTTGTGGCCCCAAAGTCCTCATTTGTGGCCCCAAAGTCCTCATTTGTGGCCCCAAAATTCCCGTTTGTGGCCCCAGAATTCCCGTTTGTGGCCCCAAAATTCCCGTTTGTGGCCCCAAAATTCTCATTTGTGGCACAAAATCCTCATTTGTAGCCCCAAAACTTCTGTTTGTGGCCCATTTTTGCCCTTTTCCCTGTTTCAAGGTCACAGTGGCTGTGGGCAGCACCAATCCCTGTTGCCAGCCCAATAATTCCCATTTTTCTCAGTACTAATTCCTCTTTTTGACCCAAATAATCTCATTTTTCACCCCTTTCTTCCCATTTTTAGCCTAAATAACCCCATTTTCACCCAATTTCCCCCCATTTTAGGGCCACGGCGGCTGCGGGCGCTACCAGCCCATTATTAGCCCCCAGAAACCCAAATAATTCCCATTTTTCACCCCAATAACCCCATTTTTCACCCCCTTTTCCCCCATTTTCCCCCGTTTTAGGGCCACGGCGGCTGCGGGCTCTACCAGCCCCTGTTGCTAGTCCCAATAATTCCCATTTTTCACCCCAATAACCCCGTTTTTCCCCCCAATAACCCCGTTTTTCACCCCAATAACCCCATTTTTAACCCCATTTTCCCCCTTTTTCCCCCGTTCCAGGGCCACGGCGGCTGCGGGCGCTACCAGCCGCGCATCCGCCGCTCGGGGCTGGAGCTCTACGCCGAGTGGAAGCACGTCAACGAGGATTCCCAGGAGAAGAAGATCCTGCTGAGCCCCGAGCGCGTGCACGAGATCTTCAAGCGCATCTCGGACGAGGAGTGCTTCGTGCTGGGCATGGACCCCAAATTCGCCCGGCCCGAGTGGATGGTGTGCACCGTGCTGCCCGTGCCGCCGCTGTCCGTGCGCCCGGCCGTGGTCATGCAGGGCTCTGCCCGCAACCAGGTGGGGCTTTGTGGGGTTTTGGGGTGATTCTGTAGGGTTTTGTGGTGGTTTTGGGGGTGTTTGGGGTGATTGGAGGGGTTTTGGGGTGTCTGGGGCACCGTGCTGCCCGTGCCGCCGCTTTCCGTGCGCCCGGCCGTCGTCATGCAGGGCTCTGCCCTCAACCAGGTGGGGCTTTGGGTTTATTTTCTGGGGTTTTGGGGTGATTCTGTAGGGTTTTGTGGTGAATCTGTGGGGTTTTGGGGTGGTTTGGGTTGTGTTTTAGGGTGATTGGGGTGGTTTTGGGGTGTCTGGGGCACCGTGCTGCCCGTGCCACCCCTGTCCGTGCGCCCGGCCGTGGTCATGCAGGGCTCTGCCCGCAACCAGGTGGGCTTTGGGGTGATTCTGTGGGGTTTTGAGGTGATTCTGTGGGGTTTTGGGGTGATTTTCTGTAGTTTTGGGGTGGTATTGGGGTCTTTGGGGCACCACGCCCTCACTGTTCGTGTTTGCAGCCGTGGTCATGCAGGGCTCTGCCCACAACCAGGTGGGGTTTGGGGCAGCTCTTGGGGGGTCTCTGGGTGGGTATTGGGGTCCCTGATGCCTTTTGGGGTCTCCCCACATTTTGGGCTCCCCATTCTTTGGGGTATCCCCATTTTTTTCCCACCCCAAATCCACCCTAGACTTTCCCCACAACCCTTTGGGTTTTCCCCCCTCCCTCTATCAACACCAGCCCCCCCATTAATAAATATTGGGGTCACCCCACTAATTTTGGGGTGTCCCCAGGATGACCTGACCCACAAACTGGCCGACATCGTCAAGATCAACAACCAACTGCGGCGCAACGAGCAGAACGGGGCGGCCGCGCACGTCATCGCTGAGGACGTCAAGCTGCTGCAGTTCCACGTGGCCACCATGGTGGACAACGAGCTGCCCGGCCTGCCCCGGGTAGAAGATCCTGCTGAGCCCCGAGCGCGTGCACGAGATCTTCAAGCGCATCTCGGACGAGGAGTGCTTCGTGCTGGGCATGGACCCCAAATTCGCCCGGCCCGAGTGGATGGTGTGCACCGTGCTGCCCGTGCCGCCGCTGTCCGTGCGCCCGGCCGTGGTCATGCAGGGCTCTGCCCGCAACCAGGCGGGGCTTTGGGGGGTTTTGGGGTGATTCTGTAGGGTTTTGTGGTGGTTTTGGGGGTGTTTGGGGTGATTGGAGGGGTTTTGGGGTGTCTGGGGCACCGTGCTGCCCGTGCCGCCGCTTTCCGTGCGCCCGGCCGTCGTCATGCAGGGCTCTGCCCTCAACCAGGTGGGGCTTTGGGTTTATTTTCTGGGGTTTTGGGGTGATTCTGTAGGGTTTTGTGGTGAATCTGTGGGGTTTTGGGGTGGTTTGGGTTGTGTTTTAGGGTGATTGGGGTGGTTTTGGGGTGTCTGGGGCACCGTGCTGCCCGTGCCACCCCTGTCCGTGCGCCCGGCCGTGGTCATGCAGGGCTCTGCCCGCAACCAGGTGGGGTGGGGTTTTGGGGTGATTCTGTAGGGTTTTGTGGTGAATCTGTGGGGTTTTGGGGTGGTTTGGGTTGTGTTTTAGGGTGATTGGGGTGGTTTTGGGGTGTCTGGGGCACCGTGCTGCCCGTGCCACCCCTGTCCGTGCGCCCGGCCGTGGTCATGCAGGGCTCTGCCCGCAACCAGGTGGGGTCCTGTGGGGTTTTGGGGTGATTCTCTGGGGTTTTGGGGTGATTCTGTGAGGTTTTGGGGTGATTGGAGGGGTTTTGGGGTGTCTGGGGCACCGTGCTGCCTGTGCCGCCGCTTTCCGTGCGCCCGGCCGTGGTCATGCAGGGCTCTGCCCTCAACCAGGTGGGGCTTTGGGTTTATTTTGGGATAGTTTTGGGTCATTTTGTGGGGTTTTGGAAGTTATTGGGGTGGTTTTGGATGGTATTGGGGTCCGAGGATTGGTGTTGGCATTTTTGGGGTACGGTGCCCTCGCTGTTCGTGTTTGCAGCCGTGGTCATACAGGGCTCTGCCCGCAACCAGGTGGGCTTTGGGGTGATTCTGTGGGGTTTTGAGGTGATTCTGTGGGGTTTTGGGGTGATTTTCTGTAGTTTTGGGGTGGTATTGGGGTCTTTGGGGCACCACGCCCTCACTGTTCGTGTTTGCAGCCGTGGTCATGCAGGGCTCTGCCCACAACCAGGTGGGGTTTGGGGCAGCTCTTGGGGGGTCTCTGGGTGGGTATTGGGGTCCCTGATGCCTTTTGGGGTCTCCCCACATTTTGGGCTCCCCATTCTTTGGGGTATCCCCATTTTTTTCCCACCCCAAATCCACCCTAGACTTTCCCCACAACCCTTTGGGTTTTCCCCCCTCCCTCTATCAACACCAGCCCCCCCATTAATAAATATTGGGGTCACCCCACTAATTTTGGGGTGTCCCCAGGATGACCTGACCCACAAACTGGCCGACATCGTCAAGATCAACAACCAACTGCGGCGCAACGAGCAGAACGGGGCGGCCGCGCACGTCATCGCTGAGGACGTCAAGCTGCTGCAGTTCCACGTGGCCACCATGGTGGACAACGAGCTGCCCGGCCTGCCCCGGGTACAGCAGGGGTCACTGAGGGCTTTTGGGGTGACACAGAAGGGTTTTGGGGTGTCACAAGGTCAGGAACGTTCAGGTGGTGGCCCTAAGTCATGGCCATGGATGTTGAGCTGCTGCAGTTCCACGTGGCCACCATGGTGGACAACGAGCTGCCCGGCCTGCCCCGGGTACAGCAGGGGTCACTGAGGGCTTTTGGGGTGACACAGAAGGGTTTTGGGGTGTCACAAGGTCAGGAACGTTCAGGTGGTGGCCCTAAGTCATGGCCATGGATGTTGAGCGGCTGCAGTTCCACGTGGCCACCATGGTGGACAACGAGCTGCCCGGCCTGCCCCGGGTACAGCAGGGGTCACTGAGGGCTTTTGGGGTGACACAGAAGGGTTTTGGGGTGTCACAAGGTCAGGAACGTTCAGGTGGTGGCCCTAAGTCATGGCCATGGATGTTGAGCTGCTGCAGTTCCACGTGGCCACCATGGTGGACAACGAGCTGCCCGGCCTGCCCCGGGTACAGCAGGGGTCACTGAGGGCTTTTGGGGTGACACAGAAGGGTTTTGGGGTGTCACAAGGTCAGGAACGTTCAGGTGGTGGCCCTAAGTCATGGCCATGGATGTTGAGCTGCTGCAGTTCCACGTGGCCACCATGGTGGACAACGAGCTGCCCGGCCTGCCCCCGGCCGTCGTCATGCAGGGCTCTGCCCTCAACCAGGTGGGGCTTTGGGTTTATTTTCTGGGGTTTTGGGGTGATTCTGTAGGGTTTTGTGGTGAATCTGTGGGGTTTTGGGGTGGTTTGGGTTGTGTTTTAGGGTGATTGGGGTGGTTTTGGGGTGTCTGGGGCACCGTGCTGCCCGTGCCACCCCTGTCCGTGCGCCCGGCCGTGGTCATGCAGGGCTCTGCCCGCAACCAGGTGGGGTCCTGTGGGGTTTTGGGGTGATTCTCTGGGGTTTTGGGGTGATTCTGTGAGGTTTTGGGGTGATTGGAGGGGTTTTGGGGTGTCTGGGGCACCGTGCTGCCTGTGCCGCCGCTTTCCGTGCGCCCGGCCGTGGTCATGCAGGGCTCTGCCCTCAACCAGGTGGGGCTTTGGGTTTATTTTGGGATAGTTTTGGGTCATTTTGTGGGGTTTTGGAAGTTATTGGGGTGGTTTTGGATGGTATTGGGGTCCGAGGATTGGTGTTGGCATTTTTGGGGTACGGTGCCCTCGCTGTTCGTGTTTGCAGCCGTGGTCATACAGGGCTCTGCCCGCAACCAGGTGGGCTTTGGGGTGATTCTGTGGGGTTTTGAGGTGATTCTGTGGGGTTTTGGGGTGATTTTCTGTAGTTTTGGGGTGGTATTGGGGTCTTTGGGGCACCACGCCCTCACTGTTCGTGTTTGCAGCCGTGGTCATGCAGGGCTCTGCCCACAACCA
>NW_024368965.1:0-950 GCF_014805655.1 Passer montanus
CCCACAAAAACCCCCAAAAAAATCCCAAACACCAATCCCAAAAAACCTCAATAACAGTTATCCACAAAACCCCCACAAAAACCCCCAAAAACCCCAAAAATCCCAAATAAAAAACCCCAAAATTGGAATTATCTCACAAAATTCCCCCAAAAATCCCGAAAATACCCCAAAAATCCCTCCCCAAAAACCCCCAAATGGGAATTATCCCACAAAAATCCCCCCAAAAATCCCCAAAAATCGCAAAAAAACCCAAAAATTTCACCCCAAAACCCCCAAAATTGGAATTATCCCACAAAAACCCCAAAAATCCCCCCAAAAACTCCATAAATCACACCCCAAATGGGAATTATCTCATAAAACATCCCCAAAAATCCCCAAATACCCCAAAAAATCCCACCCCAAAATGGGAATTACCCCACAAAAACCCCAAAAAAACCCAGCCCAAAAACCTCAATAAGTTATCCCAAAAAACCCCAAAAATCCCACCCCAAAAATCCCCACTCAGACCCCAAAACCGACCCCCCGAAACGGGAATGATCCCAAAAAAATCTCCCCAAAAAATCCCAGCCCAAAAACTCCAAAAATTCCCAAAACCCCAAAAATTCCCAAAGGAACCACTCTAAAAAACCCCAAAAATCCCAAAATAACCCCAAAAACCTCATCCTGAAATCCCAAAATTGGAATTATCCAAAAAATCCCAAACCCAGGAGTTAGCCCCCAAAAAATCCCAAAATAACCCTAAAAAACCAAACATCCCAAAATTATAAAATCAGTTCTCCAAAAAAAAAAACAAACCCAAAAAATCCCAAATGGGAGTAATCCCAAAAAAACCAAAAAATCAAAAAAATCCCAAAGCAAAAACTCCAAAATGGGAATTGTCCCACAAAATCCCCAAAAATCCCAAAATACCCCAAAAATACACCAAAAATCCCACCCCAAAAGGGGAATTA
>NW_024368966.1:0-950 GCF_014805655.1 Passer montanus
GGTTTTTTTGGGGGTGCTGATGGATTTTTTTGGGTATTTTTGGGGTGCTGATGGGGTTTGGGGTTTTTTTGGGGTGCTGAAGGTTCAGAGCAATTTCAGGGTGGCTTTTTTGGGGTTTTTGGGGCACTGATGGATATTTTGGGATTTTTTTGGGGGCGCTGATGGATTTTTGGGGCGCTAAGTGGTTTTGGTTTTTTTGGGGGGGCGCTGATGGATATTTTGGGGGGTTTTTTTGGGGTGCTGATGTGTTTTTGGGGCGCTGATGAATTTTTTGCCTTTTTTTGGAGGCATTGATGGATTTTTGGGGTTTCTTTGGGGCTCTGATGGATTTTTTGGGGTTTTTTGGAGGCATTGATGGATTTTTTGGGTTTCTTTGGGGCTCTGATGGGTTTTTTGGGTATTTTGGGGGCACTGATGTGCTTTTGGGGCGCTGAGGGTTTTTGGGGTTTTTTGGGTGTCTCTGATGGGTTTTTGCAGCGTTAATGGATTTTTTGGGTTTTTTGGGGGGGCGCCGATGAATGTGGATTTTTTGGGGGGCATTTATGGATTTTTTGGGTTTCTTTGGGGGCTCTGATGGGTTTTTGGGACGCTGATGGATTTTTGGGGGGTTTTTGGGGGGCGCTGATAAATTTTTGGGGGTTTTTTGGGGCACTGATTAATTTTTTGGGTGTTTTTTTGGGTGCTGATGTGTTTTTGGGGCGCTGATGGATTTTTGGGGGGCGCTGATGGATTTTTTGGGTTTCTTTGGGGGTGCTAATGGGTTTTTGGGGCGCTGATGAATGTGGATTTTTTGGGGGGGCGCTGATGCATTTTTTGGGTATTTTTGGGTGGCTCTGATGGGTTTTGGGGGCTCTGCTGTGTTTTTGGGGACACTGATGTGTTTTTGGGGCACTGATGTGTTTTTGGGGTTTCTTTGGGGCACTGATGGGTTTTTGGGGCGCTGATGAATG
>NW_024368967.1:0-949 GCF_014805655.1 Passer montanus
AAAAAAAAAATGAAACACAATCGCCCCCATCTCTTATTTCCTGTGAGCTATGCAGGAAGTGTCTCAGAATGAAAGAAAAGCTATGAATTTGCCAGATAATGAGTCCGAATCTTGGTTCATGGTTCTTTCCTGTAGGCAAAATTATGGGTTTCTTGTAAACTTAAAGGAAGTGGAGTAAAGGAGTTCACTTGTGTGATAGTGAGAGTAGCCAAATGATTGATTCGCTGTTGAGCAGAAAGCTGTGCTTTGGAATTGTTTCTTTCCAGAGGTACTAGAGGAGTGTGATGGGTAAATCCCAGCTGGCAGGTGAGAACCCCCCAGCAGGGTGGGGGAGAGAATCAGAGGGGCAAATGCAAGCAAAACCTGTGTGCTGAGGCAAGGAGAGTTTAGTAACAGAGAAAAGAAAAAGAAACCAAACAAGTGATGTGAGGGCATCACTCAATGGCCAGACCCTCTGAGTAAGGGCTTGTTTTGACACACCACCACCCCCAGTCTTACTGCTGAGCATGATGCTCAGTATCATGGAAAATCTCTTGGGTCACTGGGAGACAGCTGTCCTGGCTGTGGCCTCTCCCTCCTGCCCACCCCAGCCTTCTCCTGGGGGCAGAGAGAGGAGCAGGGAAGGCCCTGAGGCTGTGCAAGCACTGCTCAGCAGCAGCTAAAGCACTGCTCTGCTATCAGCACTGCTCTGGCCTCAGATCTAAACCACAGCACTGGTCAGGCTGCTGTTACTAAAATTAGCTCCATGCCAACCACATCCAGTACAACAAATATTACCCCAAACAGAGGAGGGAAGACATTGATATTTTAATAGCATTTACATGGCTCTTGTAATTTTCATTTATGAAATCAGGCAAGAAATTTTTTTTCTGTGTTTTGGAATGAGGAGACCTGAAGTGATGCCTTAAATTTTAATTTTAATGTTTTCCAGATTCTGTACTGCATTAGT
>NW_024368968.1:0-949 GCF_014805655.1 Passer montanus
CCAAAATTCCTCCAAAAATCCAATTTTTTCCCCAAATTCCACAACTTTTCCAAAATTCAGAAATTGTCCCCAAATTTCTCCCCCTCTGACCCTTTCCAGGCAGGAATTCCGCCCAAATTTTCCCCAAATTCCCAATTTTCTCCCCTTTCCAGGCAGGAATTCCTCCTGAAATTCCCAATTCTCCCCAAAATTCCCCAATTTCTCCTAAAATTCTTCCTAAAAATCCCCAAATTGTTCCCAAAATTCCCAAAGTTCTTCCCAAAATTCTCACATTTCCCCAAATTCTCCCCTAAATCATCAAATTCCTCCCAAAATTCCTCAAAATTCCCCAAATTTCTCCCCAAAATTTCCAGAATTCTTCAAAAATCCCAAATTTCCCAAAATTTCTCCCCAAATTCCTGCCCAAAATTCCCAATTTTTCCCAAATTTCTCCCTTTGCAGGCAGGAATTCTTCTGGAAATCCCCGAATTCCTCCCAAAACTCAAAATTTTTTTCCAAAATCCCACAACTTTTCCCAAAATTCAAAAATTGTCCCCAAATTTCTCCCCCTCTGACCCTTTCCAGGCAGGAATTCTGCCCAAATTTCTCCCCAAATTTCCCCCATAAAAATTCCCAATTTTCCCAAATTTTCCCCAGATTTCTGCCCAAAATTCCCAATTTTCCCCAAATTTCTGCCCAAAATTCCCAATTTTCCCCAAATTTCTGCCCCAAAGTCCCAATTTTCCTGATTTTTCCCAAATTTCTCCCCTTTCCAAGCAAGAATTCCTCTGGAAATCCCCCAAATTCCTCCCAAAATTCCTCCAAAAATCCAATTTTTTTTCCAAAATCCCACAACTTTTCCCAAAATTCAAAAATTATCCCCAAATTTCTCCCCCTCTGACCCTTTCCAGGCAGGAATTCTGCCCAAAGTTCTCCCCAAATTCCCAATTTTTCCCCAAATTTCTGCCCA
>NW_024368969.1:0-960 GCF_014805655.1 Passer montanus
TTTTTTTTTTTTTTTTTTTTTTATCTTTATCCTTTGTATCTACTTTAACAGGACTCTGCAAGTTACATTTCATGTACATACTGCATGATTAGGAGGAACTGATGTACCAAGGTAGGAATGAACTACAAAAGAAGATCTTAATCTCATACCCCAGGTGTGTGCTTTGCGAAAGCTTTGGAACTGTTCATCACTGTATTTTCAAAGATTCAGTTTGTGCTTCTCAGCTTATTTAATCAAAATTTCCACCTATTAGATGTGGAAGAAGAAACTAAAACACCAGTATGAAACAAGCTTCAAGTTACATCTGTCACATTAAAGAGACTTGGTTAAAATACTGGTAAAAAGCATCCTACAGGGAATTTTTTGGATTTATCCATAAAAGGATAGCTTTCCTCTGCCTGTGGAGAGAATGATTAGCAAGCCATGAGGACATGGAGGCAGTGAGAATTCATTAGATCCAGACCTGAGTAAACAGGATTCTGCAGCATTAGATCTCAGTTTGTGGCAGTGATATTAGCTGGTTATGTGATGAACTGGGGCAAAGATAATTTTTAAAGCTCACTATACATGATTTTTCAATTTTTTTTTCCTTTTTAAAAGACCTTGGCATGTCCATCTTCAGAGCCGTCAGCCACTGGCTCTGCTGGACGTGGTGGAAGCTTCTAGCAGCTGCTCACAGAAGCCTCTGTGGCTGCCTTGCTACCAAAAATTAAGCTGTGCTAAACCAACACATTCCACGCCTAAAAAGAAAGCAAAAAGCAGAGATCTGCAGGAGCATGAGCTAAAGAGGAAAAAAGTCAGCCTCTACTTCCCATCATCAGTAATGTTTGGACACTTCCTGGGAATTCAGGCTTCAGCACTTGTCATGGTTCCTCTGGAAGGCAAACACTGAAAGCTCAAGAATGCCCCCACTTCCTTCTCTCTCCCTTAGCTTTTCTACCTGAGGTGGTGTGATATGGC
>NW_024368970.1:0-964 GCF_014805655.1 Passer montanus
CCCCGAGCGGGGGAAACCCAACCCCGCTCCCTCCCCGCCTGCAATTCCCGCTTTCTCCGCGCCCCAGCAGCACAAAATTCCTTTAATCCACATTTTCCAGCTGCAGAATCCACCCTGCAAAGATGCTCAGGAGCTGGTTGGTGTTTCTCATTCCCCTCGGAGCTCAAAGTTGAAAAAATGGAATTTTCTCTTTCTGCTCAATGCTCAGTGAGCCCTAAACTTGGATTTATCTGCCCTGAGCTGGAAATCTTTGGCTGGAAATGGAATCAGCCCTCCTTTAGTGGCCTCACCTCGCCTTCAGCACAAAAACAGGGGATAAACACAAATGGAAATGAAATTTAAAAACAAAACCAAAAAAAACCAAGAAATTAAACAAACAAACAAAAAAGAAAAATCAAACCCAAAAGTCAAACAAACAAAAAATCACAAAACAAAAAACCTCACATGAAACAAAAAAAAAAAAACAGAAAAAACAAAAAGCTCAAAACAACAACAAAAAACCCAAAGCCCTACAAAAAACCTAAAAGAAATCCACCAAAAAAACCCCAGAAAAGCAAAATCAACAAAAAATAACTCAAAAATTTAAAAAATCACAAAACCCCCAAACAGCAACAACAACAAAAATCCACCAAAAACCCTACAAAAAAGAACAGTCACATTTTCATCCATGTTTTTCCATCCTTTCCCTTTTTTTGGTCTTAAATTTAATTTAGGGGAAGTGAAACTCTCTTGCCCATTTCCCACCACTTCCCCCCTCCTTTTCCACCAATTTTTGTCCTTTTCTACCACTTTTTTCCCCTTTTCCACCACTTTTTGCCTCATTTCCACCATTTTCTCATTTTCCATCATTTCTTGCCCCTTTTCCACCACTTTTGTCTCTTTTTCCACCACTTTTTCCCCTTTTCCCACCACTTTTCCCATTTTCCATAATTTTTTGCCCCTTTTCCACAATTTTTTCCCTTTT
>NW_024368971.1:0-949 GCF_014805655.1 Passer montanus
CAGGACAGTGGTCCTGGGTTGGTTGATGGTGTCAGGGAACTGATTGCTCTTCCCATTATCCAAGAGAAGACAGTCAGAGAACTGCTGAGCAACTTGGGTGTTCATAAACCACAGGCCCAGATGGGATCCACCCCAGGGTGATGAGGGAGCTGGCAGATGAGCCTGCCAAGCCACCCTCCATCATTTGCCAGCAGTCCTGGCTCACTGGGGAGGTTCCAGGTGACTGGAAGCTGCCCAATGTGACACCCATTCACAACAAGGGTGGGAAGGAGGATCCTGGTAATTACAGGCCAGTCAGCCTGACCTCAGTACCCACTAAGGAAACGGAACCGTTTATACTGAGTGTCATCACCCAGCACTTACAGGATGGCCAGGGCATCAGACCCAGCCAGCAGGGGTTTAGGAGGGGTAGGTCGTGTTTGACCAACCTGGTCTCCTTTTATGACCAGGTGACCCTGCTGGTGGATGCAGGGAAGGCTGTGGCCAGTCAGCCTGACCTCAGTACCCACTAAGGAAACGGAACCGTTTATACTGAGTGTCATCACCCAGCACTTCCAGCATGGCCAGGGTGTCAGACCCAGCCAGCAGGGGTTCAGGAGGGGTAGGTCGTGTTTTATGAGCAGGTGACCCTCCTGGTGTATTGACGGTGGCTTCCAGCTGGGCTACACCCAGTGGGCTGCCGTGGCCAGGACTGCTCAGTGGTGCTCAGCACAGCGTCCAAGTTTCCAGGCAGGTACCAGCCACAGGCAACCTAAGCACGCTTAAGTGATATCAGCTCTTAGTGATCATCAGCTCTTTGTGATTTCAGCTCTTTAGCTTGCTAGGTGCCGGGCAGACGCAGGGAGAGAGAGGAGAAGTGCTGTGTGAGGTTCAGAAGAATTCTTTATTGGTCTACAAAGATCTCAGTGACAGCTCTTCGGCCAAACCAGGGAGAAGTAGGGGTTTATAC
>NW_024368972.1:0-940 GCF_014805655.1 Passer montanus
CAAATTTGCACACATGCTTCTGGATGACTGAGTCTGAAAATCAGACTGTGACAGCACATCCCATCTTTGAGAGAAAAGTGTCAACGTCCTCAGCTCAGAACTTACCCACAATCACCCCCTGAATGGTCCAAGATAGAGTGATTTTGCTGATCTTCAGAGCAAGTTGAAAATTAGTTATTGTTTTCTCTTCATTTCAGTTCCAGACTCACGATCTGAGCCCACATAAATAGATTGATAAAATTTACATAATGTGTGAAAATCAGCATGGTAACTTTTCTCACAGGCTAGCCTGAAGTTTTGTTTCTTTCTTTCATTACCTGTTCAGAATTCAAGGCTTTCAGGCTAATGTATTGCTTGCATGGCACAGTTGAGAACTATGCATTTCACAAGGACACAATTCACTTACTGGTGGTCCAGAAGCACCGATTGGGCCAATGGCACCTGTTGGGCCAGTTTCACCCTTAGGTCCCTTGGGCCCACGCTCTCCTTTAGCACCAGGCTGACCAGCTGCACCCTGTGGGCAGAAAAACAGACAAAATGAGGAACTGAAAACCTTGCAGAGGAAACAGAGGAAGGCTATGGCATCAATGTGAAGAAAGTGCAAACAAAACTTACAGGAGGTCCAGCAAATCCACTGGGACCTACAGGACCAGGCTCACCACGTTCACCCTAGAGAGAGAGGAAAAAGAAGAGATGAGTGGTTAGAACAATCTTTAAAAGAGCAGTTTTCTGAACATCATGTCTTTGACACAGGAATAATCATAGAAATTACAACTTACAGGGATACCACGGGCACCAGCAGGACCAGCGGGACCAGCAGGACCTCCTTCTCCCTAAAAGACGGACAAAACACTTTGAGACTGGGAAATGGCCTAACTGCAGCCAGAACAGGAATGCTCCTGTGGCACAGATACATTGGATCTCCAGTACAGAGGATGCT
>NW_024368973.1:0-949 GCF_014805655.1 Passer montanus
ATCCCTGGATAAATCCCTGGATAAATCCCGGGATATCTCTCCTGCCCCACAAACCCTCCCCATCTCCCTTTATCCCCACCTGATCTCTCCAAAAGCCCCCAAGGATCTCCCGTGGGATTTTTGCCCATTCCCAGGATGGAAAAAAGTCCCCATCCAGCCCCGAGGGCTCTCCAAGCGCCTGGAATCCTGCTGGAATTCCCAGAAACCTGGAATACTGCTGCCATTCCCAAAATCCTGGAATTCCCAGAAACCTGGAATCCTGCTGGAATTCCCAAGAAAACTGGAATCTTGCAGGCATTCTCAAAAACCTGGAATCCTCTGGAATCCCCAAAACCCTGGAATGTTTCTGGCATTCCCAAACCCTGGAATCCTGCTGCCATTCCTTAAACGCTGGAATCCTGCTGGCATTCCCAAACCCTGGAATCCTGCTGCCATTCCTTAAACGCTGGAATCCTGCTGGCATTCCCAAACCCTGGAATCCTGCTGCCATTCCTTAAACGCTGGAATCCTGCTGGCATTCCCAAACCCTGGAATCCTGTTGGAATTCCCAAACCCTGGAATCCTGCTGGAATTCCCAAAGCCTGGAATCCTGCTGGAATTCCCAAAATCCTGGAATCCCCAAAACCCTGGAATCCTGTGTCATTCCCAAACCCTGGAATCCTCTGGCATTCCCAAACCCTGGAATCCCCAAAATCCTGGAATCCTTCTGCCATTCCCAAACCCTGGAATCCCCAAAACCCTGGAATCTTGCCGGCATTCCCAAACCCCTGGAATCCAACTGGAATTCCCAAACCCTGGAATCCTGCTGCCGTTCCCCAAACCCTGCCATTCCCAAACCCTGGAATGTTTCTGGAATTCCCGAACCCTGGAATCCCGTGCCATTCCCAAACCCTGGAATCCTGCTGCCATTCCCAAAGCCTGGAATCCCGTGCCATTCCCAATCCTCTGG
>NW_024368974.1:0-948 GCF_014805655.1 Passer montanus
TGGGGGAAATTCACGCGATTTTGGGAAAATTCCCTGAATTTGGGGAAAATTTGGGAATTTTGGGTTGATTTGAGGGGATTTTGGGGGTTTTTGGGGGGGTCTCAGGTGGGATTTGGGGCTGTGGATCTCCATGCTGGCCCTGAACACCACCAGCTTCTACCACTGGCTCACCTGAGGGAAATTCCCAGAATTTGGGGAAAATTCCAGGGAATTTGGGAAAAATCAGGAATTCGGGGGAAAATTCAGGAATTTTGGGGTGTTTAGAGAGGATCTTGGGGACTTTTTTGGGGGTCTCAGGTGGGATTTGGGGCCATGAACACCACCAGCTCGTACCACTGGCTCACCTAGGGGAAATTCCCAGAATTTTGGGGAAAATTCCCGCGATTTTGGGAAAATTCCCAGAATTCTGGGGAATTTTGGGGTGTTTAGAGGGATTTTGGGGTAATTTGAGGGGTTTTGGGGGGTCTCAGGTGGGGTTTGGGGCCATGGATTTCCA
Organism: Passer montanus; assembly: GCF_014805655.1. Taxonomy (NCBI): domain Eukaryota; kingdom Metazoa; phylum Chordata; class Aves; order Passeriformes; family Passeridae; genus Passer; species Passer montanus. Next base: position 497 of record NW_024368974.1, read on the forward strand.
TGCTGGCCCTGAACACCACCAGCTCCTACCACTGGCTCCCTGGAATGCGGGGGAAATTCCTGGAATTTTGGGAAAATTCCCAGGATTTTGGGAAAATTCAGGAATTTTGGGCTGGTTTGAGGGGATTTTGGGGTGATTTGAGGGGATTTCAGGGTTTTTTGGGGGGGTCTCAGGTGGGATTTGGGGCCGTGGATCTCCATGCTGGCCAGGCCAGCTCGCACCACTGGTCACCTGGGGAAAATTCCCAAAATTTTGGGAAAATTCCTGGGATTTTGGGGTGTTTAGAGGAATTTTGGGGTGTTAAAGTGAAAATTTGGGGGGTTTTGGGGAGGTCTCAGGTGGGGGTTTGGGGCCGTGAACACCCCCAGCTCACCTGGATCGGGAATTTTGGAGATTTTTTGGGATTTTTGGGGTTTTGAGGCGGATTTTGGGGTGAATTTGGGGCTTTTTGG
>NW_024368975.1:0-20370 GCF_014805655.1 Passer montanus
GGGCAGTTTTGGGGGTGCGTTCTGTCCTCCAGGCAGTTTTGAGAGTGTGTTCTGTACCCCGGGGAGGTTTTGGGGTGCATTCTGTATCCCAGGGAGGTTTGGGGTTCCCGGGCAGTTTTGGGGGTGTGTTCTGTCCCCTGGGCAGTTTTGGGGGTGCGTTCTGTCCCCCGGGCAGTTTTGGGGGTGCGTTCTGTCCTCCAGGCAGTTTTGAGAGTGTGTTCTGTACCCCGGGGAGGTTTTGGGGTGCATTCTGTATCCCAGGGAGGTTTGGGGTTCCCGGGCAGTTTTGGGGGTGTGTTCTGTCCCCTGGGCAGTTTTGGGGGTGCGTTCTGTCCCCCGGGCAGTTTTGGGGGTGCGTTCTGTCCTCCAGGCAGTTTTGAGAGTGTGTTCTGTACCCCGGGGAGGTTTTGGGGTGCATTCTGTATCCCAGGGAGGTTTGGGGTTCCCGGGCAGTTTTGGGGGTGTGTTCTGTCCCCTGGGCAGTTTTGGGGGTGCGTTCTGGGGTGTGTTCTGTACCCTGGGGAGGTTTTGGGGTGCAATCTGTATCCCAGGGAGGTTGGGGGTTCCCAGGCAGTTTTGGGGGTGCATTCTGTCCCCTGGGCAGTTTCGGGGTGCGTTCTGCCCCCCGGGCAGTTTCGGGGTGCGTTCTGTCCCCTGGGCAGTTTTGGGGGTGCGTTCTGCCCCCCGGGCAGTTTTGGGGATGCGTTCTGCCCCCCGGGCAGTTTCGGGGTGCCCGTACCTCGAGCAGCAGGCGGAACAGGGCCAGCGGGGGCGGGCGCGTGGCCTGCAGCAGCCTCCAGATGCTCTGGGCCTCGTCCAGCGTCACCTCCAGCAGGTCCCCCTCCATCATCAGCTCCTCCAGCGGCCGCCGCGTGGCCTCGGCCAGCTCCAGCACGGGGCCCTGCAGCCGCGGCAGCGCCGCGCTCAGCGCCTCCAGCTCTGCAGGGGGACATGGGGACATTGTGGGGACACCACAGGGACATGGGGACATCGTGGGGACACCACAGTGACACAGCGTGTCCCATTGCCAGCTCCAGCACGGGGCCCTGCAGCCGCGGCAGCGCCGCGCTCAGCGCCTCCAGCTCTGCAGGGGGACATGGGGACATTGTGGGGACACCACAGGGACATGGGGACATCGTGGGGACACCACAGTGACACAGCGTGTCCCATTGCCAGCTCCAGCACGGGGCCCTGCAGCTGCGGCAGCGCCGCGCTCAGCGCCTCCAGCTCTGCGGGGGGACATGGGGACACAGGAGGTTCCAGCCCCAGCAGCGTCGCGCTCAGCGCCTCCAGCTCTGCGGGGGGACATGGGGACACAGGAGGTTCCAGCCCCAGCAGCGTCGCGCTCAGCGCCTCCAGCTCTGCGGGGGGACATGGGGACACAGGAGGTTCCAGCCCCAGCAGCGTCGCGCTCAGCGCCTCCAGCTCTGCGGGGGGACATGGGGACACAGGAGGTTCCAGCCCCAGCAGCGTCGCGCTCAGCGCCTCCAGCTCTGTGGGGACACTGTGGGAACACTCAGGGGACATTGTGGGGACATGGCATGTCCCCACTGCCAGCTCCAGCACGGGGCCCTGCAGCTGCGGCAGCGCCGCGCTCAGCGCCTCCAGCTCTGTGGGGACACCGTGGGGACACCGCATGGACCCCCCTGTACCCACTGAGCTCCACAGGGCCCCAGGGGATCCTGTGTCCCTCTGTCCCTCCCAGGGGATCCCGTGTCCCTCTGTCCCTCCCCAGGGGATCCCCATGTCCCTCTGTCCCTCCCAGGGCACCCCCGTGTCCCCCTGTCCCTCCCAGGGCACCCCCGTGTCCCCCTGTCCCTCCCAGGGCACCCCCGTGTCCCCCTGTCCCTCCCAGGGCACCTCCGTGTCCCCCTGTCCCTCCCAGGGCACCTGCGGGGTCCCCCAGGCCCCGATCCCACTCACCCGAGGGCAGGGGTCCGTTCTTCTCCGGGCTGGGGGCGTCCCCGTTCTCCACCGACACCTGGGGGGGACACAGGGAAGGTGTTCTGGGGGGCTCGGCCTCCCCCAGCCCCAAATCCTGCCCCAGAGCCCCAAAACCACCCCAACCCACTGAGCTCCACAGGGCCCCAGGGGATCCTGTGTCCCTCTGTCCCTCCCAGGGCACCCCCGTGTCCCCCTGTCCCTCCCAGGGCACCTGCGGGGTCCCCCAGGCCCCGACCCCACTCACCCGAGGGCAGGGGTCCGTTCTTCTCCGGGCTGGGGGCGTCCCCGTTCTCCACCGACACCTGGGGGGGACACAGGGAAGGTGTTCTGGGGGGCTCGGCCTCCCCCAGCCCCAAATCCTGCCCCAGAGCCCCAAAACCACCCCAGAACCCCAAAACCTGCTCCGGAGCCCCAAAACCTGCCCTGGAGCTCCAAAACCTGCCCCGGAGCCCCAAAACCACCCCAGAACCCCAAAACCTGCCGTGGAGCCCCAAAACCTGCCCCGGAGCCCCAAAACCTGCCCCAGAGCCCCAAAACCACCCCAGAACCCCAAAACCTGCCCCGGAGCCCCAAAACCTGCCCCAGAACCCCAAAACCTGCCCCACACCTCCCCACTGCCCCCAAACCCTTCCTTGGTCTGCTCATTGTGGTGGGCATTGCACAAAGTATCATCACCCCAAAATCTCCATGAATCTCCCCAAAACCCCCGTAATTCCCCCAAAACCCCCATAAATCCCCCCATTCTCACCTTGGCCTTGCTTGCACAGGAGCCCCAAAACCACCCCAGAACCCCAAAACCTGCTCCAGAACCCCAAAACCTGCCCTGGAGCCCCCAAAACCTGCCCCAGAACCCCAAAACCTGCCCCGGAGCCCCAAAACCTGCCCCAGAACCCCAAAAGCTGCCCCACACCTCCCCACTGCCCCCAAACCCTTCCTTGGTCTGCTCGTTGTGGTGGGCGTTGCACAGGGAACCATCATCCCAAAATCTCCATGAATTTGCCCAAAACCCCATAAATCCCCCATTCTCACTTTGGCCTTGCTCGCACAGGGGTCTGACACCCAAAGCCACCTCCCCACTGCCCCCAAACCCTTCCTTGGTCTGCTCATTGTGGTGGGCATTGCACAAAGTATCATCACCCCAAAATCTCCATGAATCTCCCCAAAACCCCCGTAATTCCCCCAAAACCCCCATAAATCCCCCCATTCTCACCTTGGCCTTGCTTGCACAGGGGTCTGACACCCCAAATTCCCCCCAGATCTCCCTAAATCTCCCCAAAACCCCCATAAATCTCCCCAATACCCCAATAATTTCCCCAAAACCCACATAAATTTCCCCAAACCCCCTCCCAAAACCCCCATAATTCCCCCAAAACCCCCATAAATCTCCCCAAAATCCCCCTAAATCCTCTGATTCACATTCCTTGGTCTGCTCATTGCGGCTGGCCTCACACAGGGCCCCGACACCCCAAATTCCCCCCACATCTCCCCAAAACCCCATAAATCTCCTCAAAACCTCATAAGTTTCCCCAAAACCCCCATAGATCACCTCAAAACTCCCCCAAAACCCCCATAATTCCCTCAAAAGCCCCCCATAACCCCTGACCCCCACCTTGGTCTGCTCATTGCGGCTGGCCTCGCGCAGGGCCCTGACACCCCAAATCTCCCCAAAACTCCTTAAATCCCCCCAAAACCCCTGCAAATCTCCCTAAAACCCCCATAAATCTCCCCAAAATCCCATACATCTCCCGAAAACCCTCATAATTCCCCCCAAAACCCTCATAATTCCCCCCAAAAGCCCCATAATTCTCCCAAAACCCACATAATTCCCCCGGCCCCCACCTTGGTGTGCTCGTTGCGGCTGGCCTTGCGCAGGGTCCTGACACCTCAAATTCCCCCCAAATCCCCATAATTCTCCCCAAAACCCCCCTAATTCCCCCCTAAACCCCCACCTTGGTCTGCTCGTTGTGGCTGGCCTCGTGCAGGGCCCTGACACCCCAAATGCCCCCCAAAACCCCCATAAATCCCCCATAATTCCCCCAAAACCCCCATAAATCTCCCCAAAACCCCCCTAATTCCCCCCTGGCACCCACCTTGGTCTGCTCGTTGCGGCTGGCCTCGCGCAGGGCGCCGTCGCTGTCCCCGTGCAGCCGGTGCCGCAGGGCCACCAGGCGCTCCAGCGGCCCGGCCACCTCGGGGGACGCCAGGAGCTGGCGGGCACGGTCCTGCCAGGTGATGGCCCGCTCGGTGAGGCACTGCAGGGCCTCGCCCTCGGGCAGCCGCACCGGCAGCTTCTGCAGGGCCACCAGCAGCGCCAGGATGGTCTCGAGGCGCGGCCGCCGCGAGCGCTGGCACAGCGGGCACAGGAACTTGGCGTCCCACTCCCACCAGGCTGGGGAGGGTTTCTGGGCGCCCAGGCGGGGCCAGGCCACGCAGGAGCCGTGGAACCAGTCCCGGCAGAGCTGGCACTGCAGCATGGCCGGCCCTGCGGGTTGCCCGCACACGCAGGACGGTGGCCCCGGGCCTGGCAGAGGTGGCGCGGCTTTCTGGGCGTTGGCGTGGCGCAGGCGCAGCATGCCCTCCTTCTCCTTCTGCTCGCCCTCCTTGAATGCCACGATCTGGGGACAGCAGGGGACAGGGGGGTTGGGGGGTCACAGGGTGTGACACCCACCCCAAACCCCTCAATGCCAAAATCTGGGGTGGGAGAGAGCAGAGGACAGGGACTGAGGGGGGTCACAGGGTGTGACACCCACCCCAAACCACTGAATGCCAAAATCTGGGGTGGGGGAGAGCAGGGGACAGAGACTGGGGGGTGACAAGGTGTGACACCCACCCCAAAACGTTGAATGTCAGAATCTGGGGTGGGGGAGAGCAGGGGACAGGGACTGGGGGGTGAGAGAGTCTGATCTCCACCCCAAACCCCTCAATGCCAAAATCTGGGGAAGTGAGGGGTGTGAGAGGTGACAGAGATTGGGAAAATGTGGGTGCCCCATCCCCAAACCCCTGAATGCCATGATCTGTGGTGGGGGAGAGCGGGGGACAGGGACTGGGGGGTCACAGGGTGTGACACCCACCCCAAACCCCTCAATGCCAAAATCTGGGATGAGAAAGAGCAGGGGGTGAGAGGTGACAGGGACTGGGGGGTGACAGGGTCTGATCTTCACCCCAAACCCCTCAATGCCAAAATCTGGGGTGGGAGAGAGCAGGCGACAGGGACTGGGGGGTGACAGGGTCTGATCTTCACCCCAAACCCCTGAATTCCAAAATCTGGGGAGGTGAGGGGTGTGAGAAGTGACAGAGGTAGGGGGAATGTGGGTGCCCCCCACCCCAAACCCCTGAATGCCATGATCTGGGGGACAGCAGGGGTGTGACAGGTGACAGGATTGGGGAAATGCAGGTGCCCCATCCCCAAATCCCCCAATTTAGGGAGAATGCCACCCCAAACCCCTCAATGTCAAAATTGGGGTTTGATCCCCGTCCCAAACCCCTGAATGCCAAAATCTGGGGTGAGAAAGAGCAGAGGGTGAGAGATGACAGGGACTGGGGGGGTAACAAGGTGTGACACCCACCCCAAACCACTGAATGCCAAAATCTGGGCTGGGGGAGAGCAGGGGACAGGGACTGGGGGGTGACAGGGTCTGATCTTCACCCCAAACCCCTGAATTCCAAAATCTGGGGAGGTGAGGGGTGTGAGAAGTGACAGAGGTAGGGGGAATGTGGGTGCCCCCCACCCCAAACCCCTGAATGCCATGATCTGGGGGACAGCAGGGGTGTGACAGGTGACAGGATTGGGGAAATGCAGGTGCCCCATCCCCAAATCCCCCAATTTAGGGAGAATAAGGAACACGAGCGGTGCCAGGAATCGAGGTCGGATGTGGTGCCCCCCACCCCAAACCCCCCAATTTAGGGAGAATAAGGAACATGAGCAGTGACAGGAACTGAGGTCGGATGTGGTGCCCCCCACCCCAAACCCCCCAATTTAGGGAGAATAAGGAACATGAGCAGTGACAGGAACTGAGGTCGGATGTGGTGCCCCCCACCCCAAACCCCCCAATTTAGGGAGAATAAGGAACATGAGCAGTGACAGGAACTGAGGTCGGATGTGGTGCCCCCCACCCCAAACCCCCCAATTTTGGGAGAATAAGGAACATGAGCAGTGACGGGAATCAAGGTCGGATGCGGTGCCCCCCACCCCAAATCTCCCAATTTAGGGAGAATGAGGAACACAAACAGCGGGGACAGCGGGATGGGGGGGAACACGGTGGGGACATGGTGGCAGGGACAGGGATGGGACAGGGAAGGGATAAGATGGGGTCATGGTGAGAGCAGGGACATGGCAGGGACAGGATGGGGACATGGTGACAGCAGGGACATGGCAGGGACAGGATGGGGACATGGTGACAGCAGGGACAGGGATGGGACAGGAGGGGACAGGATGGAGTCATGGTGAGAGCAGGGACAGGGATGGGACAGGATGGGGTCATGGTGACAGAAGTGACAGGGATGGGGACATGGTGACAGGGATGGGACAGGATGGAGTCATGGTGAGAGCAGGGACAGGGATGGGACAGGATGGGGACATGGTGACAGGGGTGGGACAGGAACAGGATGGAGACATGGTGGCAGGGACAGGGATGTGACAGGATGGGAGGATGGGGTCATGGTGGCAGGGACAGGGATGGGACAGGGACAGGATGGGGTCACAGTGACAGCAGGGACATGGCAGGGACAAGGATGGGACAGGATGGTGACAGCAGGGACAGGGACGGGACAGGATGGGGACATGGTGGCAGAGACAGGGATGGGACAGAGATGGGACAGGATGGTGGCAGGGACAGGTATAGGACAGGAAGGGACAGAGATGGGGTCATGGTGACAGCAGGGAGATGGCAGGGACAGGGATGGGACAGGATGGGGACATGGTGACAGGGATGGGACAGGGACAGGATGGAGACATGGTGGCAGTAGGGACAGGGATGGGACAAGATGGGGTCATGGTGACAGCAGGGACAGGGAGGGGGACATGGTGACAGGGAGAGGGATGGGACAGGAGGGGACAAGATGGGGTCATGGTGAGAGAAGGGACAGGGATGTGACTGGATGGGGTCATGGTGGCACGGACAGGGATGGGACAGGGACAGGATGGGGTCATGGTGACAGCAGGGACATGGCAGGGACAGAAATGGGACAGGATGGTGGCAGGGACATGGCAGAGACAGGGAGGGGACAAGATGGAGTCATGGTGACAGCAGGGACAGGGATGAGGACATGGTGACAGGGATGGGACAGGGACAGGATGGGGTCATGGTGACAGCAGGGACAGGGACGGGACAGGGATGGGGTCATGGTGACAGCAGGGATAGGGATGAGACAGGATGGGGTCATGGTGGCAGCAGGGATGTGGCAGGAACAGGGACAAGATGGGATGGGGACACGGTGGCAGATGGTGGTCCATGGGGACAGGGACATGGAGGTGTCCAGTGCCCATGGGGACAGGATGGGGACACAGAGGCATCCAACGTCCACAGGGACAGGACACGGACGTGCAATGTCCAGGATCCATGGGGACAGGGACACCTAAGTGTCCATGGGGACAGAATAAGGACACAGGAGTGTCCAGTGTCCATGGGGCCAGGATAAGGACACAGGGGTGTCCAGTGTCCACAGGGACAGGACACGGACGTGCAATGCCCAGGACCCATGGGGACAGGGACACCAAAGTGTCCATGGGGCCAGGATGGGGACAGGGAGGTGTCCCCTGTCCGTGGGGCCAGGACAAGGACACGAGGGTGCCTGAGGGGACAGCGCAGCCCCGTGGCTGTGCAGTGGGGGGTCCCGGGGGTCCCGGAGCCCACCTGGATCTCCTCGACGTCGGCGATCCAGGCGCGGGCCTTGCCCAGGGCCTCCTTCAGGGCCTGGATGTTGGGCAGCAGCGCCGGGATGTTCTCGGCCTCCTTGATGATGGCGGCCAGCGTGGCCGGGGGGTGCTTCTGCCTGCGGGGGGGGCACTCTCAAGTGCAGCCCCCAGCCTCCCTCTGGGGAGGGCTCCATCTCCCCATCTCCCCCTCAGCAGGGCTCCATCCCCCATCTCCCCCTGGAGAGAGCTCCATCTCCCCCTCAGCAGGGCTCCATCCCCCCGGGCAGGAGTCCAGCCCCCCATTTCCCACTGGGCAGGGCTCCCTCTCCCCACTGCCCCCTCAGCAGGGCTCCATCCCCCCATCTCCCCCTGGAGAGAGCTCCATCTCCCCCTCAGGAGGGCTCCATCTCCCCCTCAGGAGGGCTCTATCTCCCCCTCAGGAGGGCTCCATCTCCCCCTCAGGAGGGCTCCATCCCCCCGGGCAGGGGTCCAGCCCCCCATCTCCCCTCAGCAGGGCTCCATCTCCCCATCTCCCCCTCAGCAGGGCTCCATCCCCCCACAGGGGTGTCCAGTGTCCACAGGGACAGGACACGGACGTGCAATGCCCAGGACCCATGGGGACAGGGACACCAAAGTGTCCATGGGGCCAGGATGGGGACAGGGAGGTGTCCCCTGTCCGTGGGGCCAGGACAAGGACACGAGGGTGCCTGAGGGGACAGCGCAGCCCCGTGGCTGTGCAGTGGGGGGTCCCGGGGGTCCCGGAGCCCACCTGGATCTCCTCGACGTCGGCGATCCAGGCGCGGGCCTTGCCCAGGGCCTCCTTCAGGGCCTGGATGTTGGGCAGCAGCGCCGGGATGTTCTCGGCCTCCTTGATGATGGCGGCCAGCGTGGCCGGGGGGTGCTTCTGCCTGCGGGGGGGGCACTCTCAAGTGCAGCCCCCAGCCTCCCTCTGGGGAGGGCTCCATCTCCCCATCTCCCCCTCAGCAGGGCTCCATCCCCCCATCTCTCCCTGAAGAGAGCTCCATCTCCCCTTCAGGAGGGCTCCATCCCCCCGGGCAGGGGGCCAGCCCCCCATCTCCCCTCAGGAGGGCTCCATCTCCCCCTCAGCAGGGCTCCATCTCCCCCTCAGCAGGGCTCCATCTCCCCCTCAGCAGGGCTCCATCTCCCCCTCAGCAGGGCTCCATCTCCCCCTCAGCAGGGCTCCATCTCCCCCTCAGCAGGGCTCCATCTCCCCCTCAGCAGGGCTCCATCTCCCCCTCAGCAGGGCTCCATCTCCCCCTCAGCAGGGCTCCATCTCCCCCTCAGCAGGGCTCCATCTCCCCCTCAGCAGGGCTCCATCTCCCCCTCAGCAGGGCTCCATCTCCCCCTCAGCAGGGCTCCATCTCCCCATTTCCCCCTGGAGAGAGCTCCATCTCCCCTCAGCAGGGCTCCACCTCCCCCTGGGCAGCGCTCCATCTCCCCATCTCCCCCGGGCAGGGCTCCCTCTCCCCGACCTGGCCTCCAGGCACATCTGCGCCTTCTCCTCCCAGCGCTGGGCGATGGTCAGCAGCTCCTGCAGCTCGCCCATGGCCACGTCCACGGCGGGGCTGGGGGCCACGGTGCGGCCGGCCTGGATGAGGCCGCGCATGACGGGCAGCGGCACGCGGGCGCGCGGGGACCGCAGCGTGGCCGTCACCTCCTCCAGCCAGGCGGCCTGGGCCAGCTGCCGCTCCAGCCGCCGGCCCTCGGGCACCTCCACGCCCAGGCGGGCGCCGCGCTCCAGCAGCTCCTGCAGAGCGCCCGCGGCCGCGGGGGGCACGGCCAGCGCCGCCCGCGCCTCCGCCTGGAACGCCTCCACCCGCTCCAGCAGCGCCTGCGGGGACACGGTGGGACAGTGTGGGACACTGCCAGCACACAGAGGGACACCCCTGGGACACCCCTGAGACACTGTGTGACACCCCTAGGACACTGTGTGACACCCCTGGGACACTGTGGGACACCCCTGGGACACTGTGGGACACCCCTGGGACACTGTGGGACACCCCTGGGACACCCCTGGAACGCCTCCACCCGCTCCAGCAGCGCCTGCGGGGACACCGTCAGGGGACAGTGTGGGACACTGCCAGCACACAGAGGGACACCCCTGGGACCCCCCTTGAACGCCTCCCCCCGCTCCAGCAGCGCCTGCGGGGACACGGTCAGGGGACGGTGTGTGACACTGCCAGGACACACAGGGACACCCCTGGGACACTGTGTGACACCACAGGGACACTGTGGGACATGCCTGGGACACCCCTGGGACACCGTGTGACACCCCTGGGACACTGTGTGACACCCTGGGACACCGTGTGACGCTGTGTGACACCACATGACGCTGTGTGACGCCGCATGGCAGCGTGTGACACTGCGTGGCACCATCTGATGCCGTGTGACACCGTGACGCCGTGTGACGCTGTGTGACACCGTGTGACGCTGTGTGACACCGCGGTCCCACCTGCACGTCCCCGATCTGGTGCATGACGCAGGGCAGCTGGTTCATCTGCTCCAGGAACGCCCGCAGCTAGATGCTGTGTGACAACCTGGGACACTCCTGGGACACTGTGACACCCCTGAGACACCGTGTGACACCCCTGGGACATCCCCAGAACACTGTGGGACACGCTGGGACACCATGTGACACCCCTGAGACACTGTGTGACATCCCTAGGACATGCAGGGACACTGTGTGACACCATGTGGCAGCGTGCGATGCCATGTGATGCTGTGTGACACCCCCAGGACACTGTATGACACCGTGTGACGCCATGTGACGCCGTGTGACGCCGTGTGACACCGCGGTCCCACCTGCACGTCCCCGATCTGGTGCATGACGCAGGGCAGCTGGTTCATCTGCTCCAGGAACGCCCGCAGCTCCTCCAGCGTCAGCGCCGGCGCCGGGACCCTGCGGGACAGGGACACTCTGGGACAGGGACATGGAGGGGACAGGGACACTCTGGGACAGGGACACGGAGGGGACAGGGACCCTGCGGGGACAGGGACACTGGGGACCCTGCGGGGACAGCCACACTGCTGGGACAGGGACACTGGGGACAGGGACACGGAGGGAACAGGGACAGTCTGGGACAGGGACACGGAGGGGACAGGGGCACTGGGGACAGGGACACGGAGGGGACAGGGACACTGCTGGGACCCTGCGGGGACAGGGACACTCTGGGACAGCGACACGGAGGGGACAGGGACAGTCTGGGACATGGAGGGGACAGGGATGGGATGGGGACACAGGGACAGATGGAAACAGAATGGGGACATGGAGGTGTCCAGAGTCCATAGGGACAGGACAGGGACACAGGTGACAGCACAGGGACACAGGTGACAGCACAGGGACACAGGAATGTCCAGGACACTCAGGGGACAGAACAGGGACACAGGTGACAGCACAGGGACACAGGAGTGTCCAGGACCCACAGGTGACAGGACAGGGAGGCAGGTGACAGCACAGGGACACAGGGGACAGCACAAGGACATAGGTGACAGGACAGGGACACAGGTGACAGCACAGGGACACAAGGGACAGCACAGGGACACAGGAGTGTCCAGAACCAACAGATGACAGCACAGGGACACAGATGACAGCACAGGGACACAGGTGACAACACAGGGACACAGGTGACAACACAGGGACACAGCAGTGTCCAGGACCCACAAGGGACAGCACAGGGGCACAGGTGACAGCACAGTGACACAGAGGACAGCACAGGGACACAGATGACAGCACAGGGACAGAGGTGACAGCACAAGGACACAGCAGTGTCCAAGACCCACAAGGGACAGCACAGGGACACAGGTGACAGCACAAGGACACAAGTGACAGCCCAGGGACACACAGAAACACAACACAGCCAACAAACCGAGACACTCAGGCCGGACACACAGCAAGAGTGCCCCGTGACTGTGACCCCGCCCCGCTGGGGACACGCAGGGACACCGAGGGGACAGCTGGGGACACTCAGGGGACACCGAGGGGACAGCTGGGGACACTCACCCGGTCTCCTGGGAGCTGATGAGCCCCAGGGCCTCGGAGACGCAGCGCTCGGCCTGGCCCAGGCAGCCCTTGAGGCGGTGCAGCAGCTCGTTCTCGGGGAACTTGCGCTCCCGCGCCTCCGACTCCAGCGCCCGCAGCTCCTCCAGCGCTGCCCGGGCACAGCCGGGGGGTCAGCGCCAAGCTCTGACCCCCCAAACCCCCCTTGAGAGCCCCCCAAAACCCAGCCGAGACCCCCACTCACTGCGCTTGCGGCCGTCCTCCACCTCGAGGGCGATGCGCACCTTGTTGGCCCAGGTGTCGAAGGACTCGGCGCGCACCTTGAGCTTGTGCAGCATGGCCGGCAGCTCGTCCAGGGTGTAGCGGTACCTGGGGGGCACTGGGGGTCACCCGGAGCCCCCCCGTGCGCCCCAAAAGGTAGGACAGGACCCCCAGACTGAGCTGATGGGGTTCTGGAGGGGAGGTGCTCCCAAATTGGGACAGGAGCTGTTGGGTTGTGGTTGTGTCCCCTCCTCTGTTTCAGGGATATCCTGAGATTTTCAGCGCCCCCAAAATCACAGCCAGGGTCACATCAGGACTCACAGGACCTCCAGGTGAACCCCATGTGTGTCCTCAGGGTCACATCAAGGGCACCAACATCCCAAAATCCATCCCAAATCTTACAGACCCACGTCTCCAAGCCCCCAAACCCCTGCCCAAGCCCCCCAAACCTGTCTCCAAGACCCCAAACCCCATTCAAACCCCTCTAAACCCCATTTACACCCCCTGAATCCCTCTCCCACCCCTCCAATCCCCTCTCCCACCCCCCAAACCTAACTTCGACCTTTCATTTTCCACTTCTGTGATGCCCTGGGGGGGCAAAAAAACCAAAATCAGACCCCCCTGCTGGAGATTTTGGGGTGTCCCTAACACCCCCAGTACCCCCATAACCCCCTAAATGGGGCACAAACACAACCCTCACTCCTCCCCAGGGCATTTGGGGCACCCTAACCCCTCTCTCACCCCCTGAGGGTGACACAAACACAACTCTCATCCCTTCCCCAGAGCTTTTGGGGTGTCCCTAACACCCCCAGTACCCCCATAACCCCCTAAATGGGGCACAAACACAAACCTCATCCTTTCCCCAGAGCTTCTGGGGTGCCCCAACCCCTCCATCACCCCCTGAAGGTGACAAAAACACAATCCTCGCCCCTTCCCCACAGCTTTTGGGGTCCCCCCAGTACCCCCTAACCCCATTGTGACCTCCCAGGGGAGAGCAGGGGAGTTTCTGGGGCACCCCAACCCCTCCATAAACCCCTGAGGGTGACACAAACACAACCCTCATCTCTCCTCAGAGCTTTTGGGGTGCCCCAACCCCTCCCTCACCCCCTGAAGGTGACACAAACACAACCTTAATCCCTTCCCCAGAGTTTTTGGGGTGTCCCTAACACCCCCACTACCCACATAGCCCCCTAAATGGGGCACAAACACAACCCTCACTCCCTCCCCAGGGCATCTGGGGCACCCCAACCCCTCCCTCAATCTCTCCTCAGAGCTTTTGGGGTGCCCCAACCCCTCCCTCACCCCCTGAAGGTGACACAAACACAACCTTAATCCCTTCCCCAGAGTTTTTGGGGTGTCCCTAACACCCCCACTACCCACATAGCCCCCTAAATGGGGCACAAACACAACCCTCACTCCCTCCCCAGGGCATTTGGGGTGCCCCAACCCCTCCATAACCCCCTAAATAGGGCACAAATGCAATCCTCACCCCTCCCCAGGGCATTTGGGGCACCCCAACCCCTCCCTCACCCCCTCCCCAGAGTTTTTGGGGTGCCCCAACCCCTCCATCACCCCCTGAGGGTGACACAAACACAACCCTCATCTCTCCCCACAGCTTTTGGGGTGCCCCCAGTACCCCCAACCCCTCCATCACTCCCTGAGGGTAACACAAACACAACCCTCACCTCTCCTCAGAGTTTTTGGGGTGCCCCAAACCCAGCTCTGAACCCCCAAAGCTGAGCTCTTAAACTGGGAACCCCTGTGTGCCCCTGAACTGCGTAGTGCTCGATGCACTGCCTGCCTGCAGGGAGCTGCAGGGGATTGAGGGGTTCAGGAGGGTCCCCAAAACCTGGGGGACCCCTAAACACAGCCCTGAACCCGGCTGGGCTGAACCCCCAAAGCTGGGATATCTCAGTGTGCCCCTGAACTGCGTAGTGCTCGATGCACTGCCTGCCTGCAGGGAGCTGCAGGGGATTGAGGGGTTCAGGAGGGTCCCCAAAACCTGGGGGGACCCCTAAACACAGCCCTGAACCCAGCTGGGCTGAACCCCCAAAGCCCTCTTAAACTGGGAACCCCTGTGTGCCCCTGAACTGGGCAGTGCTCAATGCACTACCTGCCTGAGGGGAGCTGAACAGGATTGGGGGGGTCAGGGGGGTCCCCAAAACCTGGGAGACCCCCTGGACCTCCTAAACACAGCCCTGAACCCAGCTGGGTACCCCCAGTGCTGAGGTCTCAAACTGGGATACCCCTGACCTCAGTGTAGTGCCTGGGTAGTGCTCGATGCACTGCCCGCCTGCCAGGAGCTGAACAGAACTGGGGGGGTCAGGGGGGTCCCCAAAACCTGGGGGACCCCTAAACACAGCCCTGAACCCGGCTGGGTACCCCCCGGCGGGGAGCTGAACAGGAAAATGGGGGGTCAGGGGGGTCCCCAAAACCTGGGGGGCCCCCCAAACACAGCCCTGAACCCGGCTGGGTACCCCCAGTGCTCAGCCAGCCCACACCTCTAAACTGGGCAGTGCTCGACGCACTGCCTGCCTGCCGGGAGCTGAAAGGGATTGGGGGGGTCAGGGGGGTCCCCAAAAAAAGGGGGACAAACATTCAGTGCCCCCGAGGTACATTTTCTGCCCCCCCAGATATTTTCTGTGCCACTCCAAACCTATTTTGTGCCTCCCAGAATTTTAGGTTCTCCTTTTCTTTATCACCCTCCACCCGCAAATTTCGCTGTTTCCCTCCTGGCGCTCCCTCAGTGTTTTTGCCGATTCCTCCAGGTGTTTCTCTGCCCCCCCAGGTACATTTTCTGCCCCCCCCGGGTATTTTTCTGCCCCCAGAGCTCACCCAGTCGGCCGTGCAGAAGTTGACAGCCTCTGGGTCAGGGGGGTCCCCAAAAAAAGGGGGACAAATATTCAGTGCCCCCGAGGTACATTTTCTGCCCCCCCAGATATTTTCTGTGCCACTCCAAACACATTTTGTGCCTCCCAGAATTTCAGGCTCTTTTCTCATCACGCCCCACCCGCAAATTTTGCTGTTTCCCTCTTTGCCCTCCCCTGGTTTTTTTTCTGTGATTTCCCCAGGTATTTTCCTGACCCCCCCAGGTATATTTTTCTGCCTCCTCAGGTACTTTCTGTGCTCTTCCAAGCACATTTTGTACCTCCCAGAATTTTAGGTTCTCCTTTTCTTTATCACTCTCCATCCGCAAATTTCGCTGTTTCCCTCTTTGCCCTCCCCTATTTTTTTCTGTGATTTCCCCAGGTATTTCTCTGCCCCCCAGGTACATTTTCTGCCCCCCCCAGGTATATTTTTCTGCCTCCTCAGGTCCTTCCTGTGCCCCTCCAAGCACATTTTGTGCCCCACTCAATTTTGGCTTCTCCTTTTCTTTTTCTTCCTTTCTCCACCCACAAATTTCGCTGCTTCCCTCTTTGCCTTCCCCCGGTTTTTTTGTTGATTCCCCCAGGTATTTTTCTGACCCCCCAGGCATATTTCCTGCCCCCCCCGGGTATTTTCTGTGCCACTCCAAACCTATTTTGTGCCTCCCAGAATTTTAGGTTCTCCTTTTCTTTATCACCCTCCACCCGCAAATTTCGCTGTTTCCCTCCTGGCGCTCCCTCAGTGTTTTTGCCGATTCCTCCAGGTGTTTCTCTGCCCCCCCAGGTATATTTTCTGCCCCCCCCGGGTATTTTTCTGCCCCCAGAGCTCACCCAGTCGGCCGTGCAGAAGTTGACAGCCTCAGCAAAGTTGTAGCCCTGGTTGAAGCCGCTGTGGTAGGCGCGGGGGAAGGTGATGACGAACTCGCCGGCGCACTGGTTGGTCCGGACCACCTGGGGACACAGCTGGGCTCACATCTGGCCTCAGCGGGGTGTCACAGGGCCAGGGGGGGTCTGGGGACACCCCCAACTCACGGGGACGCCGTGGGCCATCAGGGTGTTGGGGTTCATGAGGGTGACGAGCTGGTGCAGGAGGTCGGGCTGGCTCTCGAACAGCTCCGGCGTCAGCTTCTTCATCACCTCCTCCAGGTGCTCGGCCGCGAACGACGGGACCCCGTACCACGTCTTGGGCTCGCCCCTGGGGAGCCAAAACCCTCCTGATTCCACCCCAAAAACCTCCTGATCCCATCCTGTACCACCCCAAAACCATCCTGATCCCACCCTAAAAACCTCATCCCACCCCGTACCACGTCTTGGGCTCGCCCCTGGGGAGCCAAAACCCTCCTGATTCCACCCCAAAAACCTCCTGATCCCATCCTGTACCACCCCAAAACCATCCTGATCCCACCCTAAAAACCTCATCCCACCCCGTACCACGTCTTGGGCTCGCCCCTGGGGAGACAAAACCCTCCTGATTCCACCCCAAAAACCTCCTGATGCCATCCTGTACCACCCCAAAAACCTCCAGATCCCACCCCAAAAACCTCCTGATCCCATCCTGCACCACCCCTCTAAAAACCTCATCCCACCCCGTACCATGTCTTGGGCTCGCCCCTGGGGACAGACACCCCAAAACCGTCCTGATTCCACCCCAAAAACCTCCTGATGCCATCCTGCACCACCCCAAAAACCTCCTCATCCCACCCTGTACCACGTCTTGGGCTCACCCCTGGGGATGGGGCATCCCAAAAATGTTACTCCTGGCCACACAAACACCCCAAAATCGCGCCTGAGCGCCCAAATGCCCCCCAAATCACCCCCCTGGGCACACAAAATCACCCCCTGGGCACTCAGATACTACCCAAACACCCCAAAGTCGCTCCCCTGGCCCCCAAACACCCCAAATTCCCTCCCCAGACACCCCCAGACACCCCAAAGTCGCTCCCCTGGGCCCCCAAATGCCCCCCAGACACCCCAAAGTCGCTCCCCTGGGCCCCCAAATGCCCCCCAGACACCCCAAAGTCGCTGCCCCGGCCGCCCGCTGCCCACCAGTGGAGGTAGTTGATGGAGTAGCTCCAGTGGTCCTCGATGTGCCAGCAGAAGGCCGAGAACACCATGCCCACGTAGAGCCAGGGCACCTTCATGCCCGAGATGTCGGCGTTGATGTGGCACAGCACCGACTGCTGCAGCACCGGCATCACGTTCAGGTTCCAGCCGCTGCCCGCGTACTCCTGGGGACACCGAGGGGACACCGAGGGACAGCGTCACCCGGGGACAGGGACACCGAGGGGACAGTGTCACCCCAGGCACAGGGCACCAAGGGGACAGCGAGGAGACACCGAGGGACAGCGTCACCCGGGGGACAGGGACACCGAGGGACAGAGTCACCCGGGCACAGGGACACCGAGGGACAGCGTCACCTGGGCATGGAGACACCGAGGGACAGAGTCACCCGGGGAATGGGGACACCAAGGGACAGATGTCACCCCGGGCACAGGGCACCAAGGGGACAGCGAGGAGACACCGAGGGACAGAGTCACCCGGGGAATGAGGACACCGAGGGACAGAGTCACCCGGGCACGGGGACACCGAGGGGACACAGGGACAGCATCACCCGGGGAATGGGGACACCGAGAGACAGAGTCACCCGGGCACGGGGACACCGAGGGGACACCGAGGGACAGTCACCCAGGGGACAGGGACACCGAGGGACAGCGTCACCCGGGGAATGGGGACACCGAGGGACAGAGTCACCCGGGGAATGGGGACACCGAGGGACAGAGTCACCCGGGGAATGGGGACACCGAGGGACAGAGTCACCCGGGGAATGGGGACACCGAGGGACAGAGTCACCCGGGGAATGGGGACACCGAGGGACAGAGTCACCCGGGCACAGGGACACCGAGGGACAGCGTCACCTGGGCATGGAGACACCGAGGGACAGAGTCACCCGGGGAATGGGGACAGCAAGGGGACATGGGGACAGCGTCACCTTGGGGACAGGGCACATAGGGGACACAGGGAAAGTGTCACCCAGGCACGGGGACATCGAGGGGCAGCGTCACCCTGGGGACAGGGCACCGAGGGGACAGCAAGGGGACAGCGTCACCCGGGAATGGGGACACCGAGGGACAGCGTCACCCTGGGCACACCCTGGGGACAGGGCACCAAGGGGACACGGGGACAGCGTCACCCTGGGGACAGCGTCACCCTGGGGACAACGTCACCTGGGCATGGGGGCAGCGAGGAGACACAGGGACAGCGTCACCCAGGCATGGGGACAGCAAGGGGACATGGGAACAGCGAGGGGACAGCATCACCTGGGCACGGGGACACCCCCAGGACAGCAGGGACAGTGTCACATGGGCACGGGGACACAGAGGGGACAGTGTCACATGGGCACGGGGACACTGAGGGGGCACGGGGACAGTGTCACCCGGGGGACAGGGGCACTGAGAGGACAGCGAGGGGACAGTGTCACCTGGGCATGGGGACATGGCATCGCCCTCCATGGGGACAGGGACACCCCCAGGGACAGTGTCACCTGGGCACGGGGATATAGCATCACCCCCACTGTGGGGACAGGGACACTGAGGGGACACAGGGACAGCATCACCTGGGCATGGGTATGCCCTGGCAGTGCTCTGGGGAGGTGACAGTGCCCCCGGGGGAGGTGACAATGTCCCTGGCAGTGCCTGGGGAGGTGCCAATGCCCCTGGGGAGGTGCCAATGCCCCTGGCAGTGCCCTGGGGAGGTGACAATGCCCCGGGGAGATGCCCCAGGAAGGTGGCAGTGCCCCTGGGGGTGGTGACAATGCCCCTGGGGAGGTGCCCTGGGGAGGTGACAATGTCCCTGGGAGAGGTGACAATGACCCTGGCAGTGCCCCTGGGGAGGTGACAATGCGCCGGGAGAGGTGACAATACCCCTGGGGAGGTGCCAGTGCCCTGGGGAATGTGACAATGCCCTGGGAGAGGCGCCCCAGGGGTGGTGACAGTGCCCCAGGGAGGTGACAATGCCCCTGGGGGATTTGACAATGCCCCTGGGGAAGTAACAATGCCTCGGGGGAGGTGCCAATGCCCCTGGCAGTGCCCTGGGGAATGTGACAATGCCCCTGAGGGATGTGACAATGCCCCAGGGAGGTGCCAATGCCCCTGGGGAGGTGCCCCTGGCAGTGCCCCACCTCCTCCTCGGGGGACAGGCGCCGTTTGCCGTCGCGCACGGGGAAGCCGGAGCCGAACTCCTTGGAGTGGATGTCGGCGCCGTACTCCACGGTCACGTCCTCCTCGATGCTGTTCACCAGGCGCCAGAACTCCTTCTCCACCAGCTCCGTGGGCACCATCTGCGGGCACGGGGCTTCAGGGGGGGCAGGGGGCTTCGACAGAGGGGACAGTGTCACATGGGCACGGGGACACTGAGGGGGCACGGGGACAGTGTCACCCGGGGGACAGGGGCACTGAGAGGACAGCGAGGGGACAGTGTCACCTGGGCATGGGGACATGGCATCGCCCTCCATGGGGACAGGGACACCCCCAGGGACAGTGTCACCTGGGCACGGGGATATAGCATCACCCCCACTGTGGGGACAGGGACACTGAGGGGACACGGGGACAGCATCACCTGGGCATGGGTATGCCCTGGCAGTGCCCCTGGGGGTGGTGCCAATGCCCCTGGGAGAGGTGACAATGACCCTGGCAGTGCCCTGGGGAATGTGACAATGCCCCTGGGGGAATGTGACAATGCCCCGGGGAGGTGCCCCAGGAAGGTGGCAGTGCCCCTGGGGGTGGTGACAATGCCCCTGGGGAGGTGCCCTGGGGAGGTGACAATGTCCCTGGGAGAGGTGACAATGACCCTGGCAGTGCCCCTGGGGAGGTGACAATGCGCCGGGAGAGGTGACAATACCCCTGGGGAGGTGCCAGTGCCCTGGGGAATGTGACAATGCCCTGGGAGAGGTGCCCCGGGGGTGGTGACAGTGCCCCAGGGAGGTGACAATGCCCCTGGGGGATTTGACAATGCCCCTGGGGAGGTAACAATGCCTCGGGGGAGGTGCCAATGCCCCTGGCAGTGCCCTGGGGAATGTGACAATGCCCCTGAGGGATGTGACAATGCCCCAGGGAGGTGCCAATGCCCCTGGGGAGGTGCCAATGCCCCTGGCAGTGCCCTGGGGAGGTGCCAATGCCCCTGGGGAGGTGACAATGCCCCTGGCAGTGCCTGGCAGTGCCCCACCTCCTCCTCGGGGGACAGGCGCCGTTTGCCGTCGCGCACGGGGAAGCCGGAGCCGAACTCCTTGGAGTGGATGTCGGCGCCGTACTCCACGGTCACGTCCTCCTCGATGCTGTTCACCAGGCGCCAGAACTCCTTCTCCACCAGCTCCGTGGGCACCATCTGCGGGCACGGGGCTTCAGGGGGGGCAGGGGGCTTCGGGGGGGGGCAGG
>NW_024368975.1:20470-27648 GCF_014805655.1 Passer montanus
TTTGGGGTGACCCGGGGGGGTTGGGGGGGGTCCAAGGGGTTTTGGGGGGATCCAGACAGATTTTGGGGGAATCCAGAGGGTTTTGGGGGGCTCACGTGGACGGGCATGTTGAAGCAGTCAGCCTTGAAGGCATCACCCACCTCCCCAAAGACAGAGGAGCCCAAGGGAGCCTGGGGGGCTCAGGGGAGTCTGGTGGGTTTTGGGGGCATGCAGAGGGGTTTGGGGAGATCCTGAAGGGTTTTAGGGGGGATCCAGGCAGATTTTGGGAGGGTCCAGAGGGGTTTGGGGGGCTCATGTGGATGGGCACATTGAAGCAGTCAGCCTCAAGGCATCGGCCATCTCCCCTAAGGCCAGGGAACTCAGGGGAGTCTGGGGGGCCTCAGGGAAGCCTGGGGGGTTTTGGGGGGAACCGTGGGNGGGGACACTGGGGGTCAGGGGGCTGGGGACACTGGGGGGGTCACTGGGGACACCAGGGAGTCAGGGGGCTTGGGGACATCAGGAGGGGACAGCTCCAGGTACTTGGGGCACCCTACAGGAAGCACCTCAGGGGGTGCCAGCCCCACAGATCAGGGGGTCCCTAAACCCACAGATCAGGGGGTCCCCAGCCCCACAAACAGGCCTGGATGGGATTTAGGAGCCCCCATCCCCTCAAATCAGACAGACCCAGAGCCCCGCATAGAACGGGACACCAAATAAAGGGGGGGGGGGGGGGGGGGGGGGGGGGGAAAGAACTGGATGGGATTTGGGAGCCCCCATCCCACAGATCAGACAGACCCAGAGCCCCCCATAGAACAGGACACCCATCACACAAGGGGGGTCTGGTCACAGCCCCACAGATCAGGGGGTCCCTAAACCTACAGATGGGGGTCCCAAGCCCCAAAAACAGAACTCTGGGGAGCCCACATCCCACAGATCAGACAGACCCAGAGCCCCCTCACAGCACAGGACACCAAACAAGGTGGGGGGTTCTGGTCACAGCCCCACAGATCAGGGGCTCCCTAAACCCACAGATCAGGGGGTCCCCATAACCCACAGATCAGGGGGTCCCCAGCCCCACAAACAGAACTGGATGGGATTTGGGAGCCCCCATCCCACAGTTCAGACAGACCCAGAGCCCTTGGGGATCTCGGGCAGGGGGGGCAGCAGGCAGAAGATGTGGGGGTCTCTAAACCCACAGATCAGGGGGTCCCCAGCCCCCAAAACCAGAACTGGATGGGATTTGGGAGCCCCCACCCCACAGTTCAGACACACCCAGAGCCCTCCCACAGCAGAGGACACCACAGCCAAGGGAAGGGTCCCAGCCCCACAGCTGGGATGTGACCCACACTGGGGGTGTCCCCATGTCCCCCTCACCGCCATGACGCATTTGGGGCAGCGCCAGATGCCCTTGGGGATCTCGGGCAGGGGGGGCAGCAGGCAGAAGATGTGGTAGTTGTCATCACAGCCGTCACACAGCAGCAGCTTGTCGTCCTCGTCGCCCCGCGAGCAGATCCGGCACACGTAGGAATCCACCTGCAAAGGGGGATTTCAGGGGGGGATTCGGGGGGGGTTTTTTGGGTTTTTTCCCCACCCCAAGGACAGCCCTACTCACGAACTGGCTGTTGCTGTGGCTGCGGCGCAGCCTCATGGTCATCTTGGTGCAGGGCTCGGGGCTGTGGCGCAGCTCGTCCCGCCCGTCCCGCGCCCCCGGCGACACCGGGGACCCCCGGGGCTCCCCCGGAGGCTCCTCCTTCACCACCACCGTGGGGGGGCACTCGGGGCCGTCCTTGTCTGTGGGGAGGGGGAAACGGGGGTTACTGGGAGGCTGGGGGGGGCTGGAGCATTGGGGGGTACTGGGGAATTGGGGGGTTACAAAACAACTGGGGGTTACTGGGAGGTCGGGGGGGTCCTGGGAGATTGGGGGGTAACAGAAAAACTGGGAGGCTATAGAATTATTGGGGGTTACTGGGAGATTGGGGGGTGCTGAACCATGGAGGGATACTGGGAGATTGAGGGGTTATAAAATTATTGGGGATTACTGGGAGATTGGGGGGTGCTGAACCATGGAGGGATACTGGGAGATTGAGGGGTTATAAAATTATTGGGGATTACTGGGAGATTGGGGGGTGCTGAACCATGGAGGGATACTGGGAGATTGAGGGGTTATAAAATTATTGGGGATTACTGGGAGATTGGGGGGTGCTGAACCATGAAGTGGTACTGGGAGGTTTGGGGGGTGCTGAATCATGCTACAGAATTATTGGGGGGTTACAGAATTACTGGGGGGCACTGGGAGACTGGGGGGTGCTGAAACATGAGTGGGGGTTATTAAACCATTAGTGGGTTACTGAGAGATTGAGGGGTGTTGAATATTCGGGGGGTTACAGAATCATTGGGGGGTTCTGGACCATTGGGGGGTGCTGAATCATGGGGAGTGTTACTGAGCAATTGGGGGTGCTACAACAATTGGGGGGTGCTGAACTATTGGGGGGTTATTGAACCTTTGGGGGGGTTCTCAAACAACTAGAAGGTGCTGAGCCATGGGAGGGCTACAGAACAATTGGGGGAGTTCTGAATTATTGGGAGATTATTGAACAACTGGGGAAAGAGTTCTGAAAATGAGAGGGAGCAAAAGAACTGGAGGAGAAGGGGTTCCCTAAAGAACTTGGGGAAAAGGGGTCCCTAAAGAACTGGAGGAGAAGGGGCTCCCTAAAGAACTGGGGAGATAAGGGTCCCTAAAGACTGTGAGGGAGCTGTCTGTTCTACAAGAGAGAAGTCTGTCCATAAATAACTGAGAAGAGAAAGATCCTAAAAAACTGGGAAGAAGACATCCCATAAAACCTGTGGGTGTGGAAGGGCATCCCAAAAAAAAAATGAGGAGAGGTACCCAGAAGCTCTGGGGGAGTGTGACCCAAAAGAGAGAGATGAGAGGAAAGAAAGAGGGTCCCTGAAGAATCCAAAATAATTTGGGAGACACCCCAAACAAACTGTGGGCAAAGAGGCTCCCACAAGGCATATGAAGGTGTGCCAGAAAAAATTTTAAAAATCCCAAAAAGACACAGAGGGTCCCAGAAAGATTTAAGGATCCCAACAACCCCTGCACCCCACAAGAGGGAGATGCCCAATACCTTTCTTCCTCAGGGTCTTATCCTTGGCCACCAGCCCCAACCCCAACATTTTGGGCCCGGCCCCGTAGATCTGCAGCTTCTTCAGCTCGGGGTTCTTCTCGATGTCCTCCTCCGTGGGCTCGGGCTGCGGGACAGCGGCGTCAGGGGGATTCTGGGGGGGATTTGGGGGTGCCAGGGGGGATTCTGGGGTGCCCACCTCCTGCTGCAGGCGCTTGGCACGCCGGCCGTAGCTGTTGAACTTGGAGGGCTGCACGGACTGGCGCAGGGGGATGCTGTGGGGTTTGTACTCCCGGTCCTTCTCCTCGCTCTCAAAGGGCCGCGCGTGACACTGCTGCAGGGACAGGGTGGGACCCTCAGCGTGGCCCGGGGGTCCTCCCCAAGCCCCCCCCAAAGCCCTGCACTCACCACCAGGTTGGCCCCAGACTGGTACATCTCGTAGGGGTAGATGATGCGCTCGTAGTGCGCCCGCAGCAGCGAGCCGATGTTCTTGCCCGACGGGTACGAGAGGCGCTGCGCCACCCGCGCCCAGCGGCGGTCCTTGCAGATGGCCTCGTAGCCACCCTCCTCCATCACCACCTGTGAGGGGACAATAAGGGCTCAGGGACACCCAGAGCCACCCAGGGCCACCCGCACCCAGCGGCGGTCCTTGCAGATGGCCTCGTAGCCACCCTCCTCCATCACCACCTGCCAGGGGACACTGAGCACTCAGGGACAACCCAGGGACACCCACGGGCACCCAGTGACACCCATGGTCATCCAGAGCCACCCAGGGCCACCCGCACCCAGCGGCGGTCCTTGCAGATGGCCTCGTAGCCACCCTCCTCCATCACCACCTGCGAGGGGACACTGAGCGCTCAGGGACACCCCAGGGACACCCACGGGCACCCAGTGACACCCATGGTCATCCAGAGCCACCCAGGGCCACCCGCACCCAGCGGCGGTCCTTGCAGATGGCCTCGTAGCCACCCTCCTCCATCACCACCTGCCAGGGGACACTGAGCACTCAGGGACAACCCAGGGACACCCACGGGCACCCAGTGACACCCATGGTCATCCAGAGCCACCCAGGGCCACCCGCGCCCA
This sequence comes from Passer montanus, assembly GCF_014805655.1. Classification (NCBI taxonomy): domain Eukaryota; kingdom Metazoa; phylum Chordata; class Aves; order Passeriformes; family Passeridae; genus Passer; species Passer montanus. The sequence goes on from NW_024368975.1 coordinate 24,661, forward strand.
GCAGCGGTCCTTGCAGACAGCCTCGTAGCCACCCTCCTCCATCACCACCTGCCAGGGGACACTGAGCACTCAGGGACAACCCAGGGACACCCACGGGCACCCAAAAAAAAAACAATTACCCTTATAATTAGAAAGGTTCTCCCACGTAATTAATCTTCTAAATAGAGAAATGTTTCGCAAAAGAGCAAAATACTCCCCAAAAATACAATTAAGTTTCTCAATGGAAAAATTAAATTAAATTCCTAAGTGGGAAAATACCCGCACAGAGGGCAATTAACCCCCCTAAATAAGAATGTCTCCACGGGTGCAATTAACTCTCCCAATAAAAAAATAAAACCCCAGATGATAAATCACCCCCCTAGATCATGGAACACCTCAAAATTTGGGGGAATTAATCCCCAAAACAGGAAAATACTCCCCTTCAGAAGACAATCACCACTGGGGGGGCACCTTCCCCATCCTCACCCCCAAGTGTGACCCCCCAGGCAGGGCTGGGGGTCCCCAGCTGCCCCCACATTTTGCCCCCAACCCAGATCAGAAAACACCCAAAAATTTGGGGGGGGGCAAATTTGGGGCACAAAGCACAAATGTGGGGGACACTGAGAACACACAGCTCAAATTTGGGGCACACAGCTCAAATCTGGGGGGCAAACAGCCAAAAATTTGGGAGAATTAACCCCCCCAAAAATTAAAATATTCCCCCACCAGAAGACAATCACCACTGGGGGGAACTTTCCTCATCCTCTTTCGCCCCCCCCTCACCTTGCTGAGGCTGTAGAGGTCGAGGATGCGCCGCTCCACGTTGGGAATTTTGAGGGAGGAGCCCTGGATCTCCCAAAATTTGGCGATCTGGTCCAGGTAATTCAGCTTCACCCGGGTCTGCGCCTGCGGGGGGGGGGGAAATGGGGGGGCAAAGATGGGGGGGAGACCCGTGCACACCCCAAAACCAGCCCCAAACCCCCCCCACGGCACTCACCTCCAGCTCGTTGAGCCGCTGGATGCGCGGGGTGAACCTGAAGTTGTCGACCTCGACGGCAAAGGGGGGCTGCCAGTCCTGGGGGGGCAAGGGGGGGTCAGAGCCCCAGCCTGGGGGGGCAGCAGCCATGCCCCACCCCGGGGGGGCACAGACAGGGCAGCCCTGGGAGCGCCACGGGGGAAAAAGGGGAATAAACCCCAAATTTGGGCGGGGGGGAGCAGCAATTTCCACGCCCCCCAAAGTTCTGCACAGGCAGGGGGAACACACAGCTCAAATTTGGGGCACACTGTCCAAATTTGGGGGACAAATTTGGGGCACAAAGCTCAAATTTGGGGGGCACTGAGAACACACAGCTCAAATTTGGGGCACAAAGCTCAAATTTGGGGGACACCGAGAACACACAGCTCAAATTTGGGGAGGGGGGGGGGGTCAGCAGCCATGGCCCCCTCCCGAGGGGGCACAGACAGGGCAGCCCTGGGAGCTCCACGGGGAAAAAAGGGGAATAAACCCCAAATTTGGGCGGGGGGGAGCAGCAATTTCCACGCCCCCCAAAGTTCTGCACAGGCAGGGGGAACACACAGCTCAAATTTGGGGCACACTGTCCAAATCTGGGGGGCAAATTTGGGGCACAAAGCTCAAATTTGGGGGGCACTGAGAACACACAGCTCAAATTTGGGGCACAAAGCTCAAATTTGGGGGACACTGAGAACACACAGCTCAAATTTGGGGCACAAAGCTCAAATTTGGGGGGCAAATTTGGGGCACAAAGCTCAAATTTGGGGGGCACTGAGAACACACAGCTCAAATTTGGGGCACAAAGCTCAAATTTGGGGGACACTGAGAACACACAGCTCAAATTTGGGGCACACAGCCCAGATTTCAGGGGTACACAGCCCAAATTTGGGGGGCACAGAGAACATACAGCTCAAATTTGGGGAGGGGGGGAGGTCAGCAGCCATGGCCCCCACAGTCCTGCATGGGCAAGGAGAAATTTGGGGGGCACAGAGAACACACAGCCCAAATTTGGGGGACACAGAGAACACACAGACCACATTTGGGGGGCAAATTTGGGACACACAGCTCAAATTTGGGGGGCAAATTTGGGGCAAACAGCCCAAATTTTGGAGGCACACAACCCAAATTTTGGGGACAATTTGGGGCACACAGCCCAAATTTCTGGGGCACACAGCCCAAATTTCTGGGGCACACAGCTCAAATTTCGGGGGCACACAGCTCAAATTTGGAACACACAACCCAAATTTTGGGGGTGCAGAGCCCAAATTTGGGGACACACAGCCCAAATTTGAGGGCACAGAGAACACACAGTCCAAATTTTGGGGACAATTTGGGGCACACAGCCCAAATTTGAGGGCACAGAGAACACACAACCCGAATTTCAGGGGACACACAGCCCAAATTTGGGGGCACACAACCCAAATTTTGGGGGTAATTTGGGACACACAGCCGAAATTTTGGGGGCACACAGCCCAAATTTGGGGGCACACAACCCAAATTTCAGGGGGCACACAGCCCAAATTTGGGGGTACACAACCGAAATTTTGGGGGTAATTTGGCACACACAGCCAAAATTTTGGGGCACACAGCCCAAATTTGGGGGCACAGAGAACACACAGCCCAAATTTTGGGGACAATTTTGGGACACACAGCTCAAATTTCAGGGGCACACAACCCAAATTTTGGGGACAATTTGGGACACACAGCTCAAATTTCAGGGGCACACAACCCTAATTTGGGGGCACACAGCCCAAATTTGGGGGGCACAGAGAACACACAGCCCAAATTTGGGGGGACAGAGAACATACAGCCCAAATTTGGGGGGAGGGGGGGCACAGAGAACACACAGCCCAAATTTCGGGGGCAATTTGGGGGCACACAGCCCAAATTTGGGGGGCAGGGGGGCTCTTCACCCACAGGAACATCAGCCCTGCTGAAGCCCTGGAGGAAAACCGGGGTGACCCCCCCCCAAACTCGAGGCTCTCCCCGTGCCCCCC
>NW_024368975.1:27701-28638 GCF_014805655.1 Passer montanus
AAAACATTCCCACCCCCCCCCCCCGCGGGAAACAAACCCCCAAAAGGAGGAGGGAGGGGGGGGAATCCCCACCTCCCTAAATTCAGAAATGACCCCACCAAGGGGAAAATTCTCCTGCTGGAGTGGGGGGGCACCGACCCCCAGCCCCCCCAATCCACACCGGGGGTTCCCCACAGCGAGGGGGGTCCCCAAAACCCCCCCCGGGAACCCCCCCCGGATACTCACGGCCGGGGGTCGGATTTTGCAGATTCCGCTTTTCTCGGCGATCGGGCGGATCTTGGCGATGTAGCCCAGCGGGTCGCTGAACTCGGCCCAGCTGGGCTCGAACACGGGACACTCCGGCGGCGGCAGAAAGTCCTCGGGGGGCTCCGCTTCGCTCGCCAGCCACGGCGACCCCCACTCGCCGCGGGGACCCCCGAGCGGCCGCCGGGCCTTGTCCTCGGCGCCGGGCCGCTCCCCGCCGCGGGCCCCGCGCTCCTCGGGCGGCTTGCGGGGGCTCCGCTCCTCGCCCGCGGGGCGCCCCCCGGGGCCCTTCCCGGGGCCCCCCGAGCCCTTTCCCCGCGGCTCACCCGCGGCTCGGGGAGCCCTCGCGGCCTTCTCGTCCGCCGGAGCTTTGAGGGGAGCGGCCGCCGGTTTGGGGGGCCCCGCGTCCCCCGAGGGCTCCGGCGCTCCCCACTCCGCGCCGCGGCCCCGCTTGGGCTCCTCGTCGCCGTCGGGCGGCGGGGGCACCCACGGCGGGGACCCGCCCGGGCCGGGCCCCCACTCGGCCCAGCCGCCCCCTGCGCGCTGCTGCTGCTCCCCCTCCTCCATGCCTCGCACCGAGGGGAGCGCGGGGTTCCCGGGCTGCCCGCCGGGACCCCCTCAGGGGGCCATGGAGGCCCCGCCGCCCCCGCGCCGCCCCCTCACAGGCCGCGGGCCGGGCCCCCCCCCGGCCCCG
>NW_024368975.1:28655-32950 GCF_014805655.1 Passer montanus
CCCGCGCGCACGCGCGCACTGCGCAGGCGCGGCCGCGCACGCCGCCCCGGGCGGTGCGGTGAGTCCCTGTGTCCTTCCGCCGCGGGACCGGGACCGGCGCCGGGCGCCGCCGCAGCGCCGCGGCCGCCGGCGAGGGCGGGAGCAGTGAGAAGGGAGAGCAGCACCGGAGCCTCCCCGCCGCGGCCCGGGTGGCGGGAGGCGGTGCGGCGGGACGAGGGGCGGAGAAATAGTCCTCAGGCTCCGCCCCGCCGCTGCGGAGGGTTTCGCGGCACCGCTCGCCTCCGCGGCTGGGTCAGCGGAGGGGCCGGGACTTCTTGTGCACGTTTAAAGGGACGCACGGCGCATGCGCGCACGACGGCAGCAGGGAGGGCGGGGTCACGCGGAGGGGCGGGGTTTGTTGATGCCACGCCCCTGTAGGCCACGCCTCTCCGCCCCTCCACGCGACCCCCCGGGACCCCCATGGATCCTATAGACCCCCAGGGACCCCTATGGGCCCTATAGACTCCTACAGACCCTACAGACCTTTATGGACTCCAGGGACCCTCATGGACCCTATAGACCCCTATAAACTCCCAGGGATCCCCATGGATCCTGTAGAACCCTAAGGAACCTCATGGACCCTATAGACCCCTATGGACCCCCAGGGACCCTCATGGACCCTATAGACCCCTATTGACCCTATGGACCCCAAGGGACCCCTATGGACCCTACAGATCCCTATGGACCCCAAGGGACCCCTATGGACCCCCAGGGACCCTATAGACCCCTATGGACCCTATAGACCCCCATGGACCCTATAGACCCCTATGGACCCCCCGGGACCCTCAAGGGCGCCTCGGGGGGCGCGGGGGGCGCCGCGTGGTGGTGGTGGTGCGAGGAAGACGCCGAGGATGAGGAGGCCGAGGCCGAGGCGGGACCCCCCGCGCCGGGGGGCGGCCCGGGGGGGCCCTTCCCGCGGCGGCTGCCGAACAGCGAGCCCAGGAAGGACGAGGAGTTGGAGACCGGCCGCGCCGGGGGCTTGTAGGCGCCGTCCGCCGCGACCCCCGGAGCCCCCCGCGCCTGCGGCCGGGGGCTGCTGATGATGGAGCCCTGCAAGGGGCGGGGTCAGGGCGGGGAAGCCACGCCCCGCTCGGGGGCTGGCTCCTCCCATCAGCAGGGAAGCCACGCCCCACTCGGGGTTTGGCTCCTCCCATCAGCAGGGAAGCCACGCCCCACTCAGGGGTTTGGCTCCTCCCATCAACAGGGAAGCTATGCCCATCTCAGATTTGGCTCCTCCCATTAGTGGGGAAGCCACGCCCATCTCGGGAATTGACTCCTCCCATCCGTAGGGAAACGCCCCATTCAGGATTTGGCTCCTCCCATCAGCAGGGAAGCCACGCCCCTATAATGATTTGGCTCCTCCTATCAGCAGGGAAGCCACACCCCTATAATGATTTGGCCCCTCCCATCAGCAGGAAGTCACGCCCCTATAATGATTTGGCTCCTCCTATCAGCAGGGAAGTCACGCCCCTATAATGATTTGGCTCCTCCCATCAGCAGGAAGTCACGCCCCTCTCAGGGTTTGGCCCCTCCCATCAGCAGGGAAGCCACGCCCCTCTTGGTATTTGGCTCCTCCTATCAGCAGTGGAAGCCACGCCCCACTCTGGATTTGGCCCCTCCCATCAGCAGGAGAAGCCACGCCCAACTTATGTATAGGCCACGCCTCCCAATCACTAGCCACGCCCCCAAGGTGTAAGCTGAACGCCCATTGGTGGATAAGAACAGCAATCACTGGTTGGTCACACCCCCAGAGCGGCACAAGCCCCGCCCCATCCATCAGGACACGCCCCTTTTCCCAGATGAAGGGTGGGGTAGGCTGGGGGCGGGGCTAAAGTGGGCGGGGTCTGGGTGTGGCATTGGGGTGTGACATTGGGGTGGCACACAGGTGGGACGGGGGTGTGACATTTGGGGTGTGGCATTAGCAGGTGGCATTTAGGGGTGGCACATGATTTGGCCCCTCCCATCAGCAGGAGAAGCCACGCCCAACTTATGTATAGGCCACGCCTTCCAATCACTAGCCACGCCCCCAAGGCGTAAGCTGAGCACCCATTGGTGGATAAGAACAGCCATCACTGGTTGGTCACACCCCCAGAGCGGCACAAGCCCCGCCCCATCCATCAGGACACGCCCCTTTTTCCAGATGAAGGGTGGGGTAGGCTGGGGGCGGTGCTAAAGTGGGCGGGGTCTGGGTGTGGCATTGGGGTGTGACATTGGGGTGGCACACAGGTGGGACAGGGGTGTGACATTTGGGGTGTGGCATTAGCAGGTGGCATTTAGGGGTGGCACATGGGTGTGGCACAGGAGTGTGACATTTAGGGGTGTGACATTTGGGGTGGCACTCAGGGGGTGTGGCAGGGGTGTGGCACTCACAGGTGGCACTCGGGTTGTGACATTAGGGGGTGTGGCACTCAGGTGTGACATTCAGAGGTGTGACATTTAGGGGTGTGACATTAGGGGGTGTGACACTCAGGGGATGACACTCAGGGTGTGACACTCAGGGGTGTGGCACTCAGGGGTTTTGGGGTGTGACACTCACGGGATGACACTCAGAGGTGTGACAGGGGTGTGGCTCTCAGGGGGTGTGACACTCGGGGTGTGACACTCAGGGGATGACACTCAGAGGTGTGACAGGGGTGTGATATTCAGGGGTGACACTCGGGGTGTGGCACTCAGGTGTGACACTCAGGGGTGTGACACCCATTTTGATGCTCCCAGTGTCCCCAGCACCCCTCCCAGTGTCCCCAGCACCCCTCCCAGCCTCTCTCCCAGTGCCCCCAGTGCCCCTTCCAGTGGTCCCAGTATCCCTCCCAGTGTACATTTTGGTGCCCCCAGTGCTCCCAGTGCTCCCAGTTCCCCTCCCAGCGCTCCCAGTGCTCCCAGTGCCCATTTTGATGCTCCCAGTGCCCCTCCCAGTGCCCCCAGGGCCTGTCCCAGTGCTCCCAGTGCCCCTCCCAGCACTCCCAGTGCCCCTCCCAGCGCTCCCAGTGCCCCCAGTGTCCCTCCCAGCCTCTCTCCCAGTGCCCCCAATGCCGCTCCCAGCACTCCCAGTGCCCACTTTGATGCTCCCAGTGCCTCTCCCACAGCTCCCAGCACTCCCAGTGTACCTCCCAGTGCCCATTTTGGTGCCCCCAGAGCTCCCAGTGCCCCTCCCAGCGCTCCCAGTGCCCCCAGTGCCCGTCCCAGTGCCCCTCCCAGCACTCCCAGTGCCCCTCCCAGTGTTCCCAGTGCCCATTCTGGTGCCCCCAGTGCCCGTCCCAGTGCCCCCAGTGCTCCCAGTGCCCCTCCCAGCGCTCCCAGTGCCCCTCCCAGCACTCCCAGTGCCCATTTTGGTGCCCCCAGCACTCCCAGTGTTCCCAGTGCCCCTCCCAGTGTTCCCAAGTCGTTAGTAATAAACAGCCTCACATTTTGTCTTACTAACAAAGATCAAAGCTGCTATTATATGTAATGATCTGTTATGTTTGATACTTCTCAGGTAACAAAGTGTTTGGAACACATCCCAAGACATCAGAAAGTCCCCAGAAAGAACAACCTCATTCTCCAGTTCTCAGTAGCCCTGGAACTGCAGCTCAACAATTTTATTATGTTCTACAAGTATGGGATTCTTCCATGAAAAATTTTATTGGACCTTTGGATATCATCAAGGTTGAATTCCAGCTAAGACAACTAAACAGCACTGGTTCAAAATATTGCTCTGAATTGTAACTCATATTTTTCTGAATTGTGTACTTGGGAATGAATCTTTTTAAATTGTCCCTTGGCCTAAATAGAAATAAAGTGCCAGGAAAATCAAGTAGCTACCGCATTTAGGTACGTTATAAAGTGTTTACTCCTTGTGTGCTCCTTGATTCAGTTACTGTATGTAGGCTATTTTATCATAGAAAAATTAGATCTTTTAGCAGTGTGGCAATTCATACAAACCAAGACTTTGTTACAGACTAGCCAAGATAAACTTGGAAAGCTGTTCTTTCTGCAGGTGAGTTCTATAACAAGAAATATTAAGCTTCCTGAAATCTTTCTTTTTTCTGTTCTTTTAATGCATTATGAAAAGGCTTCTGGAGTTTTAAGTGACACAAAACACTTCTGTAAAGCAATTCATATGGGAAGTTGCTCATGGAATAGTAATCACATTAGGGTTAGGCTGGCATGAATGGCTGCTCACAGCCACAAACAACGAGTGGGAGCCTCCCACGTGGAACAATCTCTCCCCTCCCAGTGCCCATTTTGGTCCTCCCAGTGCCCCTCCCAGTGCCCCCAGT
>NW_024368976.1:0-948 GCF_014805655.1 Passer montanus
TAAAATATTCTGGGGATCCCCAAATAACCGTCAGGGACCCCAAAATACCCCCAGGGAACCCAAAACAGCCCCCAGGGACCCCAAAAGAACCCAAAACCAACCTAAAATACCCTGGGTATCCCCAAATAACCCGCAGGGACCCCAAATAACCCCAGGGACCCCAAAACAGCCCCCAGGGACCCCAAAAGAACCCAAAACCAACCTAAAATACCCTGGGTATCCCCAAATAACCCGCAGGGACCCCAAATAACCCCAGGGACCCCAAAGCAGCCCCCAGGGACCCCAAAGGAACCCCAAACCAACCTAAAATACCCTGGGGACCCCAAAATAACCCTCAGGGACTGCAAATACCCTGAGGGACCCCGAAACAAGCCTGAAGGAGCCCAAATACCTGAGGGACCCCAAAATAACCACAAGAGACCCCAAAAGAGCCCCCAGTGACCCCAAAAGAGCCCCCAGTGACCCCAGTCCCCTCGGGGGTCGTGCCTTTGGGGGAGGGGGCAGCCCCAGCTCTGTCCTTGGTGAATCCTCCCAAACCCCCCCAAATGCAGAGACCCCAAAACAGCCCCCAGTGACCCCAAATACCCTGAGAGACCCCAAAAGAACCTGCAGAGACCCCAAAAGAGCCCCCAGTGACCCCAAAAGAGCCCCCAGTGACCCCAGTCCCCTCGGGGGTCGTGCCTTTGGGGGAGGGGGCAGCCCCAGCTCTGTCCTTGGTGAATCCTCCCAAACCCCCCCAAAATATCCCTGGGACCCCAAAGAGTCCTGGGAGCCCCCAGTGTCCTCCCCAGGACCCCAAAATTCACACCCAGGGACCCCATAACCCACCAGAGACACCCCCAAAGTGCCCCCAGGCACCCCAAACCCCCCCAGGCACCCCAAATCCCCCCCCAGGGATCCCAGATTACCCCAAAGTCCCCTGGGACCCCCCAAACTCCCCCTGGCTCT
>NW_024368977.1:0-947 GCF_014805655.1 Passer montanus
ACGGTCCCTGACGGGGCATCCTCAGAGATTTCATTCACCCTCGATGACACTGTGAGGACGGGTGCGTTGTCGTTCACATCTGTTACGGTAATCACAACATGCGCAGTGTCAAATGAGCCCCCACCATCATGCGCTTGCACCTCCAGCTCATAGGAGTCGCCTTCCTCAAAATCCAGGCTCCGCAAAACAGTGATTGCTCCTAACTCGGCATCCAACTGGAAAATCTGCGAGGCTTTCCCTGTGATTTTCTTAAATGAGTATTTCACATGACCATTCAGCCCTTCGTCGGCATCAATGGCCGTGACGGTGACGAGGACAGAGCCCACGGGCACGTCCTCGGGCACTCGCACCGTGTACTCCGCCTGGCTGAACACGGGCGCGTTGTCGTTCGCGTCCAGCACCGTCACGCGGATCCGAGCCGTGCCCGTCCGTGCCGGATCGCCGCCGTCCATCGCCCTCAGAACCAGCTCGTGAAACGCCGCCTCCTCCCGGTCCAGCGCCTTGGCCAGCACCAGCTCGGGACGCTGATCGCCGCCGGGGCCCGCCTGCACGGCCAGCGAGAAGTGCTCGTCGCCGCTCAGCTCGTAGCTCTGCAGGGAATTACGGCCCGAGTCAGGATCATGGGCGTCTGGCAGGGGAAACCGCGAACCCGGGGCTGTCGTCTCACTCATTCTCAGCTCTGTCTCAGCCTCTCGAAAGCTGGGCGCGTTGTCATTAATGTCCGTGATTTGCACTTGGATTCCATAAACCTGCATCTGTCCCTCCACTATCAGCTCACACCGCAGCACACATTGCTGCACACGCTCGCACAGCTGCTCTCTGTCGATCCTCTCCGCCGTCATTAAATGTCCCGTCTTCCCGTGCAGAGCGAAATACTGCGTAGTACCTTTGTCCAAGATGTGAATGCCGTCATCGCGAATCTCCGTCAGCTGCAGCCCCAGGTCCTT
>NW_024368978.1:0-916 GCF_014805655.1 Passer montanus
ATATGCGGCTCCAGGGTCAGGGTGGAAGTATCCACGGGGATGCCGCGCCGCTCCCGCTACGACCGGCCCCCCGCCCGGCGCCCCTTCGACCCCAACGACAGATGCTACGAGTGTGGTGAGAAAGGCCACTATGCCTATGACTGTCACCGCTATAGCCGGCGAAGGAGGAGCAGGTAGGTGCGGGGCCGGGGCAGCCGCGTTGCTTCGCCAGCTCGCTGTTGTGTAGTTCTTGTTAGCAAAGAACACAATGTTACACCAGTTTTCGGCCCCCCGCCCGGCGCAAATGTTACTATTTTAATAATCAACCTGGTCAAAACCTTTCAGGTTTCTTCGTTTGAGTCAGTCGCCTTGATTCAGAATGTCACGAGCCTTAAGATTTCATGCTGAGGCGCCTTGCAAATCCGACACTTAAGATCCTCCTAGACCTTGAGGTGATCAGCATAAGAGGCCAGATCCCCTCGAGCCATCTACACGTAGCTTCACCTTATTCTTTAAGGGCAGAAAATTTGAGACGGTGACCGCCGTAACAGTAAATTTGGCTTTCAATTGGGGCCCCCCTCCGGTTTAGAAAGAGGAACACCAGATTGACCACATGCCCACCTAGAAAAATCTTCTTGCGTCAATCAAGCCTCACCCTGGCTCATTGGGCTGTCAGTTTGATCGTCGTTAGATTGAAGAGAACACCTACCTAGATGCAGCGCTCGCCTATAGATACTTCTAGATCGTCTAGATCTGCTAGACCTTGGGCCAAAGAGGGTCGACCTGCAAACTTGCAAGGTTTATTTTAAATACGCATTACAGTGTTTTCTATTCTAATGTAATTCTGCAATGTAATTCAGCTTTTAACATTTTTCTAGGTAGTAAAAATGCTCAAGACAAGTAGGCCCAGACATTTTTCCAACTGACAGATGCTAGT
>NW_024368979.1:0-947 GCF_014805655.1 Passer montanus
AAAATTGGGAATTTTTGAGGATATTTTGGGGAAAAAATTGGGAATTTTTGGGGGGATTTTGGGGAAAATTGGGAATTTTTGAGGAGATTTTGGAAAAAAAAATTAGGAATTTTTGGAAAAAATTGGGAAATTTGGGGGGGATTTGGGGGAAAATTGGGAATTTTTGGGGGATTTTGGGGGAAAATTGGGAATTTTTGAGGATATTTTGGGGAAAAAATTGGGAATTTTTGGGGGGATTTTGGGGAAAATTGGGAATTTTTGAGGAGATTTTGGAAAAAAAAATTAGGAATTTTTGGAAAAAATTGGGAAATTTGGGGGGGATTTGGGGGAAAATTGGGAATTTTTGGGGGATTTTGGGGGAAAATTGGGAATTTTTGAGGATATTTTGGGGAAAAAATTGGGAATTTTTGGGGGGATTTTGGGGAAAATTGGGAATTTTTGAGGAGATTTTGGAAAAAAAAATTAGGAATTTTTGGAAAAAATTGGGAAATTTTGGGGGGATTTGGGGGGAAATTGGGAATTTTTGGGGGATTTTGGGAAAAACTGGGAAATTTTGGGGGGATTTTGGGGAAAATTGTGAATATTTGAGGAGATTTTGGGAAACATTGGGAATTTTTCAAGAGATTTTGGGGAAAATGGGGAATTTTTGAGGAGATTTGGGGGAAAATTGGGAATTTTTAGGGGATTTTGTGCAGTTTTTGGGGTAGAATTTCGCTATTTTTAAGTGGATTCTGGCAGAATTTTGGACTTTTGGGTGGAATTTTGGGATTTCGGGTCCATTTTGGGATTTGGGCCCCGTTTTGGGTGGATTTTGGTGGAATTTTGGGTCCATTTTGGATGAAATTTGGGCATTTTGCTCCGGATTTTAGGCGGATTTTTGGGTAGAATTTTGTTAATTTGAAGGGGATCCTGCCGGAATTTTGGGGTGAAATTTTGGGATTTTGGGT
>NW_024368980.1:0-947 GCF_014805655.1 Passer montanus
TTCACTTTTTGACCAGGCCAGAAGAAGCACTTTCACGTGTCTGGTTATTGAGCATTGGTGGCAGATTTAGGGCTGTGCCACCCTGTAGGACAGCTGTCATTCCTGTCATGGATCTCCTCCTGTTAAACCGTGCCATGGTTCCAGCAGAGCCTAGGGGTGGCCAGCAGTGGTGCTGGGGCTGTTTCAGAGGTCTCTGGGGTTTTGCTGTCATTTAGGGCTGTGTTTGTTTCAACAGCCTTCTTACAGCTTGTTGTTGCTGATGTTTGTACCCTGGTAAGGGTGATGCTGCTCCTGATGTTCCTGCTTTGGAGGTGCTTGTGGCTGTCTCCAGAAGTTGATAGTGAAGGAATCTAGAGAGAAGGTGCAGGGGCTTTCCATGTGCCCTGAAAAAATGTGGCCTTTTCGCTAGAGAAAAGCTTTCCTGCAGATCTTGCCCCCAGCTAATTCCAGTAATTATTTCTTTACCAGGGCTCTGTGTGAGTAGTTCTGTGCTCATCCTGGGTTGCAGCAGCACGGATCCAACTCCACTGGTGGTGTTTTCCATATTGTGTTTGCCATGCAGCCTGTGCTGAAGGGCTGGGGCTGCTGGCAGCAGGAGATGCCAGTTCTAGCAAAGCCTTTCCTTGCAAAGCCAGCTTGTGGTGTGCTTGGGGTGAGGAGTATTCCTCACCACTGAGCTTTCTGAGGGCAGCCCTGAGCACAGGGGAGGGGGTCAGGAATTGTGGCCATTGCCTCTGTTCTTTGGGGCTTTTTCCCTTCTCAGCCTGCCAGCTGTGCACCACTGGGCAGGAGGGAGGTGGAGGGGACACTCTCCTTGCCCAGGCATCAGCAGAGGCACCTTGGTGGTGGAATCAATACCCTGGAGTTATGAGAAAGAGGAGAGAGAGTGTCAGGAGGCAGAAAGGAAAAAGAGATTTATTTGTGTGTTTGTTTGTTTGTTTGTTTTG
>NW_024368981.1:0-946 GCF_014805655.1 Passer montanus
CTATAGGGAACGGGGTCATCCCAATGGGAGTGGGATCAGGATGGGATTTGGGGTGGGATTGGGATGGGATGGGATTTGGAATTGGGAATAAGATTTGGGATAGGATTTGGGATTGGGATGGGGACAGGATTGGGATGGGATGGGATTGGGATTGGGATGGGATTGGGATGGGGCTTGGAACTGGGGATGGGATTGGGATTGGGATGGGATTTGGGATTGGGACAGGACAGGATTGGGATTTGGGATTGGGGATGGGATTGGGACAGAATTGGGATGGGATTTGGGAATGGGATGGGAATTGGGATTGGGATGGGATTTGGGATGGGGATAGGGTTGGGATTAGGATAGGACTGGGATTATGATGGGATTTGGGATTATGATGAGGACAGGATTGGGATTGGGATTGGGATGGGGACGGGATTGGGATTGGATTTGGTATTGGGGATGTGATTGGGCTTTGGGATGGGGATAGATTTGGGATTGGGATTTGGGATTTGGGATTGGGATGGGATTGGGATTGGGATGGGATTCCCACCGGGATCCCCCAAATCCACACCCGTGTGAGGAAATCCCAAAATTCCCTCTCCTCCTCCCATCCAAGCCCCTTTTCCCAAAGTTTGGGGTCTCCCATCCCAAAATTCGAATCCGCACCCCAAAAATGGGGATCCTGCACTCCAAAAAGGAAGCCCAGGTACCCCAAAAAAAGGGAATCCTGCACCCCCAAATCGCACCCCAAAAACCACACCCAGCACCCCAAAAAGGGGATCCTGCACCCCAAAATTCGCACCCTAAAATCGATACCCCAAGAGGGGATCCAGCGTCCCAAAAAGGGGACCTGGAACCCCAAATCTGCGCCCCAAAAAAGGGGATCCTGCACCCCAAAAAGGGACCTGGAACCCTCAAATCTGCACCCCAAAAAAAATGGGTCCTGCACCCCAAAAAGGGG
>NW_024368982.1:0-946 GCF_014805655.1 Passer montanus
TTCAGGCTGTTCCCGGTGTCGGGGGCGGACGCCGGCCGCTATCGGTGCTGGGCGCGCGTGGGGGGAGGGGAGCGGCTGCTGTCCCGCGAGGCCACGCTGGAGCTGGCAGGTGAGACCCCAAAACACCCCAAAATCACCCCAAAACCACCCCAAAAACACCTCTGAGATAAAAAAATAAATCACAAAAAATTCCAGAAAAATCCACAGAAAAATAAGCAAAAAATCACCAAAAAATCCCCAAAAAATTGCCCAAAAATCACAAAAAATTCCAGAAAAATCCCCAAAAAATCACCAAAAAATCCCAGAAAAATCCCCAAAAAATCACCAAAAAATCCCAGAAAAATCACCCAAAAATCACCAAAAAATCCCAGAAAAATCGCCCAAAAATCACCAAAAAATCCCAGAAAAATCACCCAAAAATCACAAAAAAATCCCAGAAAAATCCCCAGTAATAACAAAAAAAAACCCCCACAAATCTCCAAAGAATCCCCGAAAAATCACCCCAAAACCACCCCAAAAACACCCCTGAGATCGAAAAATAAATCACAAAAAATTCCAGAAAAATCCACAGAAAAATCACCAAAATCCCCTCAAAAATCACCCCAAAAATCGCAAAAAAAATCACAAAAAATCCCCCAAAAATCCCCCCAAAATCTCCAATAAATCCCAGAAAAATCCCCAGAAAAATCACCCCAAAACCACCCCAAAAACATCCCTGAGATGGAAAAATAAATCACAAAAAATTCCAGAAAAATCCCCAAAAAATCAGCAAAAAATCACAAAAAAATCACCCAAAATATCACAGAAAAATCACCCCAAAAACCCCAAAACACCCCAAAAACACCCCCAAAATCACCCCAAAATCACCCCCCAAAATACCCAAAACCTCAAAAATCCCAGAAAAATCACCCCCAAAACCCCAAAATCACCCCAAAACCACCCCTGA
>NW_024368983.1:0-946 GCF_014805655.1 Passer montanus
CTGAGACCCCCCAAAATCTGAGACCCCCCCAAAATCTGAGACCCCCCAAGTTCTCCATGGTGGCGGGCTCCGCCTCAGGTCACTGCTGGCTTTTGGGGTGGGGGACCCCAAAAACCCCCCCCGGAGTTGGGGCAGGGGGTCCCCAAGACCTTTGGGGGTCCCCAAGACCCCGCAGGGGCTCCCCAGAATCTCAGGGGGGTTCATGGTGGTGGGGTGGGACCTGCCTGGTCCATCCCAGGAATTGGATCACCCCAAAAATGTCCCCCATGGATTTGGGGTTGGGTTTGGGGGGAATTTGGGGGATTTTGGGGTGGATTTTTGGGGGATTTAGGGGTGAATTTTGGGTAATTTTGGGGTGGCTTTGGGGGCATTTTGGGGTGGAATTTAGGGGGGATTTTGGGATGGATTTGGGGTGAATTTGGGGGTGAATTTGGGGTAGTTTTGGGGGGGATTTTTGGGGGATTTAGGGGTGAATTTGGGGTGAATTTTGGGTAGTTTTGGGGTGAATTCTCGGGGCATTTTGGGGTGGCTTTGGGGGCATTTGGGGTGGAATTTAGGGGGGATTTCGGGATGGATTTGGGGTGGTTTTGGGGTGGATTTTGGGGGATTTAGGGGTAGATTTGGGGGGACTTGGGGTGGATTTTGGGGTGAATTCTGGGGTGGAATTTAGGGAGGATTTTGGGATGGATTTGGGGTGAATTTGGGATGGATTTGGGGTGGATTTTGGGGGTATTTAAGGGTGAATTTTAGGTAGTTTTGGGGTGAATTCTGGGGGCATTTTGGGGCGGCTTTGGGGGCATTTTGGGGTGGGATTTAGGGGGATTTTGGGATGGATTTGGGGGGGATTTGGGGGGTGGATTTGGGGTGAATTTTGGGGTGGTTTTGGGTGGATTTGAGGTGGATTTTGTGGTGGGGTAAATTTTGGGCTGATTTTGGGGTGGTTTTG
>NW_024368984.1:0-966 GCF_014805655.1 Passer montanus
ATAAAAGAGCAATAAATTCTCTTTCTCTGGGAGATTTATGTGTCCTGCAGCCGAGCACCTCGTTCATTTTTAGAAAGAAAACATCCCACATACACAGCTCCTACTTGAACTACAAATTTACCTTTGTAGAGAGAAAACATCCCACGTACACAGCTCCTACTTTAACTACAAATTTGCCTTTTTAGAAAGAAAACATCCCACGTACACAGCTCCTACTTTAACTACAAATTTACCTTTTAACTACGAAACCACATCCACCATACTGCTGAAACGTTAATCCAGCACGACTTTCTAACACAACACACACAATATTCACTTCAATATTTGCGAAAAGCCAGTCATAAAACACGCATTTTTCACACCAGGGCACCGAGGCCTGCCGGCCCAGCCCCAGCCCCACCCCCAGCGGCGCTGAGGGCCGCAGCAGCCGCACCGGAGCCCCTTTTTTTCCCCCGGATTCACACCAAGTTTCACCTCTCACCTCTCCGGCACCAGCGGCGCCTGGGCGGCGCCATCTTGCCGCCCGCCGGCGTCACGTGACGCCCTCCCGCGCTCTCGCGAGACTTCCTCTCCCGCGCGGGCCCGCCCGCCGTTTCCCGCGCGCGGAGCTCTCGCGAGAGCCGCGTGCTGCGGACGGGGAGGACAAGATGGCGGCGACAACGACGATGGCGCTGGTGAGGGGGCGAGGGGCGGCGGGGCCGGGCTAGGCCGGGCTGGGCTGGCTCCAGGGCCGCGGGATACCGCCCGGGCTGGGCCCTCGGGGAGGGGTGGCGGCTCTGAGGGCACGGCGCCGCTTCCCGCCGGGTCTCTCCGGCCTGCGGGCTCCGCTCGCGGCCTGTCTCCGTGAGGGGAAGGTGTCGGTGCTGCCCCGCGGCCTCCCGGGCTGCCGGCCCGCCGTGGCTGTCCGGGCTCTGCGGGGAGCGGGCACGGCCGGGCCGCCGGTGCTGGGCTGCTGGTCCCGAACCC
>NW_024368984.1:1408-2793 GCF_014805655.1 Passer montanus
CTGCAGGGATCCCTGTGTGAATCCCTGTGTGAATCCCTGTGCTGACACCTGCAGGGATCCCTGTGTGAATCCCTGTGTGAATCCCTGTGCTGACACCTGCAGGGATCCCTGTGTGAATCCCTGTGTGAATCCCTGTGTGAATCCCTGTGTGAATCCCTGTGTGAATCCCTGTGTGAATCCCTGTGTGAATCCCTGTGTGAATCCCTGTGTGAATCCCTGTGTGAATCCCTGTGTGGGAATGCAGGATGATCCCTGTGCTCACAGCTGCAGGGATCCCTGTGTGGATCCCTGTGTGGGACCCTCAGGGAATGCAGGATCCTGCTCCTTGGTGTGCTGTGGGACAGGAGTGCCAGGGGATGTGTGTGGGACCCTCAGGGATCCCCTTGGTGTCAGTGCTGGATATTGATGAGCTGCTGGGGCTGATCCAGGCTGATTCCTTGCTGAAGGAATCTCAGCAGTCTGTGACCGTGTCAGGGCTGTGATTTTGCTCCCAGTTCAGCGTGCCCCTCATTTCTTGGGCTGGGCCCTTCCCAGTCCCATGGGTGTTCTCCTGTGCTCTCTCCTGGTTCCTGGCAGTTTTTGGGCTCTCTGCACCCCTGGGAATGTGCACGGTGTTCCAGGCAGCTCTCCAGTGCCATTTGGGACAGTAGAACCTCTGGGGGGGGCATTTTGGAGCTCTCCCTGTCACCCTCAGCTCCTCTGCCAGGCCCTGGCTTCCTCCTGCATTCCTGAATCCCAGCGGGGTGGGTGGGTGTCCCTGCTGTGGTCTCAGAGGGGCCCTCAGTGACAGCAGCTGTGTCACCACAGTTCCTTGGCTGAGCCGTGCAGTTTGTAAAAGCCATTTGGGAGCCTGACAGGGTCAGTCATGGAATGAAGGGACCAAAGCCTGCTCTGGAGTGGGAGCAGTCTGAAATCCCATCCAGTTCCACCCCTCAGGGCCGGGCTGGATGGAGGGAAGCTGTCCCTGCCTCTGGAGGAGCTGTCAGCCCTTCCCACCCAGAGCATTGCATGGTTCTGGATGGAGCCAGAGCCACAGTCCCTGGCTGTGTCTGCAGCTGTGGCAGCTGTTTGCTCACAAAGGGCTCGTTTTGGGAGGTTTGGGTTCCTGCCAATCTCTAGGAACACATCTGGGAAGTTCTGGAGAAGCTTTGGATGTGCCCCACGCTCTGGGCTCTGCAGTGGCTGCTCCCAGTTGGGTGTGGGACAGGAGATGCTGAAGCCATTGAGGAGTTCTAAAGGTCACCATGCCCACCAGGGCTCCCAGAGTTCCAGGGGGATCCCCAAGGGCTTGGATGGAAAATGGGGGCTGAACTGGAGTGTGGCTGTACCCAGCAGGAAGGGCCTTCCTGGACACTCACCAGCTGTAGGGGAATTTCTTTCTGGAT
>NW_024368985.1:0-912 GCF_014805655.1 Passer montanus
CAAAATCCTGGGGTTCCACCCTTAAAATCCTGGGGGTTCTCTTGAAGATTTTGGGGTTTTCCCCTCAAAATATTGGGGTTTTCCTCTAAAAATCTTGTGGGGTTTTACCTTAAAATTTTGGGGTTTTCCCCTTAAAATCCTGGGGGTTCTTACCTCCAAATTTTGGGGTTTTTTTCCCTTAAAATCCTGGGGGTTCCCTTGCAGATTTTGGGGATTTCACCTCAAAATCTTGGGGTTTTCCTTTAAAAATCTTGGGGGTTTTTTTTCCTTAAAATTTTGGGGTTTTTCCTTAAATTTTTGGGGTTCTTACCTCAAAATTCTGGGGGCTTTCCCCTCAAAATCCTGGGGTTTTTACCTCAAAAGATTGGGGGTTTACCTTCAGAATCTTGGGGTTTTACCCTTAAAATCTTGGGGTTTTACCCTTAAAATCTTGGGGTGTTCCCCAAAAAATTTGGAGGTTTCTACCTCAAAATCCTGAGGGTTTACCCTTAAAATTTTGGGGCTTTCCCCTCCAAATTCTGGGGCTTTTCCTTTTCAAATCTTGGGGTTTTCCACTCAAAATCCTGGGGTTTTACCCTTAAAATCCTGGGGGTTTCCTTGCAGATTTTGGGGTTTTCTCCTAAAAATCTTGGAGGTGTCCCCTTAAAATCCTGGAGGGGGGTTTCCCCTAAATTTTTGGGTTTTTCCCTAAAAATTCTGGAGTTTTCCCTTCAAAATTTTGTGGTTTTCCCCTCAAAATCTTGGAGATTTCCCTTCAAAATCTTGGGATTTTCTCCTAAAATTTTGAAGTTTCCCCTAAAAATCTTGGAGGTTTCCCCTAAAAATCTTGGGGTTTTCCTCTAAAAATCTTGAGGGTTTTTCCTTTAAAATTTTGGGGTTTTCCCCTCCAAAATCTTGGGGGTTTCCCTTTCA
>NW_024368986.1:0-8119 GCF_014805655.1 Passer montanus
GGAAAAAATGGGGTTTTGGGGAAAAAATGCGGATTTTGGGGGGTTTTAGGGAAAAAATTGGGGTTTTTAAAATTTTGGGGTTTTGGGGGAAATTTTGGGGTTTTGGGGAAAATTTTGGGGTTTTTTGGGAAAATTTGGGGTTTTG
The DNA here is from genome assembly GCF_014805655.1 of Passer montanus. NCBI lineage: Eukaryota > Metazoa > Chordata > Aves > Passeriformes > Passeridae > Passer > Passer montanus. Next base: position 146 of record NW_024368986.1, read on the forward strand.
GGGACAAATTTTTGGGAAACTTTTGGGGTTTGGGTGGGAAATTTTTGTGATTTGGGGGAAAATTTGGAGGTTTGGGGGAAATTTGGGGGTTTAGGGGAAAATTTGGGGTTTTGGGGGAAAAAATTGGGGGTTTTGGGGTCTTAAGGGAAAAATATGGGGGAAAAATGGGGATTTTGGGGAAAAAATTGGGGATTTTGGGGGGATATTTTGGGGAAATTTTCGGGGTTTGGGTGACAAACTGGGGACTTGGGGGAAAAATTGAGGTTTTGGGGTTCTGGAGGAGGAAATTTGTGGTTTTGGTAGAAATGTTGGGGTTTTGGGAAGAAATTTTTGAGGTCTTGTGGGAAATTTTGGGTGAAAAATTGGGATTTTGGGGGGATATTTTGGGGAAATTTTCGGGGTTTGGGTGACAAACTGGGGACTTGGGGGAAAAATTGAGGTTTTGGGGTTCTGGAGGAGGAAATTTGTGGTTTTGGTAGAAATGTTGGGGTTTTGGGAAGAAATTTGGGATTTTGGGGTCTTGAGGGAGGAATTTGGGGGAAATTTTGGGGTTTGGGGAGAAAAAACTGGGAATTTTTGGGAAAATTTGGGGGGAAAATTGGGATTTTGGGAGGATTTTGGGGAGATTTGGGGGAATTTGGGCGATTTGAGGCATTTTGGGGAGATTTGGGGAGGATTTTGGGGCATTTTTGGGGCATTTTGGGGCTCCCGGCGCCTCCCCCGCCCCTCCCGGACCCGCGCAATTTGAGGCATTTTGGGGAGATTTTGGGAGGATTTTGGGGCATTTTTGGGGCATTTTGGGGCTCCCGGCGCCTCCCCCGCCCCTCCCGGACCCGCGGGGGCGTGGCCAAGGAGGAGGGGGCGTGGCCAGGTAAGACACGAGCGTTGTTATGAATGAGTGGGCGTGGTCAGTGCGAAGGGGCGTGGCCAGGTAAGACACGCTCGTTGTTATGAATGAGTGGGCGTGGTCAGTGCGAAGGGGCGTGGCCAGGTAAGACACGCTCGTTGTTATGAATGAGTGGGCGTGGTCATGGGAAAGGGGGCGTGGCCACGGGCGGGGAGGGTTAATGGGATCGGGCTGAGCCAATTAACGGCAATTAAAGCGGCGGGGCCTTAATGAGATTAATGAGATTAATGAGATTAACGGGGGGGGGGGCACGGGCGGCTCCCAGTGAGATCCCAGTAAGGTCCCAGTCATCTCCCAGTACTCCCAGTAACAGCTCCCAGTAAGATCCCAGTAAGGGCTCCCAGTGCTCCCAGTAACGGCTCCCAGGGCCCCCACTGCCCTCCCAGTCCCCTCCCAGTGCTCCCAGTGCTCCCAGTCCCTCCCAGTGCTCCCAGTGGTGCCAGTACCATGCGGATGGGGCGGTGCTGCAGGTCCTGGGGGCGCACGGGGACCCCCTGCAGGGTGGGGCGCAGCCCCCTCCCCAGTGCTCCCAGTAACGGCTCCCAGTCGCTCCCCGTGCTCCCAGTGGTGCCAGTACCATGCGGATGGGGCGGTGCTGCAGGTCCTGGGGGCGCACGGGGACCCCCTGCAGGGTGGGGCGCAGCCCCCTCCCCGCCAGCAGCGCCAGCAGCGCCCCCAGGTCGCGGGGCGGCGGCTCGGGGGGCGGGGCCTGGCGGGGCGGGGCCAGGGCGTGGCCCCAGGCGCGGCAGTAGATGTCGGCCGCCAGCAGCAGCCGCTCCACCGGCGGCTTCAGGTGCTCCTGCGAGTACTGGTCCGTGTAGAAGGGGTCCCGCAGCTCCTCGGGGACGTTGCCTGGGGGGGAAATGGGGGAGATTGGGGTGAAAAATGGGGAGAAAACGGGAAATTTGGGGGAGAAATTGGGGGATTTCAGTGAAAAAATGGGATATAATGGGTTAAAAATGGGGTTGAAGTGGGAAAGAAAGGGTTAAAAGTGGGAAAGGAAGGGCTAAAATGGGAAAGGAAGGGTTAAAATGGGCTAACATGGGAAAGAAAGGGTTAAAATGGGGGATTTGGGGGAGAAAATGGGAGAGAACAGGTTAAAAATGGGTTTGAAGTGGGAAAAAAAGGGTTAAAAGTGGGTTAATGTGGGAAAGGAAGGGTTAAAAGTGGGGAAAGGAAGGGTTAAAAGTGGGTTCATATGGATAAGAAAGGGTTAAAATGGGAAATTTGGGTGAAAAATGGGATAGAAAGGGTTAAAAATGGGAAATTTCAGGGAAAAAATGGGGGGTTTGGGGGAGAAAATGGGGGGTTTGGGGGAAAAAATGGGGAATTTCCGTGAAAAAATGGGATATAATGGGTTAAAAATGGGTTGGAAGTGGGAAAGAAAGGGTTAAAAAGGGGTTAATATGGATAGGAAAGGGTTAAAATGGGAAATTTGAATGAAAAATGGGATAGAAAGGGTTAAAAGTGGGAAAGAAAGGGTTAAAAGGGGAGTGTGGGACCCTGGGCACACGGGGTGGGTGTGGAAGGGGTCCCGCAGCTGCCTGGGGGGGAGATTGGGGTGAAAAATGGGGATTTCGGTGAAAAAATGGGATATAATGGGTTAAAAATGGGGTTGAAGTGGGAAAGATGGGGGAAAAAATGGGGAATTTCAGTGAAAAAATGGGGGGTTTGGGGGAAAAAATGGGGAATTTCCGTGAAAAAATGGGATATAATGGGTTAAAAATGGGTTGGAAGTGGGAAAGAAAGGGTTAAAAATATGAAAATAAGGGTTAAAAATGGGTAAAAAGTGGGAAAAAAAGGGTTGAAAGGGAGTGTGGGACCCTGGGCACACGGGGTGGGTGTGGAAGGGGTCCCGCAGCTGCCTGGGGGGGAGATTGGGGTGAAAAATGGGGATTTCGTTGAAAAAATGGGGGGGTTGGGGAAGAAAATGGGGAATTTCAGTGAAAAAATGGGATATAATGGGTTAAAAATGGGAAAGGAAGGGTTAAAATTGGGAAATGAAGGGTTAAAGTGGGAAAGAAAGGGTTAAAAGTGGGAAAGAAATTTTTAAAGACAGGAGAGAAAGGGTTAAAATAGGAAAGGAAGGGTTAAAAATGGGTTAAAAGAGGGGAAGGAAGGGTTAAAATGGGAAAGGAAGGGTTAAAATGGGAAAGAAGGGGTTTAAAATGGGAAAGAAAGGGTTAAAAGTGGGATCAGTGGGCTCAAAGGTCATCTGGGGCCCACCGTGGACAGACGGACAGACACTGACCGACAGACACTGACCCACCATGGATACCACGAACCCCAGAAGACCCCAGCAATGACCACGGAGACCCCAAAACCACAGAGACCCCAAAAAGTGGCCATGGAGACCCCAAGAACCATGGAGACCCCAAAATTGGCCATGGAGAACCCAAAATTGGCCATGGAGACCCCAAAATTCTACCTGGAGACCCCAAAATTCCACCTGGAGACCCCAAAATTCCACCTGACGGACAGACGACACTGACTGATGGACACGCCATGGACAGACAGACGGACACTGACCCACCATGGATACCACGAACCCCAGAAGACCCCAGCAATGACCCCAAAAACCAGAGAGACCCCAAAAAGTGGCCATGGAGACCCCAAGAATGACCACGGGGACCCCAAAATTGGTCATGGAGACCCCAAAATTCCACCTGGAGACCCCAAAATTCCACCTGGAGACCCCAAAATTGGCCATGGAGACCCCAAAATTCTACCTGGAGACCCCAAAATTGGTCGTGGAGACCCCAAAATTCCACCTGGAGACCCCAAAATTGGCCATGGAGACCCCAAAATTCCACCTGGAGACCCCAAAATTCCACCTGGAGACCCCAAAATTCCACCTGGAGACGCCAAGAGTGACCACAGAGACCCCAAAATTGACCCTGGAGACCTCAAAATTGGCCATGGAGACCCTAAAATTGGTCATGGAGACCCCAAAATTGGCCATGGAGACCCCAAAATTCTACCTGGAGACCCCAAAATTATTCATGGAGACCCCAAAATTGGCCATGGAGACCCCAAAATTCTACCTGGAGACCCCAAAATTCCACCTGGAGACCCCAAAATTGGCCATGGAGACCCCAAAATTGGTCATGGAGACCCCAAAATTCCACCTGGAGACCCCAAAATTCCACCTGGAGACGCCAAGAGTGACCACAGAGACCCCAAAATTGACCCTGGAGACCTCAAAATTGGCCATGGAGACCCTAAAATTGGTCATGGAGACGCAGGGGGCGGGGCTTAAAGGGGGGGTCCCGCCCTGTGACGTCACAGCGCGACGTCACAGCCCCCCCCCCCCCCCAAGACTGCAAAAAAAGCGGGCGGGGGGAGGGGGGGGAACCCCGGGATTGGGGACCCCCCCCAAAATATTAACGGGGATCCCTCCCCCAAATATTAACCGGGACCCCTCCCCAAATTCAATCTCGCCCCGCCCCCCCTCGAGCGCAGCCCGCCGGGACCGGGACCGGGACCGGGACCCCTCCCCAGTGCCGGAACCCCTCGGTACCAGATCGGAACCTCCTTTCTGGTACCACCGGGACCCCTCCGGTACCACCGGGACCCCTCCCCAGTGTCGGAACCTCCTTTCTGGTACCACCGGGACCCCTCCGGTACCACCGGGACCCCTCCCCAGTGTCGGAACCTCCTTTCTGGTACCACCGGGACCCCTCCGGTACCACCGGGACCCCTCCCCAGTGTCGGAACCTCCTTTCTGGTACCACCGGGACCCCTCCGGTACCACCGGGACCCCTCCCCAGTGTCGGAACCTCCTTTCTGGTACCACCGGGACCCCTCCGGTACCACCGGGACCCCTCCCCAGTGTCGGAACCTCCTTTCTGGTACCACCGGGACCCCTCCGGTACCACCGGGACCCCTCCCCCGTACCCATAACCTCCCCCCACGCCCTCCGGGCCATCCCCGGCTCCCGTCCCCGCTCCCCGCCCGCTCCTACCGGCGCCGCCGTAGCCGGTGGCGATGGCCCAGGCCAGGCTGGCGGCGCTGCGAGCCCGAGCCCCGTCGTACTGGTCCAGCGGGCGGATCTCGGGCACCAGGAACCCCCGGCGCATGGCGGCGGCGGCGGCCGGAGGGGCCGCCACCATCGCGGGGCCACCGCCGGGGCCACCGGGGCCACCGCGAGGATTCGGGTAGGTTCGGCCGCCTCAGAAAGCTTCGGGTGGGTTCGGATGGATTCGGCGGCTTCGGGTGGGTTCGGGAAGGCTTCGGGTGGGTTCGGCCCCCTCAGAAAAGCTTCGGGTGGGTTCGGAGAGGCTCGAAAAGGCTTCGGCTGGGTTCGGCCTCTTCGGGTGGGCTCGGAAAAGCCTCGGGTGGGTTCGGCCGCCTCAGAAAGCTTCGGATGGGTTCGGAGAGGCTTCGGCTGGGTTCGGCGGCTTCGGGTGGGCTCGGAAAGGCTCGGAGAGGGTTCGGGTGGGTTCGGCCGCCTCAGAAAAGCCTCGGGTGGGTTCGGCCGCCTCGGGAAGGCTTCGTGTGGGCTCGGCGGCTTCGGGTGGGCTCGGAGAAGCTTCGGGTGGGCTCGGAGAGGCTTCGGCCCGGTTCGGGCGGGTTTCGGGGGCGGTTCGGGGGGGTTCGGGCGGTTCCGGGCGGTTCCGGGCGAGCACCAGGTGCATGTCCCCATGTCCCTGTGTCCAGTGTCCCCGTGTCCCCCTGTCCGTGTCCGGTGTCCCCGTGTCCGTGTCCCCGTGTCCATTCCATTGTCCCCCTGTCCATGCCTGGTGTCCCCCTGTCCCCGTGTCTGTGTCCTGTGTCCCCCCCATGTCCCCATGTCCCTGTGTCCAGTGTCCCCGTGTCCCCCTGTCCGTGTCCGGTGTCCCCGTGTCCGGTGTCTCTGTGTCTGGTGTCCCTGTCAGTGTCCCCATGTTCATGTCCCCCTGTCCGTGTCCCGGTGTCCCTGTGTCCATTTCATTGTCCCCGTGTCCTTGTCAGTGTCCCCCTGTCCGTGTCCGGTGTCCCCGTGTCCGGTGTCTCTGTGTCTGGTGTCCCTGTCAGTGTCCCCATGTCCCCCTCGTGTCCCCCTGTCCGTGTCCGGTGTCCCCATGTTCATGTCCCCGTGTCCGGTGTCCCCATGTCCCCGTGTCCTTGTCGGTGTCCCCCTGTCCATTCCATTGTCCCCATGTCCCCGTGTCCCTGTCAGTGTCCCCCTGTCCATTCCATTGTCCCCCGGTCTGTGTCAATGCCCCGTCATTGTCCCCCTGTCCATTCCATTGTCCCCATGTCCCCGTGTCCCTGTCAGTGTCCCCCTGTCCATTCCATTGTCCCCCTGTCTGTGTCAATGCCCCATCATTGTCCCCATCTCCATTTCATTGTCCCCATGTTCGCTGTCCCCGTGTCTGTGTCCGGTGTCCCCATGTTTGTGCTGGTGTCCCCGTGTCCCCGTGTCCCCCTGTCCGTGTCAGTGTCCTCCCCCTTGTCCCCCTGTCCCTGTCAATGTCCCCCTGTCCGTGTCCGGTGTCCCCTGGGTCCCTTTCTGTGTCCCTTCTGTTCCCGTGTCCCCATGTCCGTGTCTGGTGTCCCTGTCACTGTCCCCATGTCAGTGTCCCTGTCCGGTGTCCCTGTCACTGTCCCTGTGTCCGTGTCTGGTGTCCCTGTCACTGTCCCCATGTCCATGTCTGGTGTCCCTGTCCCCGTGTCCCCGTGTCCGGTGTCCCTGTGTCCCTGTGTCCGTGTCCGGTGTCCCTGTGTCCCCGTGTCTGTGTCTGGTGTCCCTGTCACTGTCCCTGTGTCTGGTGTCCCTGTCACTGTCCCCGTGTCCGGTGTCCCTGTCCCTGTGTCCCTGTGTCTGTGTCTGGTGTCCCTGTCCCCGTGTCTGTGTCTGTGTCTGGTGTCCCCATCGCTGTCCCCATGTCAGTGTCTGGTGTCCCCATCGCTGTCCCCGTGTCCCCATGTCAGTGTCTGTGTCTGGTGTCCCTGTCAGTGTCCCCATGTCCCCCTCGTGTCCCCGTGTCTGTGTCTGGTGTCCCCATCGCTGTCCCCGTGTCCCCGTGTCCGGTGTCCCCCGGCCCCTCCCCGTGTCCTATTTTCCGCCGTGGCCATGGCAACGCGGGGACAGACACGGGGACAGGGATGGGGACAGACACGGGACACGGGGGGGACACTGAGGGGACAGACACGGGACACGGGGACAGGGATGGGGACAGACACGGGACACGGGGGGGACACTGCGGGGACAGACACGGGGACACTGAGGGGACACGGATGGGGACAGAGATGGGACAGGGATGGGGACACTGAGGAGACAGGGACAGGGGACAGGGATGGGGACAGGAGGGACATGGCAGGGACAGGGATGGGGACACTGAGGGGCCATGGCAGGGACAGGGATGGGGACAGGAGGGGACATGGCAGGGACAGGGATGGGGACACAGTGGGCACACAGAGGGGACACTGGAAGGGACCTGGAGGGGACTTGGGGACACCAAAGGGACAAGGAGGGAATGATGGGACATGGAGGGGACTTGGGGACATGGGCTGGGGACACGGAGAGGGCACAGAAAAGGCCCTGGGGACACCAAAGGGACAGGAAAGGGACACCGAGGGTGGCACCGCGGGGACCTGGGGACACCAAAGGGACACGGAGGGGACTTGGGGACATGAAGGGAACTTGGGGACATGGAGGTGGCACCGTGGGGACACAGGAAGGGACCCGGAGGGGACTTGGGGACAGGGAGGTGACACAGGGTGGGGACACAAAAAGGGACCTGGAGGGGACACAGGGGGGATTTGGGGACAGCGCGGGTGGCACCGCGGGGATTTGGGGACACCAAAGGGACACGATGGGGACATTGAGGGGACACGACGGTGACATGGAGGGGACTTGGTGACACAATGGGGACATGGAGGGGACACGGGGGGGGAATTTGGGGACACTGAGGCGGCACTGTGGGGACCTGGGGACACCAAAGGGACACAGAGGGGACTTGGGGACAGGGAGGGGACACGATGGTGACATGGAGGGGACTTGGGGACAGGGAGGTGACACAGGGTGGGGACACAGAGGGGACCTGGGGACACCAAAGGGACACAGAGGGGACACGGGGGGG
>NW_024368986.1:9103-31933 GCF_014805655.1 Passer montanus
CTCCCCTACCCCACCGCAGCCCCTCCCCCATTTTTTGGTCTCACCCCCATTTACTCGGGGCCGGCCCCGCCAGATGTTTTATTTTGGGGTGGGGGAGGGGTACCAATCCAGATGTTGGGGGAGGAGGCGGGGCCTTGCCCAGATGTTTTTTTTGGGGGGGTCCCTCCCCTCCCCCCCCCGAGCAAGGCCCCATCCAGATGTTGGGGGCGCCAACCCCGGCCTGGGGAGGGGTCCCCGTCCAGATGTTGGGATCCTCGTCCAGATGTTGACGTCCCCATTCCAGATGTTGAGGTTCCCGATCCAATTTTTTTGGGGGGGGGCGGGGTGTCCCCACCCGGATCTGAAGGCCCCCGTTCCAGATGTTGGGGTTGTGGATCCAGATGTTGGGGTCTCCATTCCAGATGTTGGGGGGGTCTTCATTGAGATATCCGGCTCCCCGTTCCAGATGTTGGTGTCCCCGTTCCAGATGTTCATGTCCCCATTCCAGATGTTGTGGTCTCTCTCCCCAATGTCAGGGCTCCCCATCCAGATGTTGGTGTCCCCATTCCAGATGTTTGGGGTTTTCCAGCTCCCCATTCCAGATGTTGGGGTTTCCAACCCAGATGTTGGGGTCTCTCTCCCCAATTCCAAGGGTCCCCATCCAGATGTTTGGGGTTTCCAACCCAGATTTCACGATCCCCATCCAGATGTTGGCGTCGTGGATCCAGATGTTAGTGTCCCCGTTCCAGATGTTAGTGTCCCCATTCCAGATGTTGGGGTCTCCCCAATTTCAGGGGTCCCCATCCAGATGTTTGGGGTTCCCAACCCGGATTTCACGATCCCCGTTCCAGATGTTTGGGGTCTCCCCCCCAATTTCCGGCCCCCCCGTTCCAGATGTTGCCGTCCCTGCCCCACCCGGGAAAAAATGGGATTTTGGGGAAAATGGGGTTTGGGGGGGAAAATGGGATTTTGGGGGAAAAAATTGGGAGTTTTGGGGATAAATTTGGGAATTTTTTGGGGAAAAAAGGGAATTTTGGGGATAAATTTGGGGGTTTTGGGGGGAAAATGGGAATTTTGGGGGAAAAATTGGGAATTTTGGGATTGGATGGGAGAAAAATGGGAATTTTGGGAATAAATTTGGGAATTTTGGGGCAACAAAAGGGAATTTTGGGGATAAATTTGGGAATTTTGAGGATAAATTTGGGAATTTTTGGGGAAAAATGGGGAATTTTGGGGAAAAAAGGGAATTTTGGGATTGGATGGGAGAAAAATTGGAATTTTGGGGCAAAAAAGGGAATTTTGGGGAAAAACGGGGAAATTTGGGATTGGAAGTGGGGAAAATGGGAATTTTAGGGCTAAATTTGGGAATTTTTAGGAAAAATGGGAATTTTGGGGGTAAAATTCAGAATTTTGGGGGAAAAACGGGGAAATTTGGGATTGGAAGTGGGGAAAATGGGAATTTTGGGAATAAAGGGGGGATTTTGGGGATAAATAAGGGAATATTGGGGATCAAAGGGGAAATTTTGGGAATAAATGAGGGATTTTGGGATAAATGTGGGAATTTTGGGAAATAAATGTGGGAACTTTGGGATAAGCGTGGGAAATTTCGAGATAAATGTGGGAATTCTGGGGAAAAAAGGGGAAATTTGGGGATAAATGTTGGGATTTCTGGACAAAATGTGGGAATTTGGGGATAAAATGTGGGAATTTGGGGATAACTGTGGGAATTTGGGGATAACTGTGGGAATTTGGGGATAAAAGTTGGGATTTTGGGCTCAGGTGGGAATTCTCACCTGGCGGCCTCCTGGGAGCGCTGCAGGTGCTGCTGCAGGAGCCCCTCCCAGGCCTGCAGCTCCCCCTGGAACCTGCGGGGACAGGGGACACCGGGAGACAACAGGGGGGACACGGGGACAGGAGGGACATGGGGACAGGTGAGGGACAGGGGGGACAGGAGGGACACAGGGGAATGGGGGGACATGGGGACAGGTGAGGGACACAGGGGAATGGGGGGACATGGGGACAGGTGACAACAGGAGGGACACGGGGACAGGTGAGAGCCACAGGGGGATGGGGGGACACGGGCACAGGGGGACACGGGGGTGGGGGGGACAGGTGAGACAGGTGAGAGACAGGTGAGGACAAGGGGGGACAGGTGAGACAGGTGAGGGGGAGGGGGGAACATGGGGCGACAGGTGAGGGATGGGGGGACAGGAGGGGACAGGTGACAACAGGTAGGGACAGGTGAGGCACAGGTATCCCCAAATTCACTCCAGATCTGTCCTACATGTCCCCAAGGTTCTCCCTGGTGTCCCCAAGCTTGTCCCAGCTGTGTCCAGGCGTGTCCCTCCCTCCCCAGGTGTCCCCAAATTTGTCCCAGGTCCCCCCAGGTGTGTCTCAGGTGTGTCCCCAGGTGTGTCCCCAATGTCCCCAGGAGTGTCCCCAATGTCCCCAGGTGTGTCTCAGGTGTGCCCAGGTGTGTCCCAGGTGTGTCCCCAGGTGTGTCCCAGGTGTCCCCAGGTGTGTCCCCAATGTCCCCAGGTGTGTCCCAGGTGTCCTCAGGTGTGTCCCCAATGTCCCCAGGTGTCCCCAGGTGTGTCCCCAATGTCCCCAGGAGTGTCCCCAATGTCCCCAGATGTGTCCCCACTGTCCCCAGGTGTGTCCCCAGGTGTGTCCCAAATGTCCCCAGGTGTGTCTCAGGTGTGTCCCCAATGTCCCCAGGTGTGTCCCAAATGTCCCCAGGTGTCCCCAGGTGTGTCCCCAGGTGTCCCCAGGTGTGTCCCCAGGTGTGTCCCCACCTGGCCATGAGCACCTTCAACTGAGCCACGGATTCCTGCAGGGCTGGATCCAGGGAATCCCTGCAGGAAAAGACCCAAAATTCCCAAAAAAATCCCAAATTTTGGGGCAAATCCAGTGAAAATTCCCAAAAATCCAAAATTGCCAGGCGAATCCAGTGAAAATCCCCTAAAATTCCCAAATTTTGGGGCAAATCTAGAGGAAATGCACAAATTTTGGGGCAAATCCAACGAAAATTCCTAATATTCCAAAATTTCCAGGCAAATCCAGTGAAAATTCCCAAATTGTGAGGCAAATCTAGAGGAAATTCCCAAATTTTGGGGCAAATCCAGAGAAAATTCCCCAAAATAAAAAATTTCCAGGTGAATCCAGAGCAAATTCCCAAAAATTCCATGGGAAAAGTTCCCAGATTGCCTCAAAAATCAGCACCAAAATCCCAGGAGTTTTTGAGAAAATTCTGTGATTTTTGGGATTTCCATGGATGAAGCAGCCCCTGAAAATGTTAAAATTTACCAAAATCCTGGGAATTTACCCAAAAAATCCTGGAATTCTCCCAAAATCCTGGAATTCCTGGGCACTTCCAGGGCCTTAAAATCCCAAAGTTGCCCCAAAATCTCAGAATTTCCAAGGCTGGAAAAGCCCAAAATTCCCCCCAAATCCAACTTTTTTTGGGGATTTCCATGGATTTTTGCCCTTCCCAGGCTGGAAATTCCCAATTTTTGGGGTTTTTGCCTTATTGATTAATAATAAATTACTTAATAATTTATTCAATTTTTTTTTCATTTTCCTGTCTTTTTTTAACCAAAATTCCCATTTTTTTGGCAATCAGGAACCCCCAGGAGCTGCTCTAACCCTCCCCCAATCAATTACTGATTGTTGGTTAATTATTAATTCACTTTTCATTAATTTATTAAATAACTATTAATTTAATTCACATCCCTGTCTTTTTTTTTTTTAATAAAATTCCTGAATTTTTGAGCAATCAGGAAAACCCAGGACCCTTTTTAACCCCCCCAGGATTAATTATAAATTAATTCTTAATTAATTCCGCTGCTTTTTCCCCAAAAATCTCAAATTTTTGGGGTCTCCACCCATTTGGGGAGTTGGAAATTTGGGATTTTGAGAGGAAAATCCCAAATTTTGGGGATTTTGGGGGCTCCAATCCCAACCGTTGGCAGCGAAAACCTCGGGGTCGAAGCCTTCGGATTCCTCCAGGGCCTGCTGCAACTTCCGGGCAGAAAACTGGGGAAAAAATGGGAAAAAATGGGAAAAGTTCAACAAAAAATGGGAATTGTCCAACAAAAAATGGGAATTATCCAACAAAAAACAGGAAAAATTGGCTTTTATCCCGATTTTCTTGGGGTTAAAACAAAGATTTGGAGCCTAAACTCCTTTTTTTTGTGTGTTTGAGGAGTCTGGGAAAGGATTTTTTGGGGGGAAAATTCCGGGATTTTGGTAAATTCCAGGATTTTGGAGAATTTTAACAATTTCAGGAAGTGCTGCAGCTCTGGAAGTGCACCAAAATCTCAGGATTTGGGTAAATTCCAAGATTTTTGAGGCAATTCCATGATTTTTGTGAATTTTGTGACTCTCAGGAGCTGCTCCATCCATGGAAATGCCAAAAAATTCCAGGATTTTGGTGAATTCCAGGATTTTGGTTAATTTTAGGATTTTTCAGGAGCTGCTCAAGCCCTGGAAGGAGCAAAAAATTCCAGAATTTTGGGTGAATTTACCTGGAAGCTGGAGAGGAGGAGGAGGGAGAGACGTTGGACTTCAGGAAGCTCCAGGCTGATGGATTTGCTCAAATCTGGGAAAAAAAAGGGTTAAAAATGGTGAAATTCCCAAAAAAATCAGCTGGAATTTGGCCCAGAATTCCCCCAAAAGCAGCTGGGGCAGGGCAGGGTGTGGGAAAAGCAGGAAAAAAAGGAAGGAAAATCAAATTTAAGGAGGAAAATGGGGAAAAGGAAGAGGAAAAATTGAATTTAAGGGGGAAGTTGGGGAAAAATAGAGAGAAAAAGGAACAAAAGTGGGGGGATAATGGGGGGAAAATTGAATTTAAGGTCAAGAATGGGGTAAAATAGGGAAAAAATCCCATTTAAGGGACAAGAATAGAGAAAATTGGAAAAGGGAAAAGTCACATTTAAGGATTGGGGGGGGAATGAGGAAAAAAAGTCAAATTTAAGGGTGAAAAATGGGGAAAATGGAAAGAAAAAATTAACAGGGATCAAAAATGGGGGGGAAATAGGAAAAAAAGTCCCATTTAAGGGTCAAAAATGGGAAAAAATAAAGGGAAAAGTCACATTTAAGGACCAAGAGGGGGGAAATGGGAAGAGGAAAGGGGCAAAATCACATTTAAAGGATAAAAAACGGGGGAATGGGAAAAAGAGGGAGGAAAGTCTAATTTAAGGATCAAGAATGGGGAAAATAAGAAAAACTCCCATTTTTAAGGGGAAAATCAGGAAAAAGAAGAGGAAAAATCATCACATTTGAGGGGAAAAGTGGGAAAAGAAAGAGGAAAAATCCCATTTTGGGAGGGGGGGAAATCAGGAAAAGAAAGAGGAAAAGTCACATTTAAGGGGAAAGTCAGGAAAAGAAAGAGGAGAAATCCCATTTAGGGGGCAAAAATGGGAAAAGAAAGAGGGAAAGTCCCATTTAAGAGGAAAATCAGGACAAGAAAAAGAAAAAAAATCACATTTGGGGGGAAAATGGGAAAAGAAAGAGGAAAAATCCCATTTGAGGGGGGGAATGGGAAATGGAAGAGAAAAAATTCCATTTAGGAGGGAAAATGGGAAAAGAAAGAGGAAAAACCACATTTAGTGGGGGGAAATGGGAAAAGAAAGAGGAAAAATCCCATTTTGGGGGGAAAATGGGAAAAGAAAGAGGAAAAATCCCATTTTGGGGGGAAAATGGGAAAAGAAAGAGGAAAAATCCCATTTTGGGGGGAAATGGGAAAATCACATTTGGGGGGGGAGAAATGGGAAAAGAAAGAGGAAAAAAACCATTTGGGGGGGGAAATGGGAAAATCCCATTTAGGGGGGAAAATGGGAAAATCACATTTAGGGTGGAAAATGGGAAAAAGAAAAGGAAAAATCCCATTCAGGGGGAAATGGGAAAAGGGAAAAGAAAGAGGAAAAAACAAAATTGGGGGGGGAAATGGGAAAAGAAAGAGGAAAAAACCAAATTTAATGGGGGGAAATGGGAAAAGAAAGAGGAAAAATCCCATTTTGGGGGGAAAATGGGAAAAGAAAGAGGAAAAATCACATTTTGGGGGGGGGGGAAATGGGAAAAGAGGAAAAATCCCATTTAGGGAGGGGGAAATGGGAAAATCCCAACTGGGGGGGAAATGGGAAAATCACATTTAGGGGAGGAATGGGAAAAGAAAGAGGAAAAATCCCATTTTGGGGGGAAAATGGGAAAAGAAAGAGGAAAAATCCCATTTTGGGGGGAAAATGGGAAAAGGGAAAATCCCACATAGGGAGGGGAAATGGGAAAAAGAAGAGGAAAAATCCCATTTAGGGGGAAATGGGAAAAGGGAAAAGAAAGAGGAAAAAACAAAATTGGGGGGGGGGGGGGAAGGGAAAAGGGGAAAAAACCAAATTTAATGGGGGGAAATGGGAAAAGAAAGAGGAAAAATCCCATTTTGGGGGGAAAATGGGAAAAGAAAGAGGAAAAACCACATTTAGTGGGGGGAAATGGGAAAAGAAAGAGGAAAAATCCCATTTTGGGGGGAAAATGGGAAAAGAAAGAGGAAAAACCACATTTAGTGGGGGGAAATGGGAAAAGAAAGAGGAAAAATCCCATTTTGGGGGGAAAATGGGAAAAGAAAGAGGAAAAATCACATTTTGGGGGGGGGGGAAATGGGAAAAGAGGAAAAATCCCATTTAAGGAGAAAACCTGGGAAAAAAAGAATGCCCAAAAGAGGAAAAAAAGACAGAACCTTCAAACTCCTCACTGACAGAAGGCTCAGCTCAGCACCCCCAGCTCTCCTCACCCCCCCCAGGATGGATTTTAATGAAACCCGCGCTAACGAAGGCACGAACCGCGCAGCTCCTGGTGCACGGGGGGCAACGATTTGCGGCGGGAGCGGCGGCCCTGGAGGCTGGAGCGGCGCCAGGAGCGGCGCTGGCGGCCCTGGGGGCTGGCGACCCCTCAGCATCCGCTGCTGAGTCCAGGTCTGAGGGGATAAGACGGGAAATCAGCACAAAGAAGGGAAAAAGAGACTCGGTGATGCTCGGGCTGCGCTGCCTGCTCGGGATTTCTTGGGTCCATGAGAATAAATGGTTTTATCAAGGACTTCACAGTGCTGAACGTGGCTTTTGTGGTTTTATTTTTAAGCGGGAGTTTAGCCAGATCCTGGCGTTTTTAGGGTTTTCAGGGATGGAGCAGCTCCTGAAAATCCTGGAACGTTTGGGCACTTCCAGGGCCTTAAAATCCCAAAGTTGTCCCCGAATCCTGTAATTTTCTAGGCTGGAAAAAGCCCAAAATTCCCCCAAATCCAACTTTTTGGCTCGCCACCTCCCAAGCCCCAAAATCACCCGAAGCAGCTCCTCCCTCCACACAGAGCAGCGATTTCTTTCCCTGCCCTTACCTGCCGCGGCCCCTCCGCTCTGTGGTAGGTCCAACCCATGAGCGATGTCCGGCGAGAAGTTTGGTAAAGCAACTTTCCCATTAATAAGCTAAATTAATTAAGAAAAATTTCCTATAGAAATTTCCTATAGAATTCCCTATAGAAAATTCCAATACAGAGATCATCCAATTACAATAGGGGGGGTTTAATTCATCTAGAACAGAAATCCCAGCGTAAAAAACCGCACAGAAATGAAAATAAATCCATTTTTTTCTGCTGCAAAACTGGAGACAAACGCCAAGACTTTTTTTTTTCCTTCTTCTTCAGGTTCTTGGTGTAAAATCCAAGTTTTTCCTTAAAAAAAATGGCATTTTCTGAGGCAAAATGAAGTTATAAATAATCCCGAGTCGGCGCTGAGAGGTAGAGGTGTCGCTGCCATCACAATCTATTGGCTTGTTCTGAGGTAATTAATTCATTGCGAGTCAATCATTCTATCGGCCCGTGATTAATTAACGTTAATTGACCTCTCTCCTCTCAAAAAGGTCCTTTTAATTAAGAAATCTTTAATTGGAGGCGTCGCTGCCCGGGTCGGCGGCGGGGGAGGTGATGGACGAGGGGGTGGCGGCGTCCTGCCAGCTGCCATTGGCCTGAGGGGGCAGAAAATGTAATTAATTCATATTAATTGGCATTAAATCATCAAGAAATTACCTGTAGATGGCATTATAGGGCATTGTGTGTTTGGAGGTGAGGGTGGTTTTAAAAGGAAAGAGCAGAGTGCGTTGATATCCCAAAAAAATCTTATTTTTCTTTTACTTGTATATTTATAATTTAATGTAAACATAATATAAATTAGTATATTATAATAATTAATGCATTAATATATAATATAAATAATTCTAATTTCTATATAATTTTAATATATCTATATAAATATAATAAGATAAATGTATACTTTTATTTTGTGCTTAATATTGATTTATCATGCCAAATACCTTTTAAAATATTAAGTATATGTCTGTAATTTATACATTTAAATCTAAATTTACACACTTAATTTAATGTATATTAATAGCAATAATAATTATTTGTAATATAAATTAAAATATATGTTATATATTTAAAATATATAACATATATTTATATATGTTATGTGAATTTAAAAATAAGTTTATAAGTAAATAATATAATTATTGCTATAATAATAAAAATTTTACAATATATATAAATTGTTAAATAATTTATATAAAATTTATCTAATAATTTTTATATAAATCTGTGTTAATGTATATACATTCGAGTTATAAATTAAATATAAAATAATATTACATATGCTAAAAGCTTTAAAGATTTGAAACACGATCAATAAATTCAATTTTTCCAGCTTTTTCCCCTCATCCCAACATCGACCACATTGGGGGAAATTTTAAAAATTACAATAAAAATTATAAAAAATTAAAATAAACTCAAAATAAAAATTAAAATACATGTAAAAAAATGCAATTTATTGAGAATATTTAGGAATTAAACCCCAGCTGACCTCGAGGCGCTGCGTGGAGAACAAAGGGCTCCCCACGAGGGGCTCGAACCTCCCCGGCTGCTGCAGGACGTGCTGCAGGGAATCCAGCTGAAAAACCAGAAAAATGGGAAAAAAAGTCCAAAATAACGTTAAAAAACGAATTTAAAAATTCCCAAAATGGGAATTTGTCAGGTAGAGTTCCCGTGGGAATAAAGGATTGGAGTGAGAGGAGGGATTGGAGAATTTGGTAAAAAAAATTAGGGAATTTTAATAAGAATTTTAGTGGGAATTTCAAGTGGGAGTAGGGGATTTGTGGAGTTAATAATAAGAATTTCAATTTCAATATTAAATTTCAATTTAATAATTGAATGAGAAATTCAAAGTTTCAATAGGAATTTTACAGGGAATTTCAGTGAGAATTTCACCGAGAATTTCAAAATTTAATGAAGAATTGAATCCCTAATTCCAACAGGAATTTCAGTGAGAATTTCACTCCTGATTTTAATTAATTAATTTAATTTCACCAATAATTTCAGAATTTAATGAAGAATTTAATCCCTGATTCCAACAGGAATTTCAGATTTGCAGCAGGAATTTCAGTGAGAAATTCAAAATTTACAAATAATTTCAGAATTTAATAAATTAATACATTTCAGAATTTAATTAAGAATTTTACTCAAAATTTCAGATTTTCAGTGAGAATTTCACAATTTAATGAAGAATTTCACTCCTAATCCCACCAGGAATTTCAGATTTTTAGTAAAACCAGCAATTTAAACAATCCCAAACCTTTAAACACCCCTTAAAATTGAAATAATAATCTGGAAGCATCAATTCCTCTGGGATCCAGGGCAGAAATTTGGATTTTTCCCCATTTTTCCTCTGGAATTCCAGAACAGAAATTTGGATTTTTTTCCCCATTTTTATCTCTGGGATCCAGGGCAGAAATTTGAATTTTTTTCCCATTTTTCCTCTGGGATCCAGGACAGAAATTTGGATTTTTTTCCTCTGAATTCCAGAACAGAAATTTGGATTTTTTTCCCCATTTTTATCTCTGGGATCCAGGGCAGAAATTTGAATTTTTTCCCATTTTTCCTCTGGAATTCCAGGACAGAAATTTGGATTTTTTTTCCTCTGAAATCCAGAAAAAAAATTTGAATTTTTTCCCATTTTTCCTCTGAATTCCAGGGCAGAAATTTGGATTTTTCCCGTTTTTCCTCACCTGGGGCTGCGCGCTGGGAGGGCTCTGGTAGGAAACCAAGGGCTGCAAATTGAGGAAAGAATCCCCAGAATTCGTCATCTTAAATGACCCAGAGGAAGCTGAAAAAACAACAAAAAAACCCCAAAAAATTAAATTAAAATGGAGAATTTTAATGGGTGATAAATGCACCCAAAATGGTTCTTTAGAAGGGATAAAAATGGAATTAAAAGGGGATAAAAAAGGGAATAAATGGAATTAAAAGGGGCTAAAAAGGGGAATAAATGGAATAAAAAAGGGGATAAAAAAGGGAATAAGAAGGATTTTTAAAGGGAATAAAATTGAATAAAACAGGAAATAAAAAGAAAAAAATAAATATAAATGCGGTAAATAGAAATAAAATTAAATATAATGGAAATAAAATTAAATATAAAGGAAATAAACTGAAATAAAGGAAATAAATGGGAAGAAACAGAAATAAAATTAAATATATAGAAAATAAACAGAAATAAATGGAAATAAGGTGCAATAAAAGGACGTTAAAGGAAATAAATGGAATTAAACTGAAATAAAAATGAGTATGAAGGGAATAAATGGAAATAAATAGAAATAAACAGAAATAGAAGGACATTAAAAGTAAAATAAAGGAAATAAATGGAAATGAAGGCAAATAAACAGAAAAAAATTACATTATAAATAAATAAAATGAAATAAAAAGGAAATAAATGGAAATAAAATTAAACTAAATAAAGTGAATTAAACCAAAATAAAATAGGAAAAATCCCAAAAAAAACCAAAATTAAACCAAAATAAAGAAGAATAACAACTCCCACAGTGCTCCCAGCGGCTCATTAATTACCCTGGGTTAATTAGCAATCCCAGCCCACTCACCGGAGTTGGGCGGGGAGGGGGAGGGGCCCTGGTAGCCAAAATAAACCAAAATTAAATAAAATTAAACCAAAATAAAAATGAAAAACAACTCCCACAGTGCTCCCAGCAGCCAGAACTGCAGCTCATTAATTATCCTGGGTTAATTAGCAATCCCAGTCCGCTCATCAGAGTTGGGTGAGGAGGGGGAGGGGCCCTGGTGGCCAAAATAAACCAAAATACACCAAAATTAAACCAAAATAAAGAAGAATAACAACTCCCACAGTGCTCCCAGCGGCTCATTAATTACCCTGGGTTAATTAGCAATCCCAGCCCGCTCACCGGAGCTGGGCGAGCAGGGGGAGTGTCCCCCGTGTCCCTGCTGGTGGCCCTGGTGGTGCCCCCAGTGTCCTTGGTCGTGTTCCCTGTGTCCCTGCTGTCCCCAGCGCTGAATCCCAGCAGCTCATTAATTACCCGGGGTTAATTAGCAATCCCAGCCCGCTCACCGGAGATGGGCCGCACTGTCCCCAGCGCTGGCTCCCAGCAGCTCATTAATTACCCGGGGTTAATTACCTATCCCAGCCCGCTCACCGGAGCTGGGCGAGGAGGGGGAGCGTCCCCTGTGTCCCTGCTGTCCCCCGTGTCCCTGGTGGTGGCCCTGGTGTCCCCAATGTCCCCATGGTCTCTGCTGTCCCATGGGCTGCACTGTCCCCAGGGCTGGCTCCCAGCAGCTCATTAATTACCGGGGTTAATTACCCATTCCAGCCCGCTCACCGGAGTTGGGCGAGCAGGGGGAGTGTCCCCCGTGTCCCTGCTGTCCCCCGTGGCCCTGGTGGCCCTGCTGGTGGCCCTGGTGTCCCGTGGGCAGTGCACTGTCCCCAGCGCTGGCTCCCAGCAGCTCATTAATTACCCGGGGTTAATTACCCATCCCAGCCTGCTCACCGGAGTTGGGCGAGGAGGGGGAGTGTCCCCCGTGTCCCTGCTGTCCCCCGTGGCCCTGGTGGCCCTGCTGGTGGCCCTGGTGGCCGTGGTGGCCGTCCCCAGCCCTGGCCGTGTAGATGCTGGCCTCCTCCTGGAACTTGCCCATGTTCTTCTTGTAGCGGATGCGCTTGTTCCCGAACCAGTTGGAAACCTGGCAAAGGGAAAATCCGGCAGGAATGGCGTGTTTGAAACATTTTAATTAAAAAAAATAACAATTTTTTCTTTGTAGGGGATAAAATTTACACCAAAATCCCGGGAATTGGCACCAAAATCCCAAAATTTGCCCCAAAATCCAGAGAAATCGGCCCAAAATCCAGGGAAATTGGTCCAAAATCCTGGGACTTTGCCCCAAAGCACCAAAACCCCGGAAATTGGCACCAAAATCCTGGGACTTTGCCCCAAATCTTGGGAATTTACCCAAAATCCCAGGAAATTTCCCCAAAATCTTGGGATATTGCCCTAAAATCCCAGGAATTTGCCCCAAAATCCAGGGAATTTTCCCAAAAATCCCAGGAATTTTTCCCAAATCCAGGGAATTGGCCCCAAAATCCCGTGAATTTGCCTGAAGTCCCGCGAATTTACTCCAAATCCTGGAATTTGCCCCAAATCCATGTAATTTTCCCAGGAATTTTCCCCAAATCTTGGGAATTGCCTGCAAAATCCCAGGAATTTCCCCCTAAACCTCAGGATTTTTCCCCCGAAAATCTCTGGAATTTGCCCCAAATCTGGGGAATTTTCCCAAAAATCCCAGGAATTTGCCCCAAAATTTGGGGAATTTCCCCCAAATGTCCGTATTTTTCCCCAAATCCTGGGAATTGGCCCCGCTGTGCCCACCTGGGAGACGCTGATGCCGCCCTGGCGCGCCAGCTCCTCCTTGGCCTCCTCGCTGGGGTAGGGATTGCTCAGGTGCGAGTAGAAATACGCGTTCAGCACCTCCGTGGCCTGCCGGCTGAAATTGCGCCGCTTCCGCCTGGAAATGGGGGAAAAGCAGAATATTTGGGTTAAAAATGGGGAAAAATCCATTTATTTCAGGTTAAAATGGGGATTTGGGGAGTGAAAATGGGGAATAAATCAAATTATTGAGGGGTTAAATGGGGTTTGGAGGGTGAAAATGGTGAATAATTCAAATTATTTGAGGTTAAAATGGGGAAAAATCCAATTATTGGGGGGTTAAAGGGGGTTTAGAAATGCGCGTTCAGCACCTCCGTGGCCTGCCGGCTGAAATTGCGCCGCTTCCGCCTGGAAATGGGGGAAAATCAGAATATTTGGGTTAAAAATGGGGAAAAATTCATTTATTTCAGGTTAAAATGGGGAATAAATCCAATTATTGGGGGGTTAAAGGGGGTTTAGAAATACACGTTCAGCACCTCCGTGGCCTGTGGCTGAAATTGCGCCGCTTCCGCCTGGAAATTCAAATTATTGGGGGAAAAATGGGGAAAATTCATGTTTGGGCGGTGAAAATGGGGAATAAATCCATTTATTAATTATTGAGGGGTTAAATGGGGTCTGGAGGGTGAAAATCTGAAATAAATCAAATTATTGAAGGGTTAAAGAGGGTTTGGAGGGTGAAAATGGGGAATAAATCCATTTATTTCAGGTTAAAATGGGGAATAAATCCAATTATTGGGGGGTTAAAGGGGGTTTAGAAATACACGTTCAGCACCTCCGTGGCCTGTGGCTGAAATTGCGCCGCTTCCGCCTGGAAATTCAAATTATTGGGGGAAAAATGGGGAAAATTCATTTATTTCAGGTGAAAATGGGGAATAAATCCATTTATTTCAGGTTAAAATGGGGTTTGGGGGGTGAAAATGGGGAATAAATCAAATTATTGAGGGGTTAAATGGGGTCTGGAGAGGGAAAATCTGAAATAAATCCAATTATTGAGGGGTTAAATGGGGTTTGGAGGGTGAAAATGGGGAATAAATCCAATTATTGAAGAGTTAAAGAGGGTTTGGAGGGTGAAAATGGGGAATAAATCCAATTATTGGGGGGTTAAAGGGGGTTTAGAAATGCGCGTTCAGCTCCTCCGTGGCCTGCCGGCTGAAATTGCGCCGCTTCCGCCTGGAAATTCAAATTACTGGGGGAAAAATTCATTTATTTCAGGTTAAAATGGGGAATAAATCCATTTATTTCAGGTTAAAATGGGTTTGGGGGTGAAAATAGGGAATAAATCAAATTATTTCGGGGATAAAGGGGCTTTGCAGAGTGAAAATCTGAAATAAATCAAAACATTGCAGGGTTAAAGGGGGACTTGGAGGGTGAAAATGGGGAATAAATCCATTTATTTGTAATCCAATGGAGTAAATACGATTTTTTCCCCATCAAAATCCACATCCCAACCAAAAATATCTACATTTTCCCATCAAATATCCACATTTTTCCACCAAATATCTGTATTTTTTTACCTGTTTGAGGAATTTTCTCTTAAAATTCCCTCACCTGGCCTGGAGGAACCTGGAGCTGAGTTTCACGAGGCCTCGCAGGAGCTCGGCTTGAGCTGAGCTCACCATGGGTGATGCCCACCAAAAATCTCCCCATTTTTCCCCAAATATCCATATTTTTCACCAAATCTCCATATTTTTCCACCAAAATGCAACCATTGAAGGAATTTTTTCCCAAATTGTCTCACCTGGCGTGGAGGAACCTGGACCTGAGAATCACGACGGCCTCGCAGGAGCTCTGCTTGAGCTGAGCTCACCGTGGGTGATGGCCACCAAAAATCTCCCCATTTTTCCCCAAATATCCACATTTTTCACCAAATCTTCACATTTTTCCACCAAAATGCAACCATTGAAGGAATTTTTTCCCAAATTGTCTCACCTGGAGTGGAGGAACCTGGAGCTGAGTTTCGCAACAGCGTCACAGGAGCTCTGCTTGAGCTGAGCTCACCATGGTTGACACCCACCCAAAAATACCCAAATTTTTCAGCAAATATTCACATTTTTTCACCAAATCTTCACATTTTTCCACCAAAATGCAACCATTGAAGGAATTTTTTCCCAAATTGTCTCGCCTGGAGTGGAGGACCCTGGACCTGAGTTTCACGAGGGCCTCGCAGGAGCTCTGCCTGAGCCGAGCTCACCGTGGTTTACACCCACCCAAAAATATCTAAGTTTTTCACCAAATCTCCACATTTTTCCACCAAATATCCACATTTTTCCACCTGTTTGAGGAATTTTCTCTCAAAATTCCCTCACAGGCATGGAGGAACCTGGACCTGAAGATCATGACAGCCTCGCAGGAGCTCGGCTTGAGCTGAGCTCACCGTGGGTGATGCCCACCAAAAATCTCCCCATTTTTCCCCAAATATCCACATTTTTCACCAAATATTCACATTTTTCCACCAAAATGCAACCATTGAAGGAATTTTTTCCCAAATTGTCTCACCTGGCGTGGAGGAACCTGGAGCTGAGTTTCACGAGGGCCTCACAGGAGCTCTGCTTGAGCCGAGCTCACCATGGTTGACACCCACCCAAAAATATCCACATTTTTCACCAAATATCCACATTTTTCCCCAAATATCCACATTTTTCCATCAAATATCCACATTTTTCCACCTGTTTGAGAAATTTTCTCTCAAAATTCCCTCACCTGGCCTGGAGGAACCTGGAGCTGAGTTTCATGAGGCCTCGCAGGAGCTCGGCTTGAGCTGAGCTCACCGTGGGTGATGCCCACCAAAAATCTCCCCATTTTTCACCAAATATCCACATTTTTCACCAAATATTCACATTTTTCCACCAAAATGCAACCATTGAAGGAATTTTTTCCCAAATTGTCTCACCTGGCGTGGAGGAACCTGGACCTGAGTTTCACGAGGGCCTCGCAGGAGCTCGGCTTGAGCTGAGCTCACTGTGGTTGACACCCACCCAAAAATACCCAAATTTTTCACCAAATGTCCACATTTTCCATCAAATATCCACATTTTTACCCCAAAACCCAACCATTGAAGGAATTTTTTCTCAAATTGTCTCACCTGGAATGGAGGAACCTGGAACTGAGTTTCACGAGGCCTCGCAGGAGCTCTGCTTGAGCTGAGCTCACCATTTTTGATGCCCACCAAAAATCTCCACATTTTTTCACCAAATCTTCACATTTTTCACCAAATATTCACATTTTCCATCCAAAAATCCACATTTTCCCACCCATTGGAGGAACTTCTTCCCAAATTGTCTCACCTGGAGTGGAGGAACCTGGAGCTGAGTTTCACGAGGGCCTCGCAGGAGCTCTGCTTGAGCCGAGCTCATCGTGGTTGACACCCACCCAAAAATACCCAAATTTTTCACAAATCTCCACATTTTTCACCAAATATTCACATTTTTCCATCAAAAATCCACATTTTCCCACCCATTGGAGGAACTTCTTCCCAAATTGTCTCACCTGGAGTGGAGGAACCTGGAGCTGAGTTTCACGAGGGCCTCGCAGGAGCTCTGCTTGAGCTGAGCTTGCCGTGGTTGGCACCCACCCAAAAATACCCAATTTTTTCCCCAAATCTGCACATTTTCCCCCAAAAGGGGCTCACCTGGCGTCGAGGAAGCGGGAGCGGAGGACCATGAGGGCCTCGCAGGTGCTCTGCTTGAGCTGCAGCTGGATGGAGCTGAACTTGCCGTGGATGAGGCGCAGTTTAGGGTGGAAAATAGGGAAAAATAGGGAAAAAATGGGGAAAAAATGGGGAAAAATGGGGGATTTAGGGGAAAAAATGGGGGATTTAGGGTGGAAAATAGGGAAAAATAGGGAAAAAATGGGGAAAAATGGGGAAAAATGTGGGATTTAGGGGAAAAAATGTGGGATTTAGGGGAAAAATTGGGGATTTAGCGGGAAAATGGGGGAAAATGGGGGATTTCAGGGGGAAAATGGGGGATTTGCGGGGCAAAATGGGAAAAAAATGGGGGATTTAGGGGGAAAATGAGGGATTTAGGGGGAAAAATGGGGGATTTAGGGGGAAATAGGGAAAATCCCCTAAATCCCCTTCAATTTTTCCTTAATCCCTTGGGTTTTCCTCTTCAAATCCCTTTAATTTTCCCCTTAATCCCATTTAATTTTCCCTTTAATTCCCTTGGATTTTCCTCTTCAAATCCCCTTAAATGTTTTCCTCTTCAAATCCCTTTAATTTCCCTCTTAATCCCATTTAATTTCCCCTTTCATTCCCTTCGATTTTTCCTTAAATTCCTTTCAATTTTTTCCTAAATTCCCTTGGATTTTCCTCTTCAAATCCTTTTAATTTTCCCCTTAATCCCATTTAATTTCCCCTTTAATTCCCTTGGATTTTTCCTTAAATCCCCTTCAATTTTTTCCTTAATTCCCTTGGATTTTCCCTTAAATCCCCTTCAATTTTTTCCTAAATTCCCTTGGATTTTCCTCTTCAAACCCCTTTAATTTCCCCTTTAATTTCCCTTTTAGCCCCACTCCCCCTCCACCCCTCCCACCCCAAAACCGCCCAAAATCCCCCCAAAAAAACCCCAAATTTTCTCCCTGGGATCACCTGGTCGTACTTGTCCAGCTCGGCGTGGAAGATGTGCCGGATCTGCGCCAGCTTGGCGCGGTAGTCGGCGTGCTCCGCGCCGAGCTCGTGCCCGCAGCCCCCCGGCGCCGCCGCCGCGCCTTTCCCGGCTCCTTCCGCCGCTTTTTGGGGTGAATCCGCGGGTTTTTGGGGGGCTTTGGGGGGCGCGGCGGCGGCCACGCCCTCGGCCAGCAGCATGTTGTCCAGGCGCAGCAGCTGCGCGTCCGGGGGCTCCTCCTCGGCAGCGCCGCGCACGCTCAGGGCTATGAGGGAAAATGGGGGGGAAATGAGGGGAAAATGGGGCGAAAATGAGGGGAAAAAAGAAGAGGAATGGGGAAAATGGGGGAAAAATGAGGGAAAATGGGGGGAAATAGGGGGAAAATGAGGGAAAAATGGGGAGAAATAGGGGAAAAAGGGGGGGAAAGGGGGGGAAATGGGGAAAAAAGGAGGGGATAATGGGGGAAATGAGGGGGAAATGGGGGGAAAATGAGGGAAAAGTGGGGGGAAAAAGGTTGGGAAATGGGAGAAAATGAGGGGAAAATGGCAAAAAATGAGGGGGAAAAAAAGGAGGGAAAAAATGAGGGAAAATGGCAGGAAAATTGAGAAAAAAGGAGGGAAAATTACAGAAAATGGGGAAAAATATTGGAATCATCTGCCCAGGGAGGTGGTGGAGTCACCATGCCTGGATGTGTTTAAAAAAAGACTGGATGTGGCACTTGATGCCATGATCTGGTTGAGGTGTTAGAACATTGGTTGGACTTGATGATCTTAAAGGTCTCTTCCAACCTAGAAATTCTGTGATTCTCTGAAATTTCTGGATTTGTAGAGCAAAACCTCTGACTTTCCAGGTTCCAGAGGGAATTTCCTAAAAAAAAACTCCCAAATCCTGGAATTTTTCCATAAAACAACCCCCAAATTTCATTTTTCTCCCTTAAAAATGCCCCCCCAAAAAAATCAAATTTCATTTTAACATTTCTTTAAAGAAACTTTTAATGGAGAATCAGTGAGGGAAAATTGGGATAAAGTGGAATGGGGGGGAAATTGAGGAGAAAAAGAGGGATTTGAGGGAAAAATGAAAATAAAAAGGCGAAATCCAGACCTGTTTTTTCCTTGATTTCACAGAGGACGCTGAAGAGGGCTGGCTTCATCCTGTGGCAGTTCAGGGCATGTTTCCTGCAAAAAACATGGAAAATCAGCCCCAAAATCCATGGAAAAAACCCCAAATTGAGGTCACGTTGCGGGGAGAGCAGGTGAGTGAGGAAAATCCTGGAAAAAATGGGAAAATCCAGGGGGAAAAGGGAAATTTGGGGTTTTTTTTTGGGTTTAATCTCAATTTTCTGGAAGGAAAAGTCCCAGTTTTTCAGAATTTTGGGGCTAAATTCCACAATAAACAACAGGGAAAATCCACTGGATGCAAAATCCACCTCAAAATCTCTTTTTTTACTGATTTTGAACCCTTTTTTACCTCAGAAAAATCCATTTGTAGCTGAATTTAATGGATTTTTTTAAAATATCTAGTCCCCAAATTCCCCAGTTTTCCAGGGTTTGGGCCCAAATTCCATCGGGAAAAATCCTCTGTAGAAAGCCCCTCAAAAATCCCCTCTTTTTTGCTGCTTTTTAGTCCTTTTTCCCCTCAGAAAATCCATTAAAAATCCACTTTTCTCTCATTTTCCCAGCAAATCCCGATTTTCCCGCCCTGCCGAATCGGGGCCACTCCCAGCTCCCCAAAAACCACGGAATGTGGGAAAACACCCCAAAAAAGCCCAATTTTTGTAGGATTTGAGGCATTTCCCTCCCGAAGCAGCAGCTAATGAGGCGTTCATTACCCGCACTTAATTAAAGAATCCACAACCCGCCAAAATCCTGGAATTCTGCTCATTCCCAGTGCGGGTTTTCCCTAAAACTCAGGAATTCCTGGGGGGAGATGGAGGATTTATTCCAAATTATCCCAAAGTGGGGGGTCCCACCATGTCCTGGCCAAAATTCCAGCCCCAAACAGCTCCAGTTTTCCCATTCCTGGGGTTTTTTGCCCCATTCCCAGTGGCGTTTTCCTCATTTTTCAGTGGGATTTTCCCCCAATCCTGGCGTTTTCCCCAATTGTGGCATTTTTTCCTCCATTCCCGAGGTTTTCCTCATTTCCAGTGGGTTTTTTCCCATTTTCAATGTTTTTTCCTCCCATTCCCAGTGGATTTCCACCATTTTCAGTGAGTTTTGTCCCATTCCCAGTGGAATTTTTCCCATTCCCGTGGTTTTTTTTCCTCATTTTCAGCAGTTTTGCCCCATTTCCAGTCGGATTTTCCCCTTTCCCAATGTTTTTTTTTCACATTCACAGTGATTTTTGTCCCATTTCTGGGTTTTTTCCCACATTCCCAGTGGTTTTTGTCCCATTCCTGGGTTTCTTCCCACATTCCTGAGGGGTTTTCCCCATTCCCAGCAGTTCTGCCTGGGATTGTCCTGCCTGACCCCACAGGGAATGGGGTAAAACTGCTGGGAATCGGGTAAAAAACCCCGGAATGGGAGAAATCCAACAGGGAATGGGGTAAAATCCCTGGAAATGGGGGAAATCCCACAGGGAATGGGGTAAAATCCACGGAAAATGGGGGAAACCCAAAGGCAACGGGGTAAAATCCACCAAAAATGGGGGAAACTACCAGGAATGAGAGGAAAGCTGCTGGGAATGGGGCAAAACCACTGGGAATGGGGGAAAAACACTGGGAATGGGGAAAAACCACTGGGAATGGGGTAAAATCCACAGAAATGGGGCAAAACCACTGGGAATGGGGCAAAACCCATGGGGAATGAGGTAAAAACACTGGGAATGGGGCAAAAACATTGGGAATGGGGGGAAACCCGCTGGGAATGGGGCAAAACCCCTGAGAATGGAGTAAAAGCACCCAGCAATGGGGTAAAAGCACCCGGCAATGGGGCAGAAACACTGGGAATGGGACAAAAGCGATGGGAATGGGGCAAACTCCCGGCAATGGGGTAAAACCACCGGGCAATGGGGCAAAACCGTGTGGAAATGAGGGGGGAACCCCACAGGGAATGGGGCAAATCCGCTGGGAATGGGGCAAAACGCCCGTGAATTGCCCCCAGAGCGGGAAGGACGCGGGGAAGAAGCGGCAGCACCGGCCGGGATGCGGGGCCCTGAGCGGAGCGGGAAAGCCGGGAATAGCGGCGAAGTTTCCCTCACAAACCCCTCCCTCGGTGTCCCCTCAGTGTCCCCGCGGTGTCCCCTCAGTGTCCCCGCGGTGGCCCCGCGGTGTCCCCGCGCTGAGTCACGGCCGTGCCGCTGTCCCCGGTCCCCGTGGCCGGTGTCGCCTCCCCGTACCTGGCCTGGGCCTCATCCAAGCTCTGGTCGGTGATGGCCATGATCTGCTGCAGGACGTCGCCGCTGTCGTGCTGCGGCGGCGCCGCTGCTGGCCCTGAGGGCGGCCCTGAGGGTGGCCCTGAGGGTGGCGGGTCGCCGCTGGTGGCGGCGGCGGGGGGAGGCGCCGGCGAAAGAGACCCCGGCAGGGCCACCCCGGGCACCAACCGCGGCGCGGCCTCCATGGGCGGGCCTGGAGCCGCGGGGCCGGCGCGACAGGGCGCGACAGAGCGCGACAAATCGCGACAGATCGCGACAGGAGCCGCGCCGAGCCGGCGGCCACAGAGCCGCCCCCCCCCCGCGCTGCCGCCGCTGTGGTCACGCCCAGCCCTGGCCACGCCCTCCTCCCGCCGCGCCCAGAGAAGGCCACGCCCCTTCATGAGGGGACGCCCTTCCCGCCTTTGCGTTTAGCCACGCCCACAGGTGAAACCACGCCCCTTCAGGAGGGGACGAATATTCCCGCCAACGCTGTGACCACGCCCCTATGTGACCACGCCCTCTCTGAATGTTATCCCGCCCAATTGTGGCCACGCCCCCTATCTGACCACGCCTTCAGAATCGCCATTTCCGTCCTTTCGACTCCGCCCAAACGTCACGGTGTCTCCATGGCAACCGTAGCCACGCCCCCTCGCATTAGACCACGCCTCCTCCCCGAGGCCACACCCCCGCAGCTCTCGATTTTCCCTTTTTCCACCCAAAAATTTGGGAATTTTTTGTGCCCACAGCTCTGTTTTGGGTAATTTCGAAGCTCCGGGGTTGAATCCCAACAAAGCAGAGCTCTGATCCCATTTTTGGGATAAAAACAGAGGGAAAAATGAAGGAATTAAAGGGAAAAATGAAAGAATTTGATGGGAAAAAAAAAAGGAATTAAAGGAAAAATTAAAGAATTAAAGGCAAAATGAAGGAATTGCAGCTTAAAAATTCCCACTGGGAACAATTCCAGTTTTGGAGGAATCTCGGGCTCCAGGTTTGGGGTGTTTAACCTCATTTTTGCCTGGAAAAATCCCATGAAATCCAGAAAAAATCCTGTTTAATCCAAGGAATTCTGCAGCCAAGGTGGGAAAAGTCACGTGGTTCCACTCCAGGGATCCCTGGGAATTCCCAGAACTTGCGGGGGAAAAAAGGATGGAAAATTTGGGGTTTTTTCAGCATTCCCAAATCCTGGGATTTGTGGAATTTTCAGGGCAAATTCTGCCCTCGGAATCCCCAAATCCCGGAGGATTTTGGAGCCTTTTCCAGGGAAATTCCAGCCCTCGGAATTCCCAAATCCCGCTCCCAGAATTCCCAACCCCCTCCTGGAAGATTCCTGAGCTTTTCCCAAGGAAAAACGACTCCGGGTTAAAACCAGTCTTTAATGGGAATTCTGCTCCCACGGTTTCCCTAAAAACCTGGAATTTTCCAGGGAAAAATCCAAGCTGGAGCCCACCAGGAATCCGAGGTTCTCCCAAATCCCACAAAACCGCCTCGTTCTTGAGATTTCCAGGGAAATTTGGATGTTAGAACCTCCCAGGACTCCAAAACTCTTCTCATTCCTTGATCCACCAGGAGTTTTCCAAGAAATTTTGATGTTGGAGCCCACCAGGAATCCAAAGTTTTCTCAAATCCCCACAAAACCGCCTCGTTCTTGACACCCCAGATGATGATGATGACCAACCCAATTAACCCCTAATTACCCCTAACGAGCCACCCACCCAGGACGATGGTGACGGTCTTGCCAGCACGGTGTTGCGGTGCTGTGGGTACTCGCCCCGTTACTCCTTAATTAATGGCTAATTAACCACCCACTGAGGATGATGACCAACTCATCAAGGGCGATGGTGACCAACCCACCGAGGATGATGGTGACTAACCCAATTAACCCCTAACGAACCACCCACCCAGGATGATGGTGACGGTCTTGACCAGCGCCAGCACGGTGGTGCACCGCTGTTACCCCTTAATTAATGGCTAATTAACTGCTAAATCACCACCCACTGAGAATGGTGACCAACCCACCCACCCCGGATGGTGACCAACCCAATTAACCCCTAACAAGTCACCCACCCAGGATGGTGACCAACCCAAT
>NW_024368987.1:0-945 GCF_014805655.1 Passer montanus
AAAAAAAAAACAAAAAACCAAACTGCCACCTTCAAAGGAAAAAAAAAAAACTAAAAACCACACAAAGCACACAACTCCTTTTGCCTTGTCCACAGAAATGGACTCATATATCTTCTGTAGTACAGTGAATGTAAGATAAAACAACCACAAGATTTGCTGGGAAGTGTTAAACTTTGGCATTATGTTATGCACATTAAATAACTACTAAAAATACTATTTATTGTCTACCTTAAGAATCTGTCCTCCCTCTGGATATCTTCTTAATATATCCTTTAGAAAATCAACAAGTGGCGGAGTTGTTTGTCCAAAACGACCTAAAAAACAAACAAATAATATTTTTAAAAGCTGTGTATTATGCTGCACTGTTTAATACACTGCATTAATGTGCACTTAATTTCAGATTTTAAAAAACACAACAATTACTGGAAGCAATAATTTCTTAAAACTAACTCAGGGCCTATTATTGTAAAATCTTGTCTTTCCAGAATCAGCTGTGAAAATCCTACATTATAAATCTTTTAATCAAAGAAGGTGAAATAGCAGTCTTGATATTGAAGTCAATGAGCTGCTTCATAACTAGATGACAAATTTGGGGGATAAGACTTTGCAACAGTTATGACACAGTTCCAACTACTTGATGCTCAAAAGTAGCAATTTCTAAAGGACCACTGCTTTTTAAGTAGCAGGACAGTATTCCAGGGCAGCAGTGGCTCTAACTCTTTTACATCCAGTGATGATCCCTACTGACAGTTACACACACAGGCACACACGTTTTTGGCTCCAGTGTACACTTCCTGTTCTGACATACTCTGGGCATGGACCTGGTGCCAGCCTTGGTGTTGCCAGGGCCTAATGCTGGAGGGAGAAGAGTCCCAGCATTATGAACATCTGCTTCAAGAGAAAAAGTCTATCACAAAATGAAAGGTTCAATACTCTCCCTTTCAA
>NW_024368988.1:0-946 GCF_014805655.1 Passer montanus
TCTCCCTCCCTCATCAACAAATTAAATCTGATTTGTTAGATTTAATCTGTTACCATTAGATTTAATCTCTTACCGCTCGGTGAAGTTTCACTTCTCACATGGCTGATGTCACCACAAAAACTTTTGTTTGATTTGTCACTGTTCCTTAGCTTTGGAAGGAAGGTTTTAATTCCTGTCTTTGTGCTAGTCCAGGTTCCTCCCGTGTAACCTCTGCTGTTGTTGTTTTGCACTGAGCAGAGTTGAGTCATCTGCAGTCTCTGTGATAACTGTAATTAGGAGAAAATGCATTTACAAAGCTCTTTCCTGTGATGCAAGCACGTCATTGTCCTTGCAGGGAAATCATTCCTGCCATGTTTCCAGGTGGGTGTGAGCAGCTACTGATTACATTTGACACTCATACTCTTTGCATGGATTTTCCTAGCTGGATGTGCTGCCTACAGAGGAAGTGGTAGTCTGAAGCCATCATTATATTCTCCACTTGTTGTGAGTGTAATCCCTACTGATGTAATTAAACATAAAGGAAGAGGATATAGAATGGAGTAGTAGTCAAAGAGAACATTGAGAGTGTGTCATACACCCAGAGATTTATTTAGTACTTTGGAATAAAAATAAAAGTCAAGAGAAAAATATATCCCTGGAGTTTTGTCAGAACATCAGTTGGAGAGGAGGCTTCTTGAGAGAAATGGAGTAAAGAATCCTTGAGATGTTCAGGTCTTTTTCTCTCCCTCTTACACCTTGCAGAGGCTGTTGATCTGGTAATAAAATGCTGCTGTGCTTATCAGGATAACTGCAGGTTATTCTGAACACACCAGAATGACTGGAGAGACAGAGCTCAGCCCCACTCCAGTGAAAGCTCATAAAGGTCTCCCTTTGCTGCAAGGAAAAAGTACAGTTTAGGAAACTGTCTTGGTGGCTAAATAATAGAAAATACCTCCACACATCACTG
>NW_024368989.1:0-944 GCF_014805655.1 Passer montanus
CCGCGCCGCGCGGCTCCGGCACCGGTGAGGGGCACGGGGGGGGTTGGCATGGGGGGGTGGATCCTGGAGGGGCTCCTGGAGGGGTGACAGGGACATGGCCTAGATTCTGACCACTTTAGTTTTGGATAAATCCAGCAAAATTTGGAAATTTCTGTCATGGGTGGCCAGAGTCGGCCAGGGTGAGTGGCCGCAAAGAGAGGCCATTTTCCAGGGGAAAAAGAAGTCATTTGCCCAGGCTCTGGGCATCAGAAGAAAGCTGATGTTTTTGTGCTCTGAGCACTTGCTGGGACGTAGATTCTGACCCCTTGAGTTTTGGAGAAATCCAGCAAAATTTGGAAATTTCTGTCTTGGGTCCTGGAGGGGTCATGGGGACATTGATGCACTCCCGGAGGGGTGGGGTACTCCTGGAGGGGATGCCAGGACATGGGGGGGCTCCTGGGGGTGGGAAGCTGGGGTGTTGGGGGGCTCCTGGGGAGGGTCTTGGTACTTGGAATGAGTTCTTGGAGGGAGGCTGGGATGTGGGGGTGGGGTTCCTAGAAGCGGGACAGGAACATGGGTGGAATTTCAGGGGTCCCTGGCGTCTGTAATGGAGTCCTGGGAGGATTCATGGAGGGGATCCCAAAGTGCCTCTATCCCCAAAAAATGGGGTTCCAAAGGTCTCTCAGAATGGGGGTCCCGGGACTGCCTTTATCCCCAAAAAATGGGGTCCTGGGGCTCCCTTTATCCTTAGAATTGGGGTCCTAGGGGGATCTCTCTCCCCAAGAATGGTGTCCCAGGGGTTGCTTTACCCTCAGAACAGGGGTCTCTCAGAATAGGGGTCCCAGATGTGCCTCCACCCCCCCAAAAAAACCCCAGGGTCCCATCTCATCCTCATCCACAACCTGACACCGCTGAGGATCCCCCCAAATCCCTGACCCCCCCGTTTCCCCCCAATTTCCCAGCCT
>NW_024368990.1:0-944 GCF_014805655.1 Passer montanus
AGGGATTTGGGGTGGGAACGGTCATCCTATAACATCCCCCAGATGACATCCTGGGATCTGGGTGAAATTCCCCAAAAATTTGGGATTTTGGGGTGAAATTCGCGGATTTTGGGCAAAATCGGGAGTTTTTTGTCTGAAATCGGGACCAACATTGGCTGAAGTTGGGGTGGAATTGAGGGATTTGGGGTGGGAACAATCATCCTAGAATCCCCCCAAAATCGCATCCAAAGGTCTGAGTAAAATTCCCAAAAACATTTGGGATTTTGGGGTGAAATTCACCGATTTTGGGAAAAATCGGGACTAAAATCGGTTGATTTTTGGGTGATGTCGGCTCAGTTTTGGGGGGTTTGGGGTGGAATTGAGGGATTTGGGGTGGGAACGGTCATCCTATAACATCCCCCAGATGACATCCTGGGATCTGGGTGAAATTCCCCAAAAATTTGGGATTTTGGGGTGAAATTCGCGGATTTTGGGCAAAATCGGGAGTTTTTTGTCTGAAATCGGGACCAACATTGGCTGAAGTTGGGGTGGAATTGAGGGATTTGGGGTGGGAACAATCATCCTAGAATCCCCCCAAAATCGCATCCAAAGGTCTGAGTAAAATTCCCAAAAACATTTGGGATTTTGGGGTGAAATTCACCGATTTTGGGCAAAATCGGGAGCGTTTTGTGTGAAATCGGCACCAGAATTGGCTGAAGTTGGGGTGGAATTGAGGGATTTGGGGTGGGAACAGTCGTCCTACAACCCCCCCAAAATCACATCTAAGGATCTGAGTGAAATTCCCAAAAATACCTGGGATTTTGGGGTGAAATTCACTGATTTAGGGCAAAATTGGGAGCGTCTTGTGTGAAATTGGGGGATTTTGGGGGATTTGGGGGGATTTGGGGTGGGAACAGCTGTCCTACAACTTGCCCTGAGCTACAGCCAGCAGGGCCAGTACAGCT
>NW_024368991.1:0-944 GCF_014805655.1 Passer montanus
AAAAGAGAGGAAGGCATTCATCCAAAGGGAGTACCAAGGAAACAGAAGATATCGCTCAGAGTGATGAGCCATGATTTTTAGGTAGCCGGGGCTCAACCATTGCTGAA
This sequence comes from Passer montanus, assembly GCF_014805655.1. Classification (NCBI taxonomy): domain Eukaryota; kingdom Metazoa; phylum Chordata; class Aves; order Passeriformes; family Passeridae; genus Passer; species Passer montanus. Next base: position 108 of record NW_024368991.1, read on the forward strand.
TTTTATCATAACAAATATTGTCTATAATACAGCATCTTGTATCCTTGGGGTGTTGCATAACAGGTAATAAAATAGTGAGAGAATCTTCTGCAGTTTGAAAACATGAGGCTTGGAGGAGTGACTTACTGCCCTATCAACAAGCAACTGCAGCACCCCATAAATATCTATCATGAGGCACTAACTCTGCCACATGTCTGACACATATTAGCATGCAGTAATTTTATCATCACTTTGTATTTCATTTCCGAGGAGAGAAAGAGCATTTCCTTTTCAACAGCTCCAGTAAAATCATACTTTTGATTCTATGTCAGCTATGAACTTCTGATATATGAAGTTGCATCCTTGGCTCTATTCCCTCTGGAAGAATCACTGGACTTTATTAGCACACAAATAAGCTATTTTTAATTATAGTGAACATGACCATAGAGAGACAATTAGATATTTTGGCTTCCTACTAAAATTATTCTCTGAAACATGATGGGCTTGTCATGGGATTTTTAAGTGGCTATTACAGTCTTTGTTATCTCAAAAGCATGGATGAAATTTCAGGAGCATGCAGTACTTCACCTTCAAAATATTGTAAACAAATGCTCAAATCTCTTCTAAAAATGTTTCATCTCTCTCAGTGCACTGCTTTGTCCAGATTAACATTCATTTGATCATCACAGTTACAACATTAATAACCTGAAGGGGCATTCTGTTTATAGTGGGGACAAGTTTGGGCACTGTGACACAAATCTCCAGCTGTCACTTTTTAATAAGGTTTTTTTCTCCAGTGAGAGCTGTGTTGAAAGCATACAGTGATATTGTTCAAGTATACAGCAAAAAAAAAAAAAA
>NW_024368992.1:0-944 GCF_014805655.1 Passer montanus
TTATGGGGGTTTTAATAGGGTTTAATGGGTTTTTAATGGGGTTTATGGGGGTTTGTATGGGGTTTTATAGGGTTTGTATGGGGTGTAATGGGGTTTTACGGACTTTTATGGGGGTTTTATAGGGTTTTTATGGGGATTATATGGGGTTTTATGGGGTTTGTATGGGTTTTTAATGGGGCTTAAAGAGATGTTAGCGGGTTTGTATGGGGTTTTTACGGGACTTAATGGGGGTTTGTGTGGGGTTTTATGGGCTTTTTATGGGGGTTATAAGTGGTTTAATGGGGTTTTATGGGGCTTGTATGGGGGTTTTATTAGGTTTATGGGGTTTGTATGGGGTTTAATAGGATGCAATGGGGTTTTGGGGGGTTTTTAATGGGCTTTAATGGGGTTTTTAATGGGGTTTATGGGGTTTGTATGGGGTTTAATAGGATGCAATGGGGTTTTGGGGGGTTTTTAATGGGCTTTAATGGGGTTTTTAATGGGGTTTATGGGGTTTGTATGGGGATTTATGGGGTTTTATAGGGTTTGTATGGGGTTTAATGGGGTGTTTATGGGGTGTTTATGGGATTTAATGGGGCTTTTATGGAGTTTTATAGGGTTTTTATGGGGGTTATATGGGGTTTAGTAGGGTTTTTATGGGGTTTGTATGGGGTTTTATGGGGTTTGTATGGGTGTTATGGGGTTGTAATGGGGTTTGTATGGGGTTCTTAATGGGGTTTAATAGGGTTTTATGTGGTTTTATAGGGTTTTTATGGGGTTTGTATGGGGTTTTATGTGATTTAATGGAGTTTTATGGGGTTTAAAAGGGTTTTTAGAGGGTTTTTATGGGTGGGATTTTTTAGGCTGGGATTTTCACTGTGACCATTTTTGCTGGATATTTTGGGGATTTTCTGGTTATTTTGGGGTGTGTTTTTCCCCCGCTCACCTGCTGCTGGCCCTGCAGG
>NW_024368993.1:0-977 GCF_014805655.1 Passer montanus
TCTTTACAGCTTATTCTCAATGTAGATGACAACCTTAAGCTTTTGAAAGACCTGACTCAGCTATCTAAACACAGTGAGGATGTAGCTTGGGAGACTGAAGGTTTTTCCAAGTATTTTTGTAAGTATTTCTCAGGTTTGACAATAACAATAAAATAAGCTTATTTATGTTGGTATATGATGATTTCATACCTTTATTCTTAATAACACCAGGAAAGGTTTCAATGCACTTGGCATTTCAGTGTCTCTGAAGGAGGTGGGGCACATTCCAAAATATTCTTGAGGAATGTGCAGTAAAAAAAAAATCCTTTCCCAACTCTTTCATAGTTATCAAAATTTTCAGTTTAAGGATGATGACTTGAACATTTGGATCCCTTTTGAAAAGGGGAAGGGAACCTATTAAGGTCCACAAGCTGTTGCTAACCTCCACCTGTGATGTTCTATTCCCTTTCCCACAAAGCAAAATTGCTTCATAAAATTCAGTCTTGCTGCCAGAGCTGTTCAGATTTCAGCTCACTGAGGCTCTCACACACAGGTGATGGTTACTCCCTGAGCTCTGTGATGGTTCCTTTCTGCCAGAATGCACTACAAGTACTGACTGCCCTGTTCCTGCACCTTGAGCTCGTGGGCATCACTGCTTTGCCAGCAGTAGCTTTGTACAGAGGAGAAAATCCTGCTTTTGCTGACTGAAGTCAAAGAGTTGCATGCTAAACATCTAGTGCAAGAGATGAATTTCGTGTTTTAAGATCCCTCAGTTTGGGTTTCACTGTGACAAAAAGATTTGTTCATCACTTGCTCTGTTTATAGCTTGCATCCTTTGTACTACAAAATGAGTCAACACTTTTCTGCATCTTTTGGAACAACATAAAGACAGGTTGTAAAGAAAAATTTCTGTTAATGAAAGCAGACTTAAAAATCTCTGAAGGTCTTTATTTCTGTGATACTTAGCCTGTCCTGAACTGTAGAAAGCAGGAACATTT
>NW_024368994.1:0-944 GCF_014805655.1 Passer montanus
CGCTAATTGCTGTTAATTCCCGGAGTTCTGGTTAGTTTCAGGTGAATTTTTCGGGGATTTGGGATGAATTTTCGTGGATTTCAGTCAGATTTTTGGGGATTTCTGTCAGATTTTTTGCCATTTCGATTAATTCTCGTTAATTACCATTAATTAATCACCGCTAATTGCTATTAATTTCAGGAGTTTTAGTTAGTTTCAGGTGAATTTTCGTGGATTTCGGGTGAATTTTCATGGATTTCAGTGGGATTTTCGTGGATTTCAGTCGGATTTTTTGTCATTTCGGTTAATTCCCGTTAATTAGCATTAATTAATCACCGCTAATTGCTGTTAATTCCAGGAGAGTTTTAGTCAATTTCGGGTGAATTTGGGGGGATTTTGGCTGAATTTTCGTGGATTTCAGTCGGATTTTCGTGGATTTCAGTCGGATTTTTGGGATTTCTGTTGTCATTAATTGCCGTTAATTAATCACCGCTAATTGCTGTTAATTCCAGGAGTTTTACTTAGTTTCAGGTGAATTTTCGTGGATTTTGGGTGAATTTTCATGGATTTCAGTCGGATTTTTGGGGATTTCTGTCAGATTTTTCGCCATTTCGATTAATTTCCATTAATTAGCATTAATTACCCGCCGCTAATTGCTGTTAATTCCCGGAGTTCTAGTTAGTTTCAGGTGAATTTTCGTGGATTTCGGGTGAATTTGCATGGATTTCAGTCGGATTTTCGGGGATTTTGGTCCATTTCTGTTGATTTCCGTTAATTACCATTAATTAATCGCCGCTAATTGCTGTTAATTCCCGGAGTTCTAGTTAGTTTCAGGTGAATTTTCGTGGATTTCGGGTGAATTTGCATGGATTTCAGTCGGATTTTCGGGGATTTTGGTCCATTTCTGTTGATTTCCGTTAATTACCATTAATTAATCGCCGCTAATTGCTGTTAATTCCCGGAGT
>NW_024368995.1:0-943 GCF_014805655.1 Passer montanus
GAGTGGGTGGGCAACGAGTGGCAGGTCCTAGCAGGGATATAAAGGCTCAGGGTTACCATAACCAGGTCCTAGCAGGGATATAAAGCTCAGAGGTGCCATAGACAGGTCCTGGCAGGGATATAAATGTCTCCCGCAGATCCTGGCGCACGGGGACATGAACCACGAGTGGGTGGGGGTGCCACAGCCAGGTCCTGGCAGGGATATAAAACATTAAAGTGCAATAACCCGGTTCTAGCAGGGATATAAAGCTCAGAGATGCCACAGACAGGTCCTGGCAGGGGTATAAATGTCTCCCGCAGATCCTGGCGCACGGGGACATGAACCACGAGTGGGTGGGGGTGCCACAGCCAGGTCCTGGCAGGGATATAAAACATTGAAGTGCCATAACCAGGTCCTGGAAGGGCTGTAAAGCCCCGGGGGTGCCACAGGCAGGTCCTGGCAGGTCTATAAATCCCTCCCAGATCCTGGCGCACGGGGACATGAACCACGAGTGGGTGGGGGTGCCACAGCCAGGTCCTGGCAGGGATATAAAACATTGAAGTGCAATAACCAGGTCCTGGAAGGGCTGTAAAGCCCCGGGGGTGCCACAGGCAGGTCCTGGCAGGTCTATAAATCCCTCCCAGATCCTGGCGCACGGGGACATGAACCACGAGTGGGTGGGCAACGAGTGGCTGCCCAGCCTGGGGCTGCCGCAGTACCGCAGCTACTTCATGGAGTCGCTGGTGGACGCGCGGATGCTCGACCACCTGAGCAAGAAGGAGCTGCGCGGGCAGCTCAAGATGGTCGACTCCTTCCACCGGTGAGGGGACCCCCAAATGTGGGGGACCCCCGGACTGGGGGGACCCCGGAAGGCTGGGGGAATGGGGAAAAGTTGGGGGAAATTGGGAAAAATTGGGGAAAATGGTGAAAAGGTTGGTGAAAAGTTGGGGGGAAATTGGGAAAA
>NW_024368996.1:0-962 GCF_014805655.1 Passer montanus
ACCAGGAATACGGGACAGGAAGCAGGTATCGGACTGGGAATGGGGACCCGGAATGGGAACCAGGAATGGGAACAGGCACTGCAAATGGAAGCGGAAACATGGGAGACAGACTTGGAATGAGACTGGGGATGGGAATATGGGAACGGGACAGGAAATATAGAAATGGAAATATGGGAATGGGAGTGGGAGCGGGAATACAAGAACAGGAACAGGACAAGGAATATGGGACAAGAAATATGGAAAGAGGAACAGGACAAGGAATATGGGACAGGAAATATGGAAAGAGGAACCAGAGAGAGAATATCGGGTGGGGATTAGGAAGATGGGACCAACATTGGAAACAGCTACGCAGGAACGGGACTAGGAATGGGAATATGGGAAGGGAACGGGTGTTGAGCTGTGCGTGGGTCTTCAAAGAGACAAAAGCAGTTGTTGGTTGTTGTAAAGCTGTTTATTACATGAATACATCAGTCTGGAAGGCAAAGAATTCAGAGTATTAAAGTTCATGCTAAAAGCTTTCTAGCATTAAGACCCCATGTATTGAGCAGATGGAACAGGAGGAACTCCCACATCTTTTTTCTTCTTCTTTTTTTTCCTCCTCATTTTTTTCCATCCCAGCAGAGGACGATTTTATTAATGAATCATCCAATCAGCTAAAAACACAATTCTCAAACTTTGTTCCTACACTAATCTGAGTTTGATTCTAATGTGCAAACGTAGTGTCCGTTAGTAGCCAAAATCTATGTATGCAGTTTATCTATTCAAGCAAATGGTTCTATCTGTTCTATCTAGAAATGCAAGCACTGTTCTTCTGTTTTTATTATGCCTGGAACGAAGCTAATTTTGTGAAAGGTAACACTCTTGAACTTTAAAGTAGGCCTTAGGGCCTTTTACTGGCTAATACAATCTCCTAAGGAGCTTACCATATATTTATACTTAAAACTAAACCTTACACTTCTCCT
>NW_024368997.1:0-23176 GCF_014805655.1 Passer montanus
ATTTGGGGATTTTGGGGGAATTTTTGGGAGATTTTGGGGAAAAATTTGGAATTTTTGGGGGGAAATTTCGGGGGGATTTGGGGCAGTTTCGGGGGTTTTGATTTTTTTTATTTTGGGTTTTTTGGGGGAGATTTCGGGGGTTTTTTGAGGGGATTTTTTGGGGAGAATTTCTGATGTTTTTAGGGTGGAAATCCGAATTTTTTGGGGTAAATTTTGGGATTTTTGGGGGGTTTTTGTGTTTATTTTTGGGATTTTTTTGCGTTTATTTTTTGGGGTGTTTTCCTGGGTTTTTGGGTATTTTTTTGAGTATTGTGGTTATTTTGAGAGTATTTTTGGGGGGGTTTTTTGTATTTTTAGGGTGTTTTTGCTTCTCTTTTTGGGGCATTTTCCTGGTTTTTTGGGGTTATTTTGGGGTTGTTTTTGGGATGAATTTGGGATTATTTTGGGGGTGAATTCGGGGTTATTTTGGGGGTGGTTGTGATTATTTTTGGGGTTATTTGTGGTTATTTTTGGGCTATTTTGGGGATGTTTTTGGTGTTATTTTGGGTTATTTTTGAGTTATTTTGGGGGGTTTTGCGGGTATTTTTGGGTTTTTTTGGTGGCATTTCTGTGGTTATTTCTGGGGTTATTTTGGGTTGGTTTTGGGTTATTTTGGGGATTATTTCTGTGGTTATTTTGTGGGTATTTTTGGGGTGTTTTGGGGTTATTTTGTGGGTATTTTTGGGGTGTTTTGGGGTTATTTTGTGGGTATTTTTGGGTTACTTTTGGGGTTATTTCGGGGTTTTTTTGGGGTATTTTTGGGGTTATTTGGGGGTTTTTTTGGGTTATTTTGGGTTGGTTTGGAGTTCTTTTTGGGGTTATTTTTAGGGGTATTTCTGTGGTTTTTTTGGGGTTATTTAGGGCTGGTTTTGGGTTATTTTGGGCTGTTTTGAGGTTATTTTGGGTTATTTTGGGGTGTTTTGAGGTTATTTTGGGTTATTTTGGGGTGTTTTGAGGTTATTTTGGGTTATTTTGGGGTGTTTTGAGGTTATTTTGGGTTATTTTGGGGTGTTTTGAGGTTATTTTGGGTTATTTTGGGGTGTTTTGAGGTTATTTTGGGTTATTTTGGGGTGTTTTGAGGTTATTTTGGGTTATTTTGGGGTGTTTTGAGGTTATTTTGGGTTATTTTGGGGTGTTTTGAGGTTATTTTGGGTTATTTTGGGGTGTTTTGAGGTTATTTTGGGTTATTTTGGGGTGTTTTGAGGTTATTTTGGGTTATTTTGGGGTGTTTTGAGGTTATTTTGGGTTATTTTGGGGTGTTTTGAGGTTATTTTGGGTTATTTTGGGGTGTTTTGAGGTTATTTTGGGTTATTTTGGGGTGTTTTGAGGTTATTTTGGGTTATTTTGGGGTGTTTTGAGGTTATTTTGGGTTATTTTGGGGTGTTTTGAGGTTATTTTGGGTTATTTTGGGGTGTTTTGAGGTTATTTTGGGTTATTTTGGGGTGTTTTGAGGTTATTTTGGGTTATTTTGGGGTGTTTTGAGGTTATTTTGGGTTATTTTGGATTTTGTGGGTATTTTGGGGTTATTTTTGGGGTGTTTTGGGGTTATTTTTGGGATTATTTTGGAGGTTATTTGGGTGGGTTTTGGGTTACTTTGGGCTGGTTCTGAGTTCCTTTCTGGGTGTTTTTCCCCAGTTTTCCCCAGGATGGAGCCCCCGGCCCAGCCCCCCTCCTGCTTCCGCTCCCGCCTGGAATTCTGCCCCGAGTGCGGCTCGGTGCTGCCCCGGCCCGGCGCCGCCAGCGCCCTGCCCTGCCCCCGCTGCGGCTTCTGCCTGCTCGCCTCAGGTTTGGGGGCAAAAACACAGAAATATCCAAAAAACCAAAAAAAACCCCGCGAAAATCGATAAATCCTGCCAAAATCTGCAAAAATCCCATTAAATCCCAATAAATCCCATAAAAACCCCAATAAATCCCATAAAAACCCCAATAAATCCCGGCCCCCCAGCGCCCTGCCCTGCCCCCGCTGCGGCTTCTGCCTGCTCGCCTCAGGTTTGGGGAGAAAAACACAGAAATATCCAAAAAACCAAAAAAAACCCCGCGAAAATCGATAAATCCTGCCAAAATCTGCAAAAATCCCATTAAATCCCAATAAATCCCATAAAAACCCCAATAAATCCCATAAAAACCCCAATAAATCCCGGCCCCCCAGCGCCCTGCCCTGCCCCCGCTGCGGCTTCTGCCTGCTCGCCTCAGGTTTGGGGAGAAAAACACAGAAATATCCAAAAAACCAAAAAAAAAAAATCTCCTTGAAATCCCATTAAAATCCCATTAAATCCCATTAAAATCCTATTGAAATCCCATTAAAATCCCATTAAATCCCATTAAAATCCTATTGAAATCCCATTAAAATCTCTATTAAAATCACTACTAAAATCTCATTTAAATTTCCATTAAATCCCATTAAAATCCCATAAAAATCCCTTTAAAATCCCAATAAATCCCTTAAAAATCCCATTAAATTCCCCTTAAAATCCCATTGAAATCCCATTAAAATCTCTATTAAAATCACTACTAAAATCTCTTTTAAATTTCCATTAAATCCCATTAAAATCCCATAAAAATCCCTTTAAAATCCCAATAAATCCCTTAAAAATCCCATTAAATTCCCCTTAAAATCCCATTGAAATCCCATTAAAATCCCTATTAAAATCTCATTACAATTCCCATTAAAATCCCAATAAATCCCACCAAAATCCCATTAAAATCCCAATAAACCCCATTAAATCCTATAAAAATCCCATAAAATCCCATTAAAATCCGTATTGAATTCCCTATTAAAATCTCCTTAAAATTCCCATTAAAATCCAAATAAATTCCATTTAAATCCCCATTAAAATCCTCTTAAAATCCCATTAAATCCCCCTTAAAATCCCCTTAAAATCCCATTAAATCCCCATTAAAATCTCATTAAATCCCCATTAAATCCCCATTAAAATCCCATTAAATCCCCATTAAAATCCCCTTAAAATCCCATTAAATCCCCATTAAATCCCCATTAAATTCCCATTAAAATCCCATTAAATCCCCATTAAATTCCCATTAAAATCCCATTAAATCCCCATTAAATTCCCATTAAAATCTCATTAAATCCCCATTAAATTCCCATTAAAATCCCATTAAATCCCCATTAAATTCCCATTAAAATCTCATTAAATCCCCATTAAATTCCCATTAAAATCTCATTAAATTCCCTTTAAACTCCCCATGAAATCCCACTAAAATCCCATTAAATCCCATTTTTCCCCTAAAATTCCCCTTTGCTTCCCAAAATTCCCTTTTTCCCCCTCCAAAATTCCCTTTTTTCCCGAACTTTCCCGTTTTTCTCCCAAAATTCTCATTTCCCCCTATTTTTCCCTATTATTTCTCCCAAATTTGCCATTTTCCCCCATAAATTTTCTCATTTTTCCCCATTTCCCCCCCAAATTTCCCTGGTTTTCCCCCAGAATTCCCATTTTCCCCATTTTCCCTGGTTTTTCCCCAATCCCATTTTTTCCCCCAAATCCCCTTTTCCACCCATTTTTTCCCAAAATCCCATTTTTCCCCATTTTTTTCCCCAAAATCCCGTTTTTCCCCAAATCCCGTTTTCTCCCCATTTTTTTCCTGTTTTCTCCCTGTGTTTTTCCCCAAATCCCATTTTTTCCCCGTTTTTTCCCCAAATCCCGAGTTTTTTCCTTTTTTTTTCCCATTTTTCCCCCAAATCCCCGTTTTCTCCCCGTTTTTCCCAAAATCCCGTTTATTTCCCCAAATCCCGTTTTTTCCCCATTTTTTCCCTGTTTCCCCCCGTGTTTTTCCAAATTTCCCTGGTTTTCCCCCAGAATTCCCATTTTCCCCATTTTCCCTGGTTTTTCCCAAAATCCCATTTTTCCGGTTTTTTCCCCAATCCCATTTTTTTCCCCCAAATCCCCTTTTCCACCCATTTTTTCCCAAAATCCCATTTTTCCCCATTTTTTCCCCCAAATCCCGTTTTTCCCCAAATCCTGTTTTCTCCCCATTTTTTTCCCCAAAATCCCGTTTTTCCCCAAATCCCGTTTTCTCCCCATTTTTTTCCTGTTTTCTCCCTGTGTTTTTCCCCAAATCCCATTTTTTCCCCGTTTTTTCCCCAAATCCCGAGTTTTTTCCTTTTTTTTCCCATTTTTTCCCCAAATCCCCGTTTTCTCCCCGTTTCTCCCCAAATCCCGTTTATTTCCCCAAATCCCGTTTTTTCCCCATTTTTTCCCTGTTTCCCCCCGTGTTTTTCCCAAAATCCCCGTTTTTTCTCACCAATGTTTTTCCCAAAATCCCGGGTTTTTTCCCCAAATCCCCGTTTCCCCCGATGTTTTTCCCCAAATCCCAGTTTTTCCCTCCAGTTTTTCCCAAAATCCCGGTTTTTTCTCCCCGTTTTTCCCCAAATCCCGTTTTTTCCCCGTTTCCCCCCGTGTTTTTCCCAAAATCCCGTTTTTTTCTCCCAGTTTTTCCCCAAATCCCCGTTTTTTCTCCCCGATGTTTTTCCCAAAATCCCGTTTTTTTTCCCCAAATCCCCTTTTCCCCCGATGTTTTTCCCCAAATCCCAGTTTTTCCCTCCAGTTTTTCCCAAAATCCCGGTTTTTTCTCCCCGTTTTTCCCCAAATCCCGTTTTTTCCCCGTTTCCCCCCGTGTTTTTCCCAAAATCCCGTTTTTTTCTCCCAGTTTTTCCCCAAATCCCCGTTTTTTCTCCCCGATGTTTTTCCCAAAATCCCGTTTTTTTTCCCCAAATCCCCTTTTCCCCCGATGGTTTTCCCCAAATCCCATTTTTTCCCCATTTTCCCCCAAATCCTGTTTTTTCCCCCCATTTTTCCCAAAATCCCTGTTTTTTTCCCCAAATCCCCTTTCCCCCCGGTTTTTCCCCAAATCCCGGTTTTTTCTCCCCAGTTTTTCCCAAAATCCCGGTTTTCCCCCCCATTTTTTCCCCAAACCCCGTTTTTCCCCCCCATTTTTCCCAAAATCCCGTTTTTTTTTCCCCAAATCCCTTTTTCCCCCGATGTTTTTCCCCAAACCCCGTTTTTCCCCCCCATTTTTCCCAAAATCCCTGTTTTTTTCCCCAAATCCCCTTTCCCCCCGGTTTTTCCCAAAATCCCGGTTTTTTTTCCCCAAATCCCGTTTTCCCCCGGTTTTTCCCCAAACCCCGTTTTTCCCAAAATCCCGGTTTTTTTCCCCAAACCCCGTTTCCCCCCCGTTTTTCCCAAAATCGCGCTTTTTCCCGGTTTTTCCCAAAATCGCCGTTTTTCCCCCCAGAGCTGCGGGGCTGCCTCGTGCGGAGCTCGCTGCGCTTCAACGGCCCCGGGGGGGGGAGGGGCGGGAGCGGCCCCGCCCCCCAGGAGGGACCCACGGTGAGGGGGAGGGGCGGGCGGGGCGAGCCCAAAATTCCGGGGAATTTGGGAAAAAAAACCCCCAAAATTTGGGAAAAATTTCCATTAAAAATTTAAAAAATTTTTGGAAAATCCCCCCAAAAATGTGGGAGAAAATTCCCATCAATATAAAAAAATTGGGGAAAATCCCCTAAATTTGAGGGAAAAATAAAAAAAAAAAAAATTGGGGAAAATCCCCCCAAAATTCCCGGGAATTTGGGAAAAACATTCCCCAAAATTTGGGAGAAAATTCCCATTAAAAATGAAAATAACCCCAGGTGCTCCCACGTGGGGATGTGCTTCCACCCGGGACTGTGGGGGTATTTTTAGGGTGAATAAATGGAATTTTAGGGTGAATAAATGGAATTTTTGACACAAATAAATGGAATTTTTGCTGTTTTAGGTGGACAGAACGTGCCCCCGGTGCTCCCACGTGGGGATGTGCTTCCACCCAGGATTCTGGGGGTATTTTTGAGATAAATAAATGGAATTTTTTGTTATTTTTTTGCTGTTTTAGGTGGACAGAGCCTGTCCCAGGTGCTCCCACGTGGGGATGTGCTTCCGCCCGGGACTGTGGGGTGATTTAATGGAATTTTTGAGATAAATAATTATAATTTTTGCTGTTTTAGGTGGACAGAACGTGCCCCCGGTACTCCCACCAGGGGATGTGCTTCCACCCGGGACTGTGGGGTGATTTAATGGAATTTTTGAGATAAATAATTATAATTTTTGCTGTTTTAGGTGGACAGAACGTGCCCCCGGTACTCCCACCAGGGGATGTGCTTCCACCCGGGACTGTGGGGTGATTTAATGGAATTTTTGAGATAAATAATTATAATTTTTGCTGTTTTAGGTGGACAGAACGTGCCCCCGGTACTCCCACCAGGGGATGTGCTTCCACCCGGGACTGTGGGGTGATTTAATGGATTTTTAGGGTGAATAAATTGAATTTTGGTTATTTCAGGTGGACAGAACGTGCCCCCGGTGCTCCCACGCGGGGATGTGGTTCCACACGGGACTGTGGGGTGATTTAATGGAATTTTTGAGATAAATAAATTAAATTTTGGGTATTTCAGGTGGACAGAACGTGCCCCCGGTGCTCCCACCAGGGGATGTGCTTCCACCCGGGATTCTGGGGTGAATAAATGGATTTTTAGGGGTATTTTTGAGATAAATAATTATAATTTTTGCTGTTTTAGGTTGACAGAACCTGCCCCAGGTGCTCCCACCAGGGGATGTGCTTCCATACGGGACTGTGGGGGTATTTTTGAGATAAATAAATTGAATTTTGGGTTATTTTTTTGCTGTTTCAGGTGGACAGAGCCTGTCCCAGGTGCTCCCACCAGGGGATGTGGTTCCGCAGGGGATTGTGGGGTGATGTAATGGAATTTTAGGGATATTTTTAGGGTAAATAATTATAATTTTTGCTATTTCAGGTGGACAGAGCCTGTCCCAGGTGCTCCCACGCGGGGATGTGGTTCCACCCGGGACTGTGGGGTGATTTAATGGAATTTTAGGGTGAATAAATTGAATTTTGGGTTATTTTTTTGCTATTTCAGGTGGACAGAGCCTGTCCCAGATGCTCCCACGCGGGGATGTGGTTCCGCACGGGATTGTGGGGTGATGTAATGGATTTCTGGGGATATTTTTGATACAAATAAATGGAATTTTTGGTTATTTCAGGTGGACAGAACGTGCCCCAGATGTTCCCACGTGGGGATGTGGTTCCGCCCGGGACTGTGGGGTGATGTAATGGAATTTTAGGGATATTTTTAGGGTAAATAATTATAATTTTGGTTATTTCAGGTGGACAGAGCCTGTCCCAGGTGCTCCCACCAGGGGATGTGGTTCCACACGGGACTGTGGGGGTATTTAATAGATTTTTAGATATAAATAAATTAAATTTTGGTTATTTCAGGTGGACAGAGCCTGCCCCCGGTGCTCCCACGTGGGGATGTGCTTCCACCCGGGACTGTGGGGTGATGTAATGGATTTTTAGGGTGAATAAATGGAATTTGTGGTTATTTTTTTGCTGTTTCAGGTGGACAGAACGTGCCCCCGGTGCTCCCACGTGGGGATGTGCTTCCACCCGGGACTGTGGGGTGATTTAATGGATTTTTAGGGTGAATAAATTGAATTTTGGTTATTTCAGGTGGACAGAACGTGCCCCCGGTGCTCCCACGCGGGGATGTGGTTCCGCAGGGGACTGTGGGGTGATTTAATGGATTTTTAGGGGTACTTTTGAGATAAATAAATTAAATTTTGGTTATTTCAGGTGGACAGAGCCTGTCCCAGGTGCTCCCACGTGGGGATGTGGTTCCGCAGGGGACTGTGGGGTGATTTAATGGATTTTTAGGGGTACTTTTGAGATAAATAAATTAAATTTTGGTTATTTCAGGTGGACAGAGCCTGCCCCAGGTGCTCCCACCAGGGGATGTGGTTCCGCACGCGGCAGATGCGCTCGGCCGACGAGGGCCAGACGGTTTTCTACACCTGCCCCCGCTGCAGGTCAGGCCACGCACCCCAAACACCCCGAAACCACCCCGAAAGCACCCCAAAAACACCCCGAAAGCACCCCGAAATAACCCCAAAAACACCCCGAAACCACCCCGAAATAACCCCAAAAACACCCTGAAACCACCCCGAAACAACCCCAAAACCACACCCCGAAAGCACCCCAAAAACACCCCAAAATAATCATTGAAATAACCCCAAAACCACCCTGAAACCACCCCAAAAACACCCCGAAAGCACCCCAAAAACACCCCGAAACCACCCCGAAATAACCCCAAAAACACCCTGAAACCACCCCGAAACAACCCCAAAACCACCCTGAAATAATCATTGAAATAACCCCAAAATAATCCCTGAAATAACCCCAAAACCACCCCAAAACCACCCCAAAAACACCCCGAAACACCCCCAAATACACCCCGAAATAATCCCAAAACCACCCCAAAACCACCCTGAAATAATCATTGAAATAACCCCAAAACCACCCCGAAACCACCCCGAAATAACCCCAAAAACAGCCTGAAACCACCCCGAAATAACCCCAAAAACACCCCGAAATAATCCCTGAAATAATCATTGAAATAACCCCAAAACCACCCTGAAACCACCCCAAAAACACCCCGAAAGCACCCCAAAAACACCCCAAAATAATCATTGAAATAACCCCAAAACCACCCTGAAACCACCCCAAAACCACCCCGAAAGCACCCCGAAATAATCCCTGAAATAAACACAAAATATCCCTAAACCCACCACAAAATATCCCCAAAATAAACCAAAAATGTCCCCAAAACAACCCCGAAATAATCCCCGAAACAGCCCCAAAACCCCTCAAAATATCCCCAAAATAATCTCTAAAACAACCCAAAAATAACTCCAAAATAGCCCAAAATAAATGGAAAATATCCCCAAAAGAACCCCAAAACATCCCAAAATAATCCCTAAAAACACCCCAAAATAACTCCAAAAATAAACCCAAAATAAATCCAAAATATCCCCAAAATATCCCTAAAAATACCCCAAAAACCCCCAAAAAATCCCTGAAATAATCCAAAATAATCCCAAAACCACCCTGAAATAAACCCCAAATATCCCCAAAATAAACCCCAAAATAACTCCAAAAATACCCCAAAATAAACCCAAAATATCCCATGAAAGAATCCCCAAAATATCCCAAAATTTCCCCAAAACAGCCCAAAATAAACCCCAAAATAACTCCAAAAATACCCCAAAATAAACCCAAAATATCCCCAAAATCAGCCCAAAAAAATCCCTAAAATACCCCAAAACAATCCCCAAAACACCCTGAAGTAAACCCAAAATAACCCCAAAATATCTCGGAAAAAATCCCCAAAATAACCCAAAATAAACCCAGAATATCCCATGAAAGAATCCCCAAAATTTCCCCAAAACAGCCCCAAAATTCACCCCAAATAAACCCCAAAAAAACCCCAAAAAATCCCTGAAATAATCCCAAAACCACCCTGAAATAAACCCCAAATATCCCCAAAATAAACCCCAAAATAACTCCAAAAATACCCCAAAATAAACCCAAAATATCCCATGAAAGAATCCCCAAAATATCCCAAAATTTCCCCAAAACAGCCCCAAAATTCACCCCAAATAAACCCCAAAAAACCCCAAATATTCCCCAAAAATATCCCAAAAATTCCCCAAATTAACCCAAAAAATGCCCCAAAATTCCCCCAAAATCCCAAATTCCCCCAAATCCCGAATTTCCTGACCCCTCCCTTTTCCCGCAGGTTCCAGGAGAAGGAAGATTCCTGAAATTCCCAAGTTTGGAGAAGATTTTTGGGATTTTTGGGGAATTTTCTTTGGGATTTTTGGGATTTTTTGGGGGGAATTTTGAGATTTTTTTTGTGGAATTTTTGGGTCCGTTTTTGGAATTTTTTGTGGATTTTTTTCGGACTTTTTTTCATTTTTGGCGATTTCCGGGACCGTTCCTGTCACAGTCAGGGAAATAAAAGCGACCCCCCCCCAAATTTTGGGCAGAATTTTGGAATTTTTTGGACTTTTTTTGCTTTTCAGGACCCTTTGCACCCCCGCCATCGCCCCCTGACTAAACTTGTCCCCTCCGCCTCTCCGTACCTACCCACAATCCCCTCTGCGCACCCCGGAAGCGCCTGCGCAGGGGGAGCGGATTCGCTGCCGCACCCACCGGAAGCGGCGCCGCGCACCGGAAGTGGGGGCGGCCTCGGGCGCCGCACCGGGGGCGGCGGCGAGAGCGGCCCGGCCCTTCCCAGTTCCGCCCCCGCCCCATCCCAGCAGCGGGGCCGTCCCCTCCCAGCAGCGGGGACCCCCCCGCGGCCATGGCCGAGACCGCGGAGAGCGGCGGCGGCTGCGGCACCGCCACCGTCACCGAGAGCGGAACGGCGGAACCGGTACCGGGGCGGGGGGGGCGGCATGGCAGGGGGGACCGGGGCTGGGGCTGGGGGACTGGAGTTGGGGGTTTTGGGGCTGGAAACGCCGGGAGCGGAGTCCCAAAATTCGGGAGCTCAAGGGTTAAAATTCGGGAGATTTTGGGTTAAAATTCAGGAGTTTGAGGGTTAAAATTGTGGGATTTTAATCCCAAAATTCGGGAGTTTAAGGGTTAAAATTCGGGAAATTTTGGGTTAAAATTCAGGAGGTTTTGGGTTAAAATTCCAGGATTTTAGTCCCAAAATTCGGGAGTTCAAGGGTTAAAATTCTGGGGTTTTAGTCCCAAAATTCGGGAGTTCAAGGGTTAAAATTCTGGGATTTTAATCCCGAAATTCGGGAGCTCAAGGGTTAAAATTCGAGAGATTTTGGGTTAAAATTCAGTAGTTTGAAGGTTAAAATTTCAGGGTTTTAGTCCCAAAATTCGGGAGTGTAAGGGTTAAAATTCAGGAGATTTTGGATTAGAATTCCAAAATTTTGGTGCCAAAATTCGGGAGTTTAAGGGTTAAAATTCGTGAATTTTTTTTGGGTTACAATTTGGGAGATTTTGGGTTAAAATTTCAGGGTTTTTGTCCCAAACTTCTGGAGTTTTAGGGTTAAAATTCGGGAGATTTTGGGTTAAAATTCAGGAGTTTGAGGGTTAAAATTGTGGGATTTTAATCCCAAAATTCGGGAGTTTAAGGGTTAAAATTCGGGAAATTTTGGGTTAAAATTCAGGAGGTTTTGGGTTAAAATTCCAGGATTTTAGTCCCAAAATTCGGGAGTTCAAGGGTTAAAATTCTGGGGTTTTAGTCCCAAAATTCGGGAGTTCAAGGGTTAAAATTTTGGGGTTTTAGTCCCAAAATTCGGGAGTTCAGGGGTTAAAATTCTGGGATTTTAATCCCGAAATTCGGGAGCTCAAGGGTTAAAATTCGAGAGATTTTGGGTTAAAATTCAGTAGTTTGAAGGTTAAAATTTCAGGGTTTTAGTCCCAAAATTCGGGAGTGTAAGGGTTAAAATTCAGGAGATTTTGGATTAGAATTCCAAAATTTTGGTGCCAAAATTCGGGAGTTTAAGGGTTAAAATTCGTGAATTTTTTTTGGGTTACAATTTGGGAGATTTTGGGTTAAAATTTCAGGGTTTTTGTCCCAAAATTTGGGAGTTTAAGGGTTAAAATTCGTGAATTTTTTTTGGGTTACAATTTGGGAGATTTTGGGTTAAAATTTCAGGGTTTTTGTCCCAAACTTCTGGAGTTTTAGGGTTAAAATTCGGGAGATTTTGGGTTAAAATTCCAGGGTTTTAGTCCCAAAATTTGGGAGTTTAAGGGTTAAAATTTCAGGGTTTTAGGGCCAAATTCGGGAGTTTAAGGGTTAAAATTTTGGAGTTTTAGTCCCAAAATTTGGGAGCTTAAGGGTTAAAATTTGTGAATTTTACTTTTTGGGTTAAAATTTCAGTGCTTTAGTCCCAAAAATTCTGAAATTTTAACGTTAAAATTTCAGGGGGTTTGGGCCCAAATTTTTGAGTTTTAGGTTTAAAATTTCAGGGATTTTAGGGTTAAAACTTTGGGGATTTGTCGCCAAAATTCCGAGGGTTTGGTGCCAAAATTTGGGGCTTTTTGGGTTAAAATTTCAGGGTTTTGGTTCCAAAATTCTGGAGTTTAAGGGTCAAAATTTGGGAGTTTTTGGGTTAAAATTTCGAGGGTTTAGGACCAAAATTTGGGGATTTTAGAGCAGAAAATTTCAGAATTTTACTCCCAAAATTCTGTGGTTTCAGTCCCAAAATTCGGGAGTTTTTGGGTTAAAATTTCAGGGTTTAGGACCAAAATTCCGGGGATTTGGTGCCAAAATTTTGGGGCTTTAGGGTTAAAATTCTTGGGGGTTTTGCCCCCAAATTTTCAGAATTTTAGTGGCAAAATTCCAAGTTTTGGTGCCAAAATCTCGGGACTTTCAGCCCCAAAATTCCAGAGTTTTAACACTGAAAATTCCAGTATTTAAACCCAAAAATTCTAAGTTTTTGCTCCCAAAATTCCAGAGTTTTAACCCAAAAATTCCAAGATTTTTTGCTCCCAAATTCTGGAGTTTTATCCCTGAAATTCCTGAATTTTGCCCCAAAAATTCCCGAATTTTCAGGCCAAAATCCCAGGGGTTTTGCCCCAAAATCCCGGATTTTTTAGCCCCAAAATTTCCGAAATTTTTGTTCCCAAAATCTGGAGTTTTACCCCCAAAATCCCAGAGTTTTAACCCAAAAATTCCAGGATTTTTTTACCCCAAAATTCCAAGATTTTTGCTCCGAAATTCTGGAGTTTTACCCCCAAAATCCCAGAGTTTTAACCCAAAAATTCCAGGATTTTTTTACCCCAAAATTCCAAGATTTTTGCTCCGAAATTCTGGAGTTTTACCCCCAAAATCCCAGAGTTTTTATCCTCAAATTTCCTGCAATTTTACCCCAAAATCCCGGAATTTTACCCCAAAATCCCGGAATTTTACCCCAAAACTCCCGACTTTGCATCCCAAAATTCCAGGGGTTTTACCCCAAAATCCCAGAATTTTACCCCAAAATCCCGGAATTTTCCAGCCCCAAAATTTCCCCCGAAATTTAAAATTTAAAATTTTCAATTTTTTCACTGCCTGGGGTTGAAGCCGGGACCCCCCCCCCCACAAAAAAAAAAAAAAAAAAAAAAAAAAACCCCCAAAAAAAAAAAAAANCAAATCTCACCTGCACCTGGCGGCTCGGCGCCGTCCCGCGGTGTCCCCTCCCGTGTCCCCTCTGTCACCCCCCTGTCCCCAGCTCTGTCCCCTCCATCCCTCCCGTGTCCCGATGTCCCCAAAAAACCCAAAATCACCCCAAAAAAACCCCAAATCCCCAAAGCTCACCTGCACCTGGCGGCTCGGCGCGCTCTCCTGATTGTCCCCGCGGTGTCACCTCCCGTGTCACCTTTGTCCCCTCCCGTGTCCCCTTCTGTGTCCCCCCTGTCCCCGCTGTCCCCTCCATCCCCGCGCATCTCCGTGTCCCCAAAACCACCAAAAACCCCCAAAATCCCCAAAGCTCACCTGCACCTCCCGGCTCGGCTCCGTCTCCGGACTGTCCCCGCGGTGTCACCGCCCGTGTCACCTCCGGTGTCCCCTCCCGTGTCCCCTCTGTCACCCCCTGTCCCCCGCCGTGTCTCCCGCGCATCCCCGTGTCCCAAAAACCCTCAAAACCCCACAATCACCCCCCAAAAATCCCAAAAAAACGCACAAAAAATCCCCAAAATTTGAAATTTTGGGGTCGTTTCCCCCTCCCCTCCCCCACCCCCGGGTTTGGGGTGGCGCCGATTTGTCCCCAAATTGTCCCCAAAAATTCAGCCCCTCCCCCACCCCCGGATTCGGGGGGGGGGTCCGGAAGTGCCCAAATCCCACCTGGACACCCCCAAAAAATCCCTAAAATTGCCCAATTTTTTTTTTTTCCCCCAAATTCTCTTCAAATTCACCCCAAAAATTCCCGCAGAAATCCCCAAATTTTCCCCCCAAAAATCTTCAATTCCCCCCCAAAAATCCTCAAATTTCCCAAAAAAAATCCTCAAATTTCCCCAAAAATCCCCAATCCCCCCCGCCAAAAAATCCCCAAATCCCCCCCAAAAATTAAAAGAAAATAATCCCCAAATTTCCCCCCAAAATCCTCAAATTTCCCCAAAAATCCCCAATCCCCCCCGCCAAAAAATCCCCAAATCCCCCCCAAAAATTAAAAGAAAATAATCCCCAAATTTCCCCCCAAAATCCTCAAATTTCCCCAAAAATCCCCAATCCCCCCCGCCAAAAAATCCCCAAATCCCCCCCAAAAATTAAAAGAAAATAATCCCCAAATTTCCCCCCAAAATCCTCAAATTTCCTCTCCAAAAATCCTCAAAACCTCCCAAAAAAAACCCCAAAATCCCCACATTTTCCCGGCACCTCCTGGCTCAGCGCTGTCCCCTCCTCTGTCCCCTCCTGTCCCGATGTCCCCAAACCCCAAATCTCCCCCCAAAAAACCCCAAAAACCAAAACAAACCCAAAAATCCCCAAACCTCACGTGCACCTCCCGTGTCCTCGCTGTCCCCGCGGTGTCACCTTTGTCCCCTCCCGTGTCCCCCCCGTCCCCAGCTCTGTCCCCTCCATCCCTCCCGGGGGGGACAGCGGGGACAGGAGGGGACAGGAGAGATGGGACAGAGCCGGGACAGAGGCGGGAGAGGAGGGGACAGGGGCGGGGACACAGGAAGGGACAGGGGTGGCACCCTGAGCACAAAGGGTGGCACCCTGAGGACAGGGGTGGCACCGCGGGG
Source organism: Passer montanus (assembly GCF_014805655.1). Taxonomy (NCBI): domain Eukaryota; kingdom Metazoa; phylum Chordata; class Aves; order Passeriformes; family Passeridae; genus Passer; species Passer montanus. The sequence goes on from NW_024368997.1 coordinate 14,629, forward strand.
CGGGGACAGGAGCGACACAAACACGGGCACGGGGCAGGACACGAGGGTGACACGGGGGTGACACGGGAGTGACACGGGAGTGACACGGAGGGACACGGGAATGTCGGGGCGGGGACAGGAGGGGACACGGGGGTGACGCGGGGACATCGGAATCTGGAATTTGGGGACACGGAGGGACATCGGAATTTGGGGACGCGGGGGTGGCACCGGAATTTGGGAGTGGGGACAGGGGGGGACAGAGGGACACGGGATTTGGGGACAGAGGGACACGGGATTTGGGGACAGAGGGACACGGGATTTGGGGACAAGTCGGGAATTTCTTGGGGAATTTTTTGGGAATTTTTTGGGAATTTTGGGGACAGGAGGGGACGAAGGACAGGAGGGGCCGCGGGAATTCGGGGACAACCTGGGAATTTGGGGATAATTTGGGAATAATTTGAGAATAATTTACGATTTTGGGATAATTTGGAAAAAATTGGGGAAATTTGGGTAAATTTGGCATAATTTTGAACAATTCGGGAAAATTTGGGGATCTGGGGACAAATTCCCCACCCGGGGTCCCCAAATGGGGGGAGGGGACCCCAAAAAGGTCCCCAAAACGGCCCCGGAAGTGACGTAACGCCACAACGAGGCCACGCCCACCCCGCTGAGGCGCTGACCAATGAGGAGCCTCGGCCACGCCCACAAGGGGCGGGGCCAGGGGAAGATGGCGGCGCCCGTGAAGGATCGGGAGGCGCTGCAGAGGCTGAACTTCCTGTTCCAGGTGCGGGTTTGGGGCGAATTTGGGGGATTTTGGCAAATTTTGGGGATTTTTGAGAGAATTTTGGGGGAATTTTGGAAGAATTTTGGGAGAATTTTGGGGATTTTGGGGCTCCCCGGGGCTGGGGGGTTTTGGGGAGGGGTCTGCGCCCCAAAAATCCCCCAAAACTCCCCCAAAATTCCCAAAATCCCCCCAAAATCCCCCTAAAAAACCCCAAACCCCTCGAAAAATTTCCCCCAAGCCCCCTCAAAAATTCTCCAAAAATCCCCTAAAATTCCCCCAAAATCCTACAAAACCCCCCCAAAATTCGCTCAAAACCACCCAAAAAAACCCCCAAAACTCCCCGAAAAATCCCCCAAAAAAAGCCAAAATCCCAAAAAATGCCCCCGAAAAATCTCCCAAAAAATCTCCAAAAACCCCTAAAAAAACCCCCAAAAATCCCCTAAGCCCCCCAAAATCACTCAAAAAAACCCCCAAAAAACCCCAAAAAACCTCTAATAAACCCCCAAAAACCCACCCAAAATCCCCCAAAGCTTCCTTAAAAATTCCCAAAAAATCCCAAAATCCAAAAAACATCCCCAAATCCCCCAAAAAATCTCCCAAAAAATCTCCAAGAACCCCTAAAAAATCCCCCAAAAATCCCCTAAAACTGCCCTAAAATTAAAATCCCAAAAAAATCCCCAAAATCCCCCAAGCCCCAGATTTTCCCAAAAGCCCCGAATTTCCCCCAAATTCCCCCCGCAGGCGGCTCACTGGTGCCTGCCCCTGTGCCCGGGGCTGTCGCGGTTCCTGCTGCGCACCCAGCGGGCGGCGGCGCGGCGCCTCGTGCTGCGGATGTGAGTCTGGGGCAAAACCCGGCGATTTTGGGCAAACTGGGGGCGTTTGAGACATTTTGGGGGATTTTGGGGGTTGGGGGGAAAATTTTGAGGGGTTTTTAGGGGGGGTTGGGGGGGTTTGAGGGGATTTTGGAGAGGTTTCGTGGTGGTTTTGGGGGGATTTTGGGAATTTTGGGGGATTTGGGGGGGATTTTCTGGGATTTGGGGTTTTCTGGGTGTGATTTTGAGTTATTTCAGGATTATTTTGGATTCGTTTTGGCTATTTTGGGTGATTTTGGGGTAATTTTGGTGTATTTTAGGTTATTTTGAGGTGATTCCAGGATGGTTCTGGGTTATTTTTGGGGTTTTTTTGGGGCGATTTTGGTTTATTTTATGTTGATTTTGGGTATTTGAGGATGGTCCTGGGTTATTTTGTGCTGAGTTTGGAATATTTTGTGTAATTTTGTGTAATTTTGTGGTGATTTTGGGGCATTTCAGGATGACTCATATTTACTTTGTGCTGATTTTGGGATATTTAGTGTGATTTTGTGCTGATTTTGGGATATTTCAGGACGATTCCAGGTTAATTTGTGCTGGTTTTGGGATATTTTGTGTAATTTTCTGCTGATTTTGGAATATTCCAGGATGATTCTGGGTTATTTTGTGCTGATTTTGGGATATTCCAGGACGATTTTGGTATATTTTGGGTTATTTTAAGTTGATTCTGGGTTATTTCAGGACGACTCATGTTTATTTTGTGCTGGTTTTGGGATATTTTGTGTAATTTTGTGTAATTTTGTGCTGATTTTGGGGTATTTATTGGGGACTCTGGGTTATTTTTCTGGGTAATTTTGTGCTGATTTGGGTACATTTCAGGACGATTTTGGTATATTTTGGGTTATTTTAAGTTGATTTTGGGGTATTCCAGGACAATTCAGGTTTATTTTGTGCTGGTTTTGGGATATTTTGTGTAATTTTGTGTAATTTCGTGCTGATTTTGGGGTATTCCAGGACAATTCAGGTTTATTTTGTGCTGATTTTGGGGTATTTTGTGTAATTTTGTGCACTTTTGGTTTCCCCCCAGGGCGCCCTCGGTGAAGCGCCGCCTGTGCCGCGGCTGCTGCTCCCTGCAGGCGCCGGGGGAGGGGAGCAGCGCCCGCCTGCGGGGTGGGATTTGGGCATTTTGGGGAAATTTGGGAAATTTGGGGATTTTGGGGAATTCTGGGGGGATATTGGGGGCATTGGGAGGGATTTTGGGGCATTTGGGGGGATTTTTGAGGAGATTTTGGGGTATTTGTGGGGGTTTTGGGGGGGTTTGATGCAGTTTTTGGGGGATTTTGGGGAGATTTTTGGGATTGTTTGGGAGAGTTTGGGAGGATTTAGGGAGATTTTGGGGTTTTGGGGGCATTTGGGGGGATTTTTGAGGAGATTTTGGGGTATTTGTGGGGGTTTTGGGGGCATTTTGGGGTTTTTTTAGGGCATTTTGGGGGATTTTGGGAGGATTTTTAGGATTTTGGGTTTTTTGGGGGGGAATTTGAGGGGATTTTGGGATTTTTTTTGATTTTTTTTTTATTCCTGGGAGGTTTCGGGGGGATTTTGGGGGGGGGTTGGGTGATTTGGGGGAATTTGAGGGGATTTTGGGGGGAATTTTGGGGAGATTTGGGGATTACATGATTTTTCCAGAATTTGGGGATTTATTGGGGAATTTGGGGGCATTTTGTGATTTTTTGGGGAATTTCGTGGGTGGTTTGGGGAAGATTTGGGGAAATTTTGGGGGAGATTTGGTGATTTTTGCATGACTTTGTCAGATTTTGGGGAAATTTGGGGAGACTTTTTGGGATTTGGGGGATTGTGGTGATTTTTGGGGGGATTTTGGAGGAATTTGGAGAAGTTTGGGGATTTTTGGGGGGATTTTGGGGGTTTTTGGGCGTTTTCCGAGGCTCGTGGGCGTGTCCTTTGGTGCCCCCGCCCCTGCCCCGCCCCAGGGCGTGGCCAGCCCCGCCTGGTCCTGCGCTGCCTCCGCTGCGGCCGCGGGCGGCGCTTCCTGTGCCCGCCCCGGCCACGCCCGCCCCGGCCACGCCCACCCGCGCAGGACACGCCCACAGGTCAGAGGGGGCGGGGCGTGGAGGGGAAAGGGGCGTGGTCAGCTCTAAATATGGAAATGTGGGCGTGGCTTTCAGGGTGGGACTTAAAGACGGGTGGGCCAAGTCCAAATATGGTAAAGGTGGGTGTGGCCAAGTCCATATAAGGGAATGTGGGAGGGAGCAACCCAAATAAGGAAATGTGGGTGGGGCAAACCCCAGAATAAAAATGTGGGTGGGGCAAAGTCCAAGTAAGGAAATGTGGGCGGGGCAAAGCCCAAATAAGGAAATGTGGGTGGTGAAAAGCCCAAGTAAGGAAATGTGGGCGGGGCAGAGCCAAAATAATGAAGTGTGGGTGGGGCACAAACCCAAATAAGGAAATGTGGGTGGGGCAAAGCACAAAATAAAGATGTGGGTGGGGCAACATCCATATAAGGGAATGTTGGTATGATGATACCCAAATAAGGAAATGTGGGTGGGGAAAGAACACAAATAAAGGATTGTGGGTGGGGCAAAGCCCAAATAAGGGGATGTGGGTGGAGCAAAGTCCATATAAGGAAAAGGGCGTGGCCTAACAATGCCCTCGCCCCGCAGGCCCCGCCCCCGCGCTCTGACCGGCCAATCAGCTCTGCAGAAATAAACCCTTTATTCCATATATGGTCATGCGAGGATCCGCGCGCTCTGATTGGCTCCTCCCCCGGGAGGGGGCGTGGCTCAGCACTCGTCCTCCCCCAGCAGCGCGAAGGGGTTGTGGGCGGGGCTGGGAGGGGGCGTGGCCTGCTCGGGCTCCGCCCCCTCGTCGTCCTCGGAGCTGGAGGCGGCCCCGGGCGGGGGAGGGGCGCAGGCCCCGCCCCCTGTCATGGCCGCCAGGGCCGCGGTGTCGGGGTGGAGCTCCCAGTGCTCTGGGGGAGGGGCGGGGCGGGGTCAGGGCGGGCTCAGGGGGCGGGGCCAACCCGGGAGGGGCCCAGACCCCCAAAAAACCCCCAAAAACACGACCCGAAACCCCCCAAATTCACCCCAAAATCCCCAAATTTGGAGCTTTTTGGGTACCAAAACTCCCCAAAATCCCCCCAAAACCCAATTTTGGGGTTTTTTATGTCCCAAATCCTCAATTTTGGGGTTTTTTGGGTCCCAAATCCCCAGTTTTGGAGTTTTTTGGGTACCAAAACTCCGCAAAATCCCCCCAAAACCCAATTTTGGGGTTTTTTGGGTCCCAAATCCCCAGTTTTGGAGTTTTTTGGGTACCAAAACTGCCCCAAATCCCCCCAAAATTTGCCAAAACCCCCAAATCACCGATTTTGAGGTTTTTTGGGCACTAAATCCATCCCAAATGTCGCCATTTTCGGGTGTTTTTGGTATAACACCCCAAATTTTGGGGGCTTTTGAATCCTAAATCCCCAATTTTTGATATATTTGGGTCCCAAATCCTCAATTTTGGGTATTTTTGGTCTTTTGGGTACTAAATCCTTGCAAAACCCCCCAATTTTGAGGGGATTTTTTAGGTATAAAATCTCCAATTTTGGGGTTTTTTGTATCCCAAATCCCCCCAGAACTGCTCCAAATCCCCGATTTTGGATATTTTTGAGTCCCAAATCCCCGATTTTGGATATTTTTGAGTCCCAAATCCCCGATTTTGGATATTTTTGGGTCCCTAATCCCCAATTTTGGATGTTTTTGGTACCTTTTTGCTGTGAATACCCCGGGGGTGTCAGACACAGCCTGAGCCTGCCCTCGGCTGCCAGCCTGAGCAGCCCCAAACTGCCCCAGAACTGCCCCAGAACTGCCCCAAATCCCCGATTTTGGGTATTTTTGTACCCCAAATCCCCGATTTTGGATGTTTTTGGTACCTTTTTGCTCTGTGTAGCCCGGGGGTGTCATGCAGAGCCTGAGCCTGCCCTCGGCTGCCAGCCTGAGCAGCCCGTTGGCCGCCCTGGCCACGTCGTTGCGCGCCGCCCGCGCCGTCTTGTAGCCTCTCTTCTCTGCCCAGGCTGGGGAAACACGGCCAAAAGTGTCAGAAAATGGCAGGGGAAAGGTCCCAAAAATAGCCCAAAAATACCCCAAGAAATGTCAGAAAAAAGCAAAGTCCCAAAAATACCCCAAAAATATCCCAAGAAATGCCAGAAAATGGCAGGGAAACAGCACAAAACCATCCCAAAAATACCCCAAAAAATGTCACAGAATGGCAGAGGAAACAGCACAAAAACCAGCCAAAAATGTCAGAAAATGGCAGGGGAAAAGTCCCAAAAATAGCCCAAAATGTCAGAAAATGGCAGGGGAAAGGTCCCAAAAATAGCCCAAAAATACCCCAAGAAATGTCAGAAAATGGCAAAGTCCCAAAAATACCCCAAAAATATCCCAAGAAATGCCAAGGAAAAGTCCCAAAAATACCCCAAAAAAGGTCAGAAAATGGCAGGGAAAGGTCCCAAAAAATACTCCAAAAATATCCCAAAAAATGTCAGAAAATGGCAGGAGAAACAGCCCAAAAAACTCAGCAAAAACACCCAGAAAATGTCCTAAAATGGCAGGGGAAAACCACCAAAAATTAGGGGAAAACATCCCAAAAAAATCAGGGAAAAAACCCCCAAAATACCCAAAACCACCTCAAAACCATCCCAAAAATTCAGAGGAAAAAAACCCGAAAATCAGGGGAAAACATCCCAAAAAAATCAGGGAAAAAACCCCCAAAATACCCAAAACCACCTCAAAACCATCCCAAAAATTCAGAGGAAAAAAACCCGAAAATCAGGGGAAAACATCCCAAAAAAATCAGGGAAAAAACCCAAAAATTAGGGGAAAAAATCCCTAAAAATCAGGGAAAAAACCCCCAAAAATCAGGGGAAACCCCTTGAATATCCGCAAATATTCCCCAATAAACCCCAAACATTCCTAAATTTTAAATTCCCCAAATATTCCTGAACAATTCCCATAAAAAATCCGAAATATTCTCGAATAAATTTGAAATATTCCCAAATATTCTCCTCAGAAATGCCCCAAAAATTCCCCGAACCCCAAACGCCCAAATTCCACCAAATTCCCCCCAAATCCCGGCAGGTCCCGGCAGGTCCCGGCAGGTCGCACCTTCGCAGAGCTCCCAGGCCGTCCAGCCGGGGCCGCTGGGGGGGCGCAGCTGCAGCAGGGGGGGCAGGGCCAGGCGGGACCCCAGGAAGCCCACGGCCGAGTAGGGGTCCTGCAGCTGCGAGATGGGGTACACCCCTGCCAGGACCTGGGAGAGAAACACAATGAGGTTAAATAACGGGGTACACCCCTGCCAGGACCTGAAACAGGAGAGACAATGGGGTACAGCCCTGCCAGGACCTGTGAACAACAATGGGATTGGGGTACACCCCTGCCAGGACCTGTGAGAGAGAATGGGATTAAACAGTGGGGTACAGCCCTGCCAGGACTTGGGGGGAGAGAGACAATGGGGTACAGCCCTGCCAGGACCTGTGAACAACAATGGGATTAGGGTACAGCCCTGCCAGGACCTGGGAGAGAAAATGGGATTAAACAGTGGGGTACAGCCCTGCCAGGACCTGTGGGAACAGAGAGAATGGGATTAAATAACGGGGTACAGCCCTGCCAGGACCTGCGGTGAATACGGCATTGAGAATACACCTGGGGAGGGGGGCTCAGCTCTCACCTGGCGGGGCTGGGGTCTCACCTGGCAGGGCTGGGGCGGGGCTGGGCTCTCACCTGGGCGGGTTTGGGGCACACCTGGCGGGGTTCAGCTCTCACCTGGCGGGGTTGGAGTCTCACCTGGGCGGGTTTATCTCTCAGCTGGCGGGTTTGGGTCTCACCTGGCGGGGCTGGGGTCTCACCTGGCGGGGCTGGGTCTCACCTGGCGGGGCTGGGGTCTCACCTGGCGGGTTTGGGTCTCACCTGGCGGGGCTGGGGTCTCACCTGGAGCTCGGGCGGGGCTCTCGAGGGGAAGACGAGCCCCGGGCAGTCGCAGAGGCGCACGCTGCCCGTCAGGAAGTGCGTCTGGAAGTAGCGCGTGCGGCCGGGGCAGCGCGACACGGCCACGGCGCCGCGGCCCAGCAGCGCGTTCAGCACCGACGACTTGCCCGCGTTCGGCAGCCCTGGGCGGGGCCACGCTCGCGTCAGACACGCCCACCGGGCACAGAGACACGCCCACCCGGGGTACAAAGCCACACCCACCTGGGACACATCCACTGTGAGCCACGCCCACCTAAACCACACCCACAGTGAGCCACACCGTGAGCCACGCCTACCTAAACCACACCCACTGCGAGCCACGCCCACCTAAACCACACCCACTGTGAGCCACGCCTACCTAAAACCACGCCCACCTAAACCACACCCACTGTGAGCTGCCCCCACCCAGGGTACAAAGCCACACCCACCTGGGACACACCCCCTGTGAGCCACGCCCATCTAAATCACCCCCCCTGTGAGCCACGCCCATCTAAATCACACCCCCTGTGAGCCACGCCCATCTAAAACCACACCCACACTGACCACACCCCTTGACTCCACCCACCAACCACACCCACTGATCACACCTCATTACCACCCCAGTGACCACACCCACAGTGACCACACCCTCAGTGACCACACCCTCAGTGACCACGCCCACCCAATGGCCCCGCCCCCGTGGCCCCGCCCCTCACCCACGCAGCCCAGGGTCAGCACGCCGTGCCGGTAGCGCTCCCACTGCCGGGGCCGGGCCACGCCCCCCGGCCCCGCCCCCTGCTCCTCCTCCTCTTCGTCCCTGCCCAGGGGCTCCTCCTCCTCCTCATCCTCATCATCCTCCTCATCCTCGGGGCGCTGCTCCGCCCGCTCCAGCCGCGCCCGCCAGCTGCTGAGATCCACTGGGGACAGCGGGGTGAGACTGGGGGCACTGGGAGGGAGTGGGGGGACTGGGGGGACTG
>NW_024368997.1:23274-27093 GCF_014805655.1 Passer montanus
CCTCCCCACAGCCCCAGCCCCCTCTGGGACCCCTCCCCACGCACCGGCATCCCCCACGATCTCCTGGCAGGCCTCCAGCAGCAGCCGGGGTCCCACGGCGCGGCCCCAGCGCCCCCCCCTCTTCCTCTGCCTCTTCTGCAGCCCTGGGGGGCACAGAAACGGCCAGGGTCACCCCAAAACTGCCAGGGTCACCCCAAAAACAGCCCTGGGGGGCACAGAAACGGCCAAAGTCACCCCAAAACTGCCAGGGTCACCCCAAAAACAGCCCTGGGGGGCACAGAAACGGCCAAAGTCACCCCAAAACTGCCAGGGTCACCCCAAAAACAGCCCTGGGGGGCACAGAAACGGCCAAAGTCACCCCAAAACAGCCCTGGGGACCCCAAAACAGCCCTGGGGACCCTAAAAACAACCCCGGGGGGCACAGAAACGGCCAAAGTCACCCCAAAACAGCCCTGGGGACCCCAAAACAGCCCTGGGGACCCTAAAAACAACCCCGGGGGGCACAGAAACGGCCAAAGTCACCCCAAAACAGCCCTGGGGGGCACAGAAATGGCCAAAGTCACCCCAAAACTGTCAGGGTCACCCCAAAAACAACCCTGGGGGGCACAAAGGACCCCAAAAACAGCCCAGGGTCACCTCAAACTCCCTCAGTTCCACCCCAAACCCCATAAAACACCCTGAATTCCACCCCAAACGCCCCCAATTCCACCCCAAGCCCCCCCTAAAACTCCTCCAATTCTGCCCCAAACCCCATGGAACACCCCAAAGCCCCCCAGTGTCCCCCCCGGGTGGGGACCTGGCCCGGGGGCCGTGCTGAACGGGACCACCCAGGCTGGCCCATAGCGAGCCCTCAGCAGGTGGCTCCAGGCCAGAAGCCCCCCTTAACCCCCCCAGAACGCCCCCACAGCCCCTTACCCACCTCCAGGTTGTGCTCGAAGGGCGCCAGGCCCCGGCTGTCCCCGGGGGGGTCCCCAGGGGGGTCCCCGGGGTCCCCCAGCCCCCGCAGGAAGTCCCCAAACGCCGCCTCCTCCCGCGCCCGCAGCTCCTCGGGGCTCATCCCGAAACTCCAGGGGGGGCGCCGGGGGAAATCCAGCCCTGGGGACAGGGGGGGGACACGGGGGGGACACGGGGTCACCCTCGGGTGGTGGCACCCCCTGGGGACACTTGGGCACTGCCGGGGTCACTTTGTCCCTTTCAGTGGTCATTTATCCCTTTTAGGAGTCACTTTATGCCCTCCAGTGGTCACTTTGTCCCTCCCAGGGGTCACTTTGTCTTTCCCAGTGGTCAGTTTGTCCCTCCCAGGGGTCACTTTGTCTTTCCCACTGGTCACTTTGTCCCTCCCACTGGTCACTTTGTCCCTCCCAGTGGTCAGTTTGTCCCTCCCAGGGGTCACTTTGTCTCTCCCAGTGGTCACTTTGTCCCTCCCAGTGGTCAGTTTGTCCCTCCCAGGGGTCACTTTGTCTCTCCCAGGGGTCACTTTGTCTCTCCCAGTGGTCACTTTGTCCCTCCCAGTGGTCACTTTGTCCCTCCCAGTGGTCACTTTGTCCCTCCCAGTGGTCAGTTTGTCCCTCCCAGGGGTCACTTTGTCTCTCCCAGTGGTCACTTTGTCCCTCCCACTGGTCACTTTGTCCCTCCCAGGGGTCACTTTGTCCCTCCCAGGGGTCAGTTTTTCCTTCCTGGGGGTCACTCTGTCCCTCCCAGGAGTCGATATCCATTCCCGTTACCATTTACTCCATCCCAGGGCTCACTCTGTCCCCTCCCGTGGTCATTTCATCCCTCCCTACAGCCACCAGGACCATCCCAGTGGTCACTTTGTCCCTTCCAGCGGCCACTCTTGCCATTCCCAGTGCCCCCTCCCCATTCCCAGTGCCCCCTCCCCATTCCCAGTGCCCCCTCCCCATTCCCAGTGCCCCCTCCCCATTCCCAGTGCCCGCTCCCCATTCCCAGTGCCCATTCCCCATTCCCAGTGCCCGCTCCCCATTCCCAGTGCCCCCTCCTGGAATTTCTCCCATCCCCAGTCCCACCCCAAACCCAGTCCAGGCTTTTCCTCCCATTAATCCCCAGTCATAATCCAGTCCAGGTTTGCCCTCCCATTCCTGATTCCAGCCCAAACCCAGTCCAGGTTTTCTGTCCCATTAATCCCCAGCCCAAATCCAGTCCGGGCTTTCTTTCAGGTTAAATCCCAGTCCAAGTCCACTCTGCACTTTCTCCCATCCCAAACCCAGTCCAGGTTTTTTCTCCTGATAATTCTCACTCCAAATCCAGTCTGGACTTTCTCCCATTCCCAATCCCACCCCAAACCCAGTCCGGCCTTTCCCTCCCGCTAATTCCCAGTTCAAACCCAGCCCGGCCTTTCCCTCCCGCTAATTCCCAGTCCAAATCCAGTCTGGGCTTTCCCTCAGGTTAATTCCCGGTCCCAATCCACTCTGGAATTTCTCCCGTTCCCAATCCCAGTTGAAACCCAGCCCAGCCTTTCCCCCCTGTTATTTCCCAGTTCAAACCCAGCCCGGCCTTTCCCTCCCGCTAATTCCCAGTTCAAACCCAGCCCGGCCTTTCCCTCCCGCTAATTCCCAGTTCAAACCCAGTCCGGGCTTTCCCTCCCGCTAATTCCCAGTTCAAACCCAGCCCGGCCTTTCCCTCCCGCTAATTCCCAGTTCAAACCCAGCCCGGCCTTTCCCTCCCCCTCACCTGCCGGGGTCGTGGCGCCGGGGGGGCTCTGGGGGGGGGTCTCCGGGGGGGCCGTCGCCGCCCCGCTCGCGGCTCCCGCTGCGGCTGCCGGGGCCCGAGGCCGGCCCGCCCGGGCCATCTGTGGAACCGGGACATCAGGGGGGCGGGCCCCTCCCAGGGGTCCTGAGCCCCATCCCGGGGTCCTGAACCCCTTCCTGAGGGTCCCGATCCCCATCCCGGGGTCCTGAACCCCTTAGCCCAAATCCAGTCCAGGATTTCCATCCTGTTAAATCCCAGCCCAAATCCAGTCCGGGTTTGCCTTCCCATTCCTGATTCCAGCCCAAATCCAGTCCAGGCTTTCCCTCAGGTTAATGCCCATTCCAAATCCAGTCCAGGTTTTCCCTCCCATTAAATCCCAGTCTAAATCCAGTCCAGGTTTTCCCTCAGGTCAATCCCCAGCCCAAATCCAGTCCGGGCTTTCTTTCAGGTTAAATCCCAGTCCAAATCCAGTCTGGAATTTCTCCCATCCCCAGTCCCACCCCAAACCCAGTCCAGGCTTTTCCTCCCATTAATCCCCAGTCATAATCCAGTCCAGGTTTGCCCTCCCATTCCTGATTCCAGCCCAAACCCAGTCCAGGTTTTCTGTCCCATTAATCCCCAGCCCAAATCCAGTCCGGGCTTTCTTTCAGGTTAAATCCCAGTCCAAGTCCACTCTGCACTTTCTCCCATCCCAAACCCAGTCCAGGTTTTTTCTCCTGATAATTCTCACTCCAAATCCAGTCTGGACTTTCTCCCATTCCCAATCCCACCCCAAACCCAGTCCGGGCTTTCCCTCCCGCTAATTCCCAGTTCAAACCCAGCCCGGCCTTTCCCTCCCGCTAATTCCCAGCTCAAACCCAGCCCGGCCTTTCCCTCCCGCTAATTCCCAGTCCAAATCCAGTCTGGGCTTTCCCTCAGGTTAATTCCCGGTCCCAATCCACTCTGGAATTTCTCCCGTTCCCAATCCCAGTTGAAACCCAGCCCAGCCTTTCCCCCCTGTTATTTCCCAGTTCAAACCCAGCCCGGCCTTTCCCTCCCCCTCACCTGCCGGGGTCGTGGCGCCGGGGGGGCTCTGGGGGGGGGTCTCCGGGGGGGCCGTCGCCGCCCCGCTCG
>NW_024368997.1:27914-31458 GCF_014805655.1 Passer montanus
AAAGAGTGGGGAGGAAGCTGACAACTCATTACTCTTGTACAATAAAAAGAGGAATGCTGTATTACTTGGCTGTGTGAGATATTTTTAAACTAAAATATAATAGTTCACATTTTATGGCACTACTCTCAATTCAAAGTGAAGAGTGACAAGATTCTTGAACTATAGTGAAAAATAAAATCTTGTGATGCTCTTACCAGAAGCTTCTTAGCACTTTCACAGGCTATTGCCATCCCAAGACTTGAAAGGACTAGAGCAGGTAGGATTGGAGATTATTAACTCTGGTTTAGACTTCACCATTGTGTGGATTCCTTTCAGCACTTTTAAAGTTGCTTTGACAACTTCCCCATATTTCATCTCCTAAACACATAACTGAATGTTCATTCCATGAAATATCAGGCAATGTCACAGCACTGATTCTCCTTGGCTTGAATTTAGCACACCATGATGAGATCCAAACACCTCTGCTTTCACCTAAATGGATGAGATTCATTGGCCTTATGTGAAATGGAAACAGGTTCCATCTTTTAAGCAAGTGAAACACATGCCTGAATTCAGGACATCTTTGGTTGGTCATCTCATCCTGCTGACCAGTTCCTAAGCAGAGCAACTTGGGAACCTGCATTCAGCTCAGCCTTGTAAGCCAAATTTTTTTGACCCACAGGTCCTTTTTCCAAACAGATTGGAGGGTGAAATATTGCTTTTCTTCACCCACAAGACCCTTCTGGTAAAGGGTAAGTTTATTCCCCATGATACAAATCTTAGCATTTTTTGCAAATGATACATCTTTTATGCTGTGCTCTGATACTGCATTTTTGCAGCTGGTTTACAAGTTACTTCCTAGAGATAATTGGTCTCCCCTCCCCCCTCACCGCCCCTCCCCCCAGACCAGCCGCTCCGGAAGGGCCGCAAGGACCGGAAGGGCAAAAAATCCGTGAGTGACCCCTGACCTCTGACCCCTGGGACCCCTCCCCGAATTCCCAAACTCCTGGAGCCCAAGTTCCCGGATTTGACTCCAAAATTCCTCAATTTCCCCCCAAATTTCTGAATTTCCTTCAAAATTCCCAATTTTTTTTTCCCGAATTCACAGATTTTCCCCAGTTTCCCCCCAAAATTCCCAAATTCCCCCAAAATTCCCAATTTTCCCCCCAAAATTCCCATTTTTTCCTCAAAATTCCCAGATTTACTTCTCGATGTACTTGTCCAAAAACAGAGACAGAAAACTGTTGTTCCTAGACAGCTGCTCAGCAAAGCCTCCATGAAGTTAAGAGAGCTTTTCAGACTGATTACAACTGACATACTAGGTCCCCTCCCATAAGCCGAGACAGAGAATTATTTCATTTGAATTTCTTTTCCAAATGGCCTGAAGTGCTCCTATTAACTATTAGAAAGCTAAAATGGTTTAGTCTTTGATTCTGAGATTTTTTTTTTTCACATGTACACCCCACTTAAAAATTCTGGAGTTGTGAACTAAATTGCTTTGCAAGAAATTTGCCTACCTGTGGTGAAAACTTCTGTCATGCACACATGTTTAGGTTAGGAATTCCTCCATTTAAGTCCCTTTCTTGTGAGGATACTGATCTTTTCTTTCCTCAGCCTTCCTGTTATATTCTTAGACCAGATGCATCTCTGTGGCATTTGATTGCCTGAACATTATTTATCCATGACTGGACAACAGCCATGTTGCCATTGCCCTCTGAGTAAATAAGTTAAGATTTAATGAAAAATACATAGGACCCAGTTCAGGAAAAAAAACTTTCAAACCTAGAACAAAAAATATTTTCTTTTGAAACAGAAACCTACAGCAAAAAATGGCCATTTTAATTTTGAACTTTCATATTCAAAATGAAATAAAAATTCTATTTCTTTTATGTCTTGGACTCATTTATGGAATTAAAAATAGAGTACCTTCTAAGATAAAAATCCAAATGTTAAAGATGAAGATGAGGATCCTTATGAAATTTCCCCTGACCTCTGACCCCTGGGACCCCTCCCCGAATTCCCAAACTCCTGGAGCCCAAGTTCCCGGATTTGACTCCAAAATTCCTCAATTTCCCCCCAAATTTCTGAATTTCCTTCAAAATTCCCAATTTTTTTTTCCCGAATTCACAGATTTTCCCCAGTTTCCCCCCAAAATTCCCAAATTCCCCCAAAATTCCCAATTTTCCCCCCAAAATTCCCATTTTTCCCTCAAAATTCCCAGATCCAAATTTTACCCCAAAATTCCCAATTTTTCCCCAAAATTCCTGAATTTTAAAAATTATTTCCTAATTTCCCAAAAATTCTGGGAATTTAACCCGAAATTCCCAATTTTCCCCCTAAATTTGGGTGTTTTTCCCAAAATTCCCAATTTTTTTCCCCAAAATTCCCAATTTTCCCCAAAAAACTTTACCCCCAAATTCCCAATTTTCCCCCAAAATTCCCAAATTTCCCCCCAAATTCCCAATTTTTTTCCTCGTAATTGCCGAATTCCCAAATTTTCCCCCCCAAATTCCCACATTTTTCCCAAAATTCATGAATTTTCCCTCAAAATTCCCCGATTTCTCTCCAAAATTCCCCCCAAAATTCCCAATTTCCCCCAAAATTCCCAGTGATTTCCCCAAAATTCCCAAATTTTCCCTCAAAATTCCCAAACTTTCCCCAAAATTCCCAAATTTTCCCTCAACATTCCCAAATTTTCCTTCAACATTCCCAAATTTCCCCCAAAATTCCCAATGATTTTCCCAAAATTCCCAAATTTTCCCTCAAAATTCCCAAATTTTCCCCAAAATTCCCAAATTTTCCCCAAAATTCCCAAATTTTCGCTCAGAATTCCCCCCAAAACTCCCAGATTTCCCCCCAAATCCCCACTTTTCCCCCAAATTCCCCAAATTCCCCAAATTTCCCCAAATCCCCCCAATTTCCCCCCAGTTCTTCGAGGAATTGGCCGAGGAGCCGAAGGCGGCGCCGGCCCCCCCAAATCCCCACTTTCCCCCCAAATTCCCCAAATTTCCCCAATTTCCCCCCAGTTCTTCGAGGAATTGGCCGAGGAGCCGAAGGCGGCGCCGGCCCCGCCCCCGCCCGCCCCCGACAGGGAGGGGCCGGCCCCCGACAAGGTCATTATGCTAATGAGCCCCGTTAATTATGCTAATGAGGGTGCTCGGGGCAGGGCTAGTGAGGGCGGGGTTACAGGAAAGGGTTAAATGGGAGTGGGAGGGGCTTAAAGGGGGAGGAGTTCAGGGAGAAAAGGGGAGGAGCTAAAATGGGGGATGAAGGGGAGGGGCTTAAAGGGGTGGGGCCTGTGGGAGGGGCTTAAAAGGGAGGGGTTAAGGGAGAAAAGGGGAGGAGCTAAAGTGGGTGAGGGTTGAGGGGGAGGGGCTTAAAGGGGTGGGGATTAGGGGAGAGCTTAAAGGGGGAGGGGCCAAAGTGGGTGGGGTTTGAAGGGGAAGGGGAGGGGCTTGAATGGGTGTGACTAAAAGAGGTGAGGGTGGAATGGGTGGGGCTTAAAGGGAAAGGGGAGGGGCTAAAATGGGTGGGGCCAAAAGGGGGGGAGTTAAAGGGAAAGGGG
>NW_024368998.1:0-943 GCF_014805655.1 Passer montanus
TGAATACAGTGTCCAGACAAAAAATGGTAAAAGCTCTTGAAACAGAAAACACTTAATTTAAACCAATACTTCTTTAAATAGTCTCATGCATAAAGTCAGATTTTACTGAGTTATACTCAGTATTGTGCTTTTATTATTGAATATAATTAATACAACAAATTAGAACTTCTTGCAAAACACCTTTGCTTTATCACAATAAAAGTGATGATAAATAGCCTGCATATGTCTTCATGCCCAAAGTTTACAAAAGCTCAGTCAGAGCGGTTATGGTGGTTGAGAATTAAATTTTGTCTAGGACTCGAGATAGGTTTGTATGTGTAAATAGCCTGTAGGTTAGCTCACAGCCTCTACCAGAGCTGGAGTATTTAATTTGAATTTCTTTAACATTTTAATGAAGTAATCTCTCATTCCTGACAAGACCAATGTGTGTGCTCTGTTGAAGCCAGCAGAGCACGAGCACGTCGTGCACTGGACAGTGGGACTGTCCATATGCATATTTGGTTATTAAAAGGACAATAAACTATAAAAGGCATAGCTGAAATATTTGAGTCCCATCAGCTTTGTCATTAATAACATTTAACCCAGCTGCTGCTGAACTTTTGCTGTACAGTTTATTCTCTACATGTAACTGCACATCTTTACAGTTTCTTGCTGACATAATTACATTTTCAAAGAATACCTAAGAGTGAGGAGCTACCACTAGCAGGTTGCTAAAGGGTGGTGTTTTGTGTAAAAAAAGATGAAGAGAGGCTTATGGAGAAAGAAATGAGCACCTACACTTCAGTTATAGAATCACAAGTCTCTAATATGGGATTTGAAATTGACTTGGGAATTTTTTCTAAGCTCTTCCCACTCCAAGATTCTTTCCAGGGATGCTGTCCTGTTGTGTTCTGTACATTGTCTGTGACAAAGCTTGGGACACCTGACATCCACCCTCCACACT
>NW_024368999.1:0-943 GCF_014805655.1 Passer montanus
CCCCAATTTAGGGGCACGGGAGGAACTCCCGGAAGAGGAGAATTAATTTTATTTTATTTTATTTTGGTGGCGTTTACTTGGGGTCTTTTTCCCATTTTTTGGGGTGGGATTTTGGGGATTTTTTTTTGGGGTATTTTCTGGGGGGGATCTGAAGCCCCCTCCCCAATTTAGGGGCCCGGGAGGAGGAGTGTGGGGTCCTGAGCGGCTGCACCCACGGGCGCTGCGTCCGCGTGGGCGACGCCTTCACCTGCGCCTGCGACCCCGGCTTCCAGCTGGACCCCGCCCGCCTGGACTGCCTCGGTCAGACCCCCCCCAAAATCCCCGAGACCCCTCCCCAAAATCCCCGAGATTCCCCAAAATCCCTGGGAAAAAACCCGAATCCTGTGAGCCCCAAAATCCCTGAAAAAAACCTCAAAATCTCTGAAAAAAACCCCAAAAGTTGGAAAAACCCCAAATTTTGAGAGCTCCAAATCCCTAAAAAAAACCCCAAAATTCTGAGACCCTTCCCCAAAAAATCCTTGAGACCCCTCCCCAAAATTTCCCTTAAACCCCCCTAAGTTCCCCCTAAAATCCTTGAAATTCCTCCTAAAAACCTCAAATTTCCCCTAAAAACCCCAATTTTTCCCTTTTTAACCCCAAATTTCACCCCCCAGATGTGGACGAGTGTTTGGGGGTAGCCCCCAGCCCCAATTCCCAATTTCCCCCCAAATCCCCCCCAGATTCCCCCCTAAAACCCCTATTTTTCCCCCTTAAACCCAAATTTTCCCCTAAAAACCCCATTTTTTCCCTTTTTAACCCCAAATTTCGCCCCCCCAGACGTGGACAAGTGTTTGCGGGTGGCCCCAGCCCCAATTCCCAGTTTCCCCCCAGATTTCCCCCAAATTCCCCCATTTTAACCCAAATTTTCACCTAAAACCCCCAAATTTTCCCCTAAAAACCCCAA
>NW_024369000.1:0-895 GCF_014805655.1 Passer montanus
AGCCAAACCAGCTGCACAAACCCAAAAAAACTCCAGGTCAGAGACTTCCCAGGGCTGGGCTGAGTCCCAGGGGCTCTGGGTGCTCAGGGCTGGCAGCTCCCTGGGGTTGTGCACTGGGGACAGGCAGTGGCCCAGCCAGAGCCAGGGGAGGCTCCAGCTGCTTCCTCCAAGCTCAGGGAGGTTTCCTCCAGCTGGGCCTGTGCCATCCCAGGGCATCCCAGCTGGGGCAGGGATCACCCAGCCAGGACAGAGCCTTCCCAAAGCCTTTCCCAGCACAGTTCCCTTCCCTGGGGCAGGGATCACCCAGCAGTGCCATGGAGCACCCCCAGCTCTGCATTCCCTCTGCTCTTCCTCACCTTTTCCCTGTTCCCTCCTCTCTCTCCAGGGCTTTCTGCCCTTCTTGGGATGCTTTCCAGGAGGCAGCACCGTGGGATATGGTGGATCCAGCTGTGCCCCAGGCTGCCCTCCCTCAGCTCAACACACCCCCAAACCCAACAGGAGCAGGGATAAAACAATTTAACATCCCTTTAAAATCCATTTCCCTCTCCCCTACCTTGGTCTCTGGTGTCATTGCAGCTTCCAGGCATTTTGGCTTTGTGCAGTCAACAAAAATTACTTTCAAATTATTTTCTGAAGCTACTTTCTGGAAATATCTGTTTGTGCCTTAAAAAAAAAACCAAAAAAACCACAAAATGAAACAACTTCCTTAACTTTCATTCCCTGCTCTCCACCCTCCTGCATCGTGCAGGGACAGTCAGGAGGGCACAGCTTTATGCTGCACACCATCAGTGGCACATTTATACTTTATTTACAGAGTTTAAAGATTGTTGCAGATTGAGTGATCATGAAATAGCAATAATGGGAATATGGGATCAGAGTGATTTAGGAAGTACTT
>NW_024369001.1:0-943 GCF_014805655.1 Passer montanus
AGTAAAACCAGTTTGGCCAGCTTGGCCACTGGAGTGGGTCTGGGGGCTACCCAAAGCTCTGGGGTAACCAGCTTGACCAGTAAAACCGGTTTGACCAGTAAAACCAGTATGGCCAGTATGGCCAGTAAAACCAGTTTGGCCACCAGAGTGGGTCTGGGGGCTACTGAAAGGGCGGGGGTCATCGGACTGGGCAGTGTGACCAGTGTGGCTACCAGAGTGGGCTTGGGGGCTACCAAAAGCTCTGGGGTCACCAGCTTGACCAGTAAAACCAGTTTGGCCACTGAAGTGGGTCTGGGGGCTACCGAAAGCTCTGGGGTCATTGGATTGACCAGTAAAACCGGTATGACCAGTAAAACCAGTGTGGCTACCAGAGTGGGTCTGGGGGCTACCGAAAGCTCTGGGGTCATCGGACTGGCCAGAGTGACCAGTGTGACCAGTAAAACCAGTTTGGCCACTGGGGTTGGCTCCTGGACCACCAAAAGCTCTGGGGTCATCAGCTTGACCAGTAAAACCAGTTTGGCCACTGGAGGGGGCTTGGGGGCCACCAAAAGCTCCGGGGCCACCAGTATGACCAGTATGACCAGTTTGGCCACCGAAATCCCCTCGGGGACCTCCAGGGCCACCAGTCTGACCAGTTTGGCCACTGGGAGCGGCTGCGGGGTCACCGGTGAAACCAGTAAGGCCAGTTTGGCCAGTGGGACCAGCCCCAGCGCCACCGAAGGTCCCAAAGGTGTCACCGAAGGTCCCAAAGGTGTCACCGGCGGTTCCTGAAGTTCTCAAGGTGCCACCACCGGTGCCACCAGTCCCAAAGGTGTCACCAGTGCCACCAGTCCCAAAGGTGTCACCACCAGTGCCAAAGGTCCCAGAACCAGTCCAGGAAGTCCCCAAGGTACCACCTCCGGTCCCAAAGGTGTCACCACCAGTTCCTGAGGTCCCAAAGGTG
>NW_024369002.1:0-2906 GCF_014805655.1 Passer montanus
CTAAGCCAGAAATTCTCTGGATTTCCAGCTGGATCAAACATCTCCCTCTTCCCAAACATTTCCCACTTACTGGACTGGGTAAATTCAGTGCTTCACCCTCTGTAGGAGCCAATTTCCACCACTCCCAGCAGAGTAGGGATCACATGTCTCCAATATTCAAACCCCAGAAAAAATGGATACAACTCTGTCATCCTCATCTCCCAAATTCCCTCCTCTTGGCTCGCCTGGGACGGAGGGATCCTCACCTTGAGGAAAACCGTCTTCACTTTGGCGCAGTCCTTGCCCATCTCCTCGTCCACGATGGAGTACAGGATGTCCTTGGAAGGGATGCGGGCGTAGGCGACGCGCTTGTTGTTGCTCATCATCCAGATGAAAACGTCGGGAATCGTGTGCTGGGGCTGGGAATGCCACAGGAGAGCCCCGTCAGTGCCTCAGCTCCGACCACTGAGGCACCGGTGGGGCTGGAGAGCTGCTGGAGGCAAATCCAACAGATTCCATGGAAGGTGGATTCCAGGGGCCACTGGAATTGTTTGGAGATTCCCACTCCAAAAAAGCTGCTCAAAGATAAGCCCATCAGGAAAGAAACTGGGATTTATTGATGCAGCAAAATAGAAAAATTATAAAAGAAAGGCCACACTGGGGGCACTGGAATTGTTTGGAGATTCCCACACCCAAAAAGATGCTCAAAGATAAGTCCATCAGGAAAGAAACTGGGATAAGCCCATCAGGAAAGAAACTGGGATTTATTGATGCAGTAAAATAGAAAAATTATAGAAGAATGGTCACACTGGAAGCACTAGAATTGTTTGGAGATTCCCACTCCAAAAAAGCTGTTCAGAGCTAAGCCCATCAGGAAAGAAACTGGGATTTATTGATGAAGTAAAATAGGAAAATTACAGAAGAAAGGCCTCATAAAATCAGGCTTGCTTTAGATCTAGCCTTGTCAAGCCAGCGCTTTGCAAGTTCCCATGTGGAAACAATCCTGGTATGAGCAGTTCGTCAACATAACAATCTATTCCTGGGTGAAAAACAGCTGGCACCTGCATAGACATTAAATCTATCCCATGAGAATCAGTGAAGAAAATTTGTAAACAATTTAAGAATTGTTAATAAACAAGTAAAACAAGTAAAATGCCTTTTACTAACCAGTAAAGTAATTGGCAAGAAAACTACTAAACAATTGAGTCCCACACAAGGTCTGTAAAACTGTATAAAAAGGAGTTATGTGAATAAAGAATGTCCTTTTTCCACCATGAAGGAAATGGAGTCCTGTGTGATTTATTCCCATAACATTCTGCAGCAGGTGAAGGTAATTCACAAGGGAAGAAAGTGACCAGGATTTCCCCATCCCTAGTTCACTTCTCTACATTAATGTAAAGAAATCTTGAAGTACTTTTGTCATGCTTGTCATCAAAAAAAAGCCTCTTTTTTTTTTGCCTCTTCATGTGTTAAGAAAGTACTTTGATTTTGGAGAGTGACTCAGCGTTTATTAAAAAAGTGAGGATATAATGTCACTTCATCAAAGGCTTTTGAGTAATTTCCCCCTGAGGTGTATAAAAGATAATTAATGGAATCACACATTAAAACAAGGCAGAAATCCTGAGCCTGGTGGCAATATTTGTGCTCAGTATATTGGTAGTTTAAAAAAAAAAAACCAAAACCCTAAAAGTCTTCCCCAGTGCCACATCCAGGCTTTGTTAAACACCCCCAGGGATGGTGACTCCACCAGCTCCCCGGGCAGAGCATTCCAGAAATTTATCACCTTGCTGGAAAAACCTTTTCCTGATATCCAGCCTAAATTTCCCTTGGTGCAGCTCAAGGCTGTGTGCTCTGGTTCTGTCAGTGCCTGAAGAAAGAGCCCAGCCCAGCTGAGCACAGCCACCTTTCAGGCCACTGACCTGTGGATGCCACAGGACTGAGGTGTCCCCCCCCTGCTTTGGGATTTTTGTGGTGCAAGATGGAAGCACCATGCTCCAGCCCGAGGCAAAAGATCCGGCATGGTGCCAGTGTCATGGAATGTTTTCCCGTCATCCCAAAGACAGGGCACGGTGAGGTGACATTCCCCCTGGGAGTAGGGACCCACATGGTGCCACCGTCCCGTGTGTCACTCACAGGCAGCCACTGCTCAGCTCCTCCAGGACCCCTCGGAGCCGGCGCTCTGGATGCGGCTTCTCTGTCTTGATCATCTCCTGCACATCGTTGAGGCCCTCCTCCTGCAACACCAACAGGGACAGGGTGAGGGGTGGGAAGGGGCTGGGATCACCTGAAATCACCTGGGTGGGCTGGGAACTACCTGGAATCACCTGGGTGGGATGGGAACGGCCTGGGAATCACCTAAGATCACCTGGGATCACCTGGGTGTGCTGGGAAGCACCTGAGATCACCTGGGATCACCTGGGCTGGAAATCACCCAGGGATCACCTTGGCTGAGCTAAGGACCATCTTGGATCACTTGGGATCACCTGGGCTGAGCTAGGAACCACCTTGGATGACCTAGGATCACCTGGGCTGAGCTGGGAAGCACCTGGCCTCCCCAGCCTCAGAGGGAAGGATTCCCTCCCAATATTCTGCCCAAATTTCCCCATTCCCAGTTTTACCCATTCCCCCTTCTCTTGTCCCTCCAGCTCCCCTGGAGCTCCTTTAGGCCCTGCAAGGGCCTGTGAGCTCTCCCTGGAGCTTTCTCTTCCTTGGCTCTGCCGCATGAGTGCTTCACCCTTCCAGCCCAGGTGACACAGCCTCCCCACCCCTGTTCCCTTTTGTGGGGACCTCAGGATCTGACCCTCAGAATGATCTGGATCTGGCCCTCAGAATTCTCAAGGAGCTGCTGGAATTTGGTAATTCCTCACTGGGAATGTTCCCCTTTTCAGGCACTGTCCATCCCTGCTTTTCAGGGAGCCTGGCTGTGG
>NW_024369003.1:0-942 GCF_014805655.1 Passer montanus
AATATCCCCAAAATATCCCCGAGTTTTCTCCAAAATGCCCCTGAAATAATCCCAAAACCCCCCCAAAAATTACCAAAAAATGCCCCAAATCCCCCCAAATTATTCCCAAAGTATCCCCAAAATATTCCCAAAAACATCCCCAATTTTCCCCCAAAATTTTCCCCAAAAATCCCAAAATTTCCCTGAAAAATATTCCCAAAATCCCCGAAATCCCCCAGGTGAGGCCGTAGCCCATGGGCACTCGTACGTGTACAGCACCTGGCCCGGGTCAAAAAACTGCCCAAAACATCCCCAAAGTGAGGGGGGAGTCGGGGAGAAACAGCCCCAAAATTGCCCAAAATATCCCTGAAATATCCCCAAAATATCCCCACAATATCCCCGAATTTTCCCCAAAATATCCCCAAAATATCCCCCAAAATTCCAAAATTTCCCCCAAAAAATAGAAAAAAATAGAAAAAAATAGCCCCAAAATATGCTCAAAATATGCCCAAAATATTCCCAAAATAGCCTCAAAATAGTCCCAAAATAAGGCAAATAAATCCCCAAAATATCCCAAAAATATCCCCAAAAATATCCCAAAATATCCCCAAAATGAAGCTAAAATGTCCCCAAAATCCTTAAAATATCCCCCAAATATCTCAAAATATTCCCAAAACTAGCCCAGAAAAATTGCCAAAATATCTGAAAAATATCTGAAAAATATCCCCAAAATTTCCCCCAAAAATCCCAAAATTTTCCCCAAAAAAATCTCCCCGAAATCCCCCAGGTGAGGGACTCGTACGTGTGCAGCACCTGGCCCGGGTCAAAAAACTGCCCCCAAACACCCCAAAGTGAGGGGGGAGTCCACCCAAAATATCCCCCAAATTCCCCCCCAAAAATAGAAAAAAAACAGAAAAAAAATAGCCCCAAAATAGCCCAAAATATGCCCAAAATATGCCCAAA
>NW_024369004.1:0-969 GCF_014805655.1 Passer montanus
CAGCCTCAGCCTGGAGCCCTGGCCCAAGCTCCAGCCACCTGATGCCAGCCCAGTGATCCAGGAGAGGTCAGCAGTGTGCTTCCCACCCTCTCCATACCCGCTGTCACCCCACAGACTTGGCCCCCTCTACCACTGTGCCCCAGCTCCCACTGTGGGGGAGCCCAGTGCCCTGCCCAGCTTTGGCTACGTGGGAAGCAGGGAGCCCTTTCCCAGCACCTACCTCAAGTCCCAGGAGCCCAGGAGTTTCTTTCCCAGCCCCTTGGAGCCCTACGTGCCCAGGACAGCGGGTGCCAGGCTGGGGGCAGCGCTGGGGGATGCTGAGCCCCCCAGGGATGCCGAGCTGCCCAGGAACAGCGGGTACCCAGGCTTTGCCCTCAGCCCGGGCGATGCATCCGTGTTCCACGGCTCCTTTCCCGGCACGGAGCCGGGCTGTGCGCAGCACAGGGCAGACAGCCCGCAGTGGGCAGCAGCACCGAGGCACAGCAGCGCCTTCCAGCCTGTCTGCACCCCAGAGAGGCTTTCTGGGGTCTCTGGTGGGCTCAATGAGACATTTCCCGAGAGAGGAGGGAGCTGGGAGAAACCCAGGCAAGGGGAGGAGGAGGCCCTGTATCCAGGGGAGAGGAACAGCAGCCTGGCCCCTCAGGACACCCCCTGTGGGGGACCAGGGGAAGGAAATGCCTGCAAGGTCAAGGATCCAGCCAGGGAGCTCATCTGCCTTTCTCCATCCGTGACCCCCATCAAAGGGCTGGAAGAGCTGAGGGACACCAAGGCTTCCTCATCCTCCCCACCCATGCCTGTGATCCACAACGTCTTCAGCCTGGCACCTTACCAGGAGTACCTGGAGAAGGCCAAGGGCACAGACCCCATCCTGTTCTGCAAGAACCATCAGTGGGAGGACTCCTCTCCCCAAAACATGGGTGGCAGCCAGGAGCCTGCTGCCCTCAGAGACGTCTCAGTGGTGTCCAGCCC
>NW_024369005.1:0-942 GCF_014805655.1 Passer montanus
GGCTTTGGGTTTGGTTTTTTTTTTTTTTTGGGATGGCGCCGAAACTTCCGTTTTTCCGCATTTTTCTCCCCAAAAAAACCAAAAACGGCGCGGGTGGGGGAGGGGCGAGACGTGGCCGCTGCTTCCCCTCCCCCACCCCGAATTTTTCCTGGAAAATTCCCGGTTTTCCCCCCAAATTTTCCCAAAAAATCGAAGATTTTGGAAGGGGGAGGGGAGGCCACGCCCGAATTTTCCCAAAAAAAAAGGGAAAAAAAGAAAATTCCCAAAAAAAACCCAAAATGAGGAGGGGGGAGGGGGGAGGGGAACCCAAATTTTAATCGGGAGCCCCAAAATTGGCCAAAATTCACCCGGAATGCCCCAAAATTCCACCCGGGAGAGGCAAATTTTGGGGGAAAAAAACCAAAATTCACCAAAAAAATCCCAAAATTCACCCAGGAAACCCCAGAAATTCACCTGGGAACCCCAAATTTTGGAGCAAAAAGCCCCAAAATTGCCCCCAAAAAAACCCAAAATCGCCCCAAAATGACCCAAAATTCACCCAGGAAACCCCAAAATTCCACCTGGGAGCCCCAAATTTGGATCAAAAAGCCCCAAAATCCCCCCAGGAAACCCCAAAATCGCCCCAAAATGACCCAAAATTCACCCAGGAAACCCCAAAAATTCACCTAGGACCCCAAAAATTCACCTGGGAACCCCAAATTTGCCCCAAAAACTGGGTTTTTCCCCCCAATTTGGGAAACCCAAAATTGCCCCAAAAAAGCCCAAAATTCACCCAGAACCCCCCAAATTTTGATCAAAAAAAACCCCAAAAAAAACCCCCAAAATTCACCCAGGACCCCCAAAATTCCACCAGAAGTTCCCTAATTTGGATCAAAAAGCCCTCACCCGGAAACCCCAAATTTTGATCAAAAAGCCCCAAAATCGCCCCAAAAAAGCCCAAAA
>NW_024369006.1:0-942 GCF_014805655.1 Passer montanus
GGGCTCACCAGGAAGGGCCCCCCGCAGTGAGACCAATGAGATGGAAGGGGGCGTGGCCACAAACAAGAGATGAACACAACGGGGGGTTGTAGACACAAAGGGGGCGTGGCCACGCATGCGTAATGAGGTGGGCGTGTCCGGGGGGCGGGGCTCACCAGGAAGGGCCCCCCGCAGTGGGCGCAGGCCACGCGCACGCCCCCGGGGGCGGGGTCGGGGCTGGGCGCGCCCGTCTGCACCGGGCCCAGGTTGATGATTCGCTTACTGGGAGCACTCACCAGGAAGGGCCCCCCGCAGTGAGACCAATGAGATGGAAGGGGGCGTGGCCACAAACAAGAGATGAACACAACGGGGGGTTGTAGACACAAAGGGGGCGTGGCCGTGCATAGGTAATGAGGTGGGCGTGTCGGGGGGCGGGGCTCACCAGGAAGGGCCCCCCGCAGTGGGCGCAGGCCACGCGCACGCCCCCGGGGGCGGGGTCGGGGCTGGGCGCGCCCGTCTGCACCGGGCCCAGGTTGATGATTCGCTTACTGGGAGCACTGGGTCAGACTGGGAGGGGGCGGGGCCGCCCCCGCCCCCAGTACGGAGGAGCGACCCCTCCCAGTATGGACCAGTATAACCCAGTGACCCCTCCCAGTGCTCCCAGTATGGACCAGTGACCCCCAGTGCTCCCAGTATAAACCAATAACCCCTCCCAGTGCTCCCAGTCTGGCCCAGTTTCCCCTCCTGGTCCCTCCCAGTACAAACCAGTGCCCCCCAGTCCCCTCCCAGTATAAACCAGTGACCCCAAACCCCCTCCCTGTCCCCCCAGTGTTCCCAGTATGAACCAGTAGCCCCCAATCCCCTCCCAGTCCCTCCCAGTATAACCCAGTCTCACCAGTATGGCCCAGAATGGCTCCCAGTGCTCCCAGTCTGGCCCAGTCCCCTCCCAGTAAAACCCAGTAA
>NW_024369007.1:0-942 GCF_014805655.1 Passer montanus
CAAGATCCCAAATTTCGGGGTCACCCCATCGAAATCCCCACAAATTTGGGGGTCTCAGTTTGGGGGTCCCCTTAATATTGAGGGGCTCCCTTTTGGGGGGGGGCTTATTGAGGTTTCCCCCAAACTGGGATCCCAAATTTTGGGGGTTCCCCCTAAATTGGGATCCCAAATTTTGGGCTCACCCCCATATTGAGGTTTCCCCCAAATTGGGATCCCAAATTTTGGGGTCACCCCATGTCTGGGTCCCAGATTTTTTAGGATCCCTGGTGGATTTGGGATCCCCCCTTTCAGGGTCACCCCCAGTGGATTTGGGATCCCAAATTTTGGAGTTCTCCCAAATTGGGATCCCAAATTTCGGGGTCACCCCACATCTGGCTCCCCAATTTTTTGGGATTTGGGATCCCCTTTTTTGGGGTCTCCCCATGCTCATGGGGGGGATTTAGGATCCCCTTTTTGGGGTCCCCCTTTTTGGGGTCTCCCCTTTTTGGGATCCCCTTTTTTGGGGTCTCCCTTTTTGGGGTCTCCCCATGTTCATGGGGGGGATTTGGGATCCCCTTTTTGGGGTCCCCCTTTTTGGGGTCTCCCCTTTTTGGGATCCCCTTTTTTGGGGTCTCCCTTTTTGGGGTCTCCCCATGTTCATGGGGGGGATTTGGGATCCCCTTTTTGGGGTCCCCCTTTTTGGGGTCTCCCCTTTTTGGGATCCCCTTTTTTGGGGTCTCCCTTTTTGGGGTCTCCCCATGTTCATGGGGGGGATTTGGGATCCCCTTTTTGGGGTCCCCCTTTTTGGGGTCTCCCCTTTTTGGGATCCCCTTTTTTGGGGTCTCCCTTTTTGGGGTCTCCCCATGTTCATGGGGGGGATTTGGGATCCCCTTTTTGGGGTCCCCCTTTTTGGGGTCTCCCCTTTTTGGGATCCCCTTTTTTGGGGTCTCCCTTTTTGGGGTC
>NW_024369008.1:0-33695 GCF_014805655.1 Passer montanus
AGGGTGCACGGCCGCCCCTGCCCAGTGAAATTCGTGGTCCGTCAAGCGCCGCTGGTGATTTTGCGCACTCTGCTTGCTGCAGCTCCCGGGGAAGCCAACCCTCTCCGTTCCAGGCGGGAGAGGAGCTTTCCCCTGGATCGAGGACCACCTCCGAGATTCTCGCTGCCAAGAATCTTGGGTTTCGTGAGTATTGCGGTGGCCGGGACGGACCCGACTGGGGTGCCCTGAAGTTGGGTGGGGGTGACTCTCGGGGATGAGGGGAGGCGTAGTGCGCAACGTCCAACCCCGCCACCGCCGGTGATTCTCGGGTGTTTTTCCTTTAGATTTCGTTTTACCTCGGAGGTGGGTGGAAAAGAACCTAGCAAATAGCCTCGGTCTGAGTATTCTAGTGGCCGGGACGGACCCAACTAGGGTAGAGTGGGTGCGAGGCTGTCTGCTAGGGAGAAGGAAGTTTATAACCAAGTTGGGAATTCCTTGGTGGGAGGAGAGTTTTGTTTATCTAAGGGAAAAGTTAAGAGATTTGTTAAGTGGATTTTCTTTCATTTTCCAACTACAGCCCTTAATGAAGTAAAAGCACTAAGATTTTGGGATAAGATCAGAATGAAACTTGGAGAAGAGGCAATGACAGATGGTAAATCAAAAAGTAATTTTTGTCCTCTCTTTATAAAATTGAAAGCTATCACATTAGTAATGGAAAAGAAAGTGAAAGAAAATCCAAATAAATATTCCCCAGTTCCTCCTGAAAGCCTTGCTCCAGTCCCCCTTGTTCTGACCCCCAGCATCCCAAACCGAGTGAGCTGAGGGGAGCAAACCACCTGCAGCAAGTGCACAGCTGCCCCCACATTGTGGGTCTCCCTTGCTGCCCACATCTCCCCCGGTTCCCCCCTGGCTCTGGCAGGACTGATCACCCTGTCAGTGCTCCTTCCCTAGACCCTAATACCTCACCCCTTTTACCTGTAGTAAAACCTGTAGATCATCTCCCAGATTCCTCACCTCACCCAGAGTCTCAGAATGGAGAATGTCAAATAGCTTTGCCTTCATTTTGTGGTTCTTCTCCCCATAATCCCTTTCTCCCCTGCTCCCTTCCCTCAAGTCACAAAATGGTGGATACCGCATGGCTTGGTCCCCATCTTGTGGTCTTCCTTCTACTTCCCATAATCGCTTTTTCCGATGCACAAGAATAGGTGGATCATCCCTATCTCCTGTTGTTCTAAGGTAATTAGCACAAAGATGGCTTTAGCTGTTTTTTCTTCAGGGGATAACCCTGTGGTTCCCCCTTTTTGTTTTTGCAGCATGCCCTTAAATGTCTGATGAGCACGCTCAATAACTGCCTGACCAGTAGGATTGTGAGGAATACTAGTGTCATGTTGGATACTTTATAAATTACAGAAACACTTGAATTGTAGGGAACAGTAGGCTGGACCATTGTCAGTGTTAATTGCTAAGGGGACACCTAATAGGGCAAAGCAATTGTACAAATGGTTTTGAACATGATGTGCTGTCTCACCTGTTAAGGGAGTATCTTATACAACACAAGAGCAGGTACCAATGCAAACATGTACAAACTTTTTCTGACCAAATTCTGCTACATGAGTTACATCCATTTGCCATAATTGCACAGGTTGAGTACTCTTAGGGTTGACACCAGAGCTTAAACTAATGCTATCTCATTGACAATCAGGATAGAATTGCACTATACCAGTAGCATCAGTAAGGGGAAGACTAAATTGTTTAACTAACATTTTTGCAGATTGATGAAAAAAGGGAATTTTTAGCTTGCTGAAATTTATCAGAGGCTGGCATTGGCCAGACAGTGGTTACCAACTAATCAACTCGAGCATTACCTTCAGACAGACTGGGGAGAGTTTGATGACTACGAACATGAGCAATAAAGTATTCTTGCTGTTGTTGATTTAAGTTTTTAAGGAATCAGCTTAAAAGGGAACACAGATGTTTATTACTCACCTCCTTAAGTACTGCTTTTTCAAGGCGTTGGATACAGTTAACTACATAAAGTGAATCAGAAACAATGTTAATGGCTTCATTGTTCTAATTTTCAAAAGCCTAAATAACAGCTTTTCATTCTAATGTCTGCAATGTATCTTTTACTTCTTTTAAAATGGCATGCTTTTTCCCTACTTTATCTTGCTGCCACCTGCAGGCAGCCTTTTTTGACCTTTTCCTTGCACCTGTAAACTCTATTAGCCTAGATACTGGCCAGTCAGATCTCTAGGGTTTGTCTTCCAGACGCTGATGCTCTAATAAAGATAACACTCGGTGTCGTGAATAGGTATTGTGAATTTTACTATAATAATCAGCCAAAGCTATCTGTAAAGGAACAGAATGCCCGATTCCCCATTCAAGATACCAGTTAACCAACGGTATTACAATTGCATATGGTTCATGTCTCCAGCTTTCTAATATTCTCCCTCTGCCTTTCATAATCAAATGAGTAAAAAGTTCCAGTCGAGTGGTAATAGTTCTAGACTGTTTTACAGGTAAAAATACTTATTCCAAAGTAACTAAGGGATTAGCTCGAGATTTATCTACTGACAAATTAAGGCAAAAGGATGTTTGGCATAATGGTCACCCTCTTTGCTCTGATTGATGATCATCAGTTGAAGTGCAACACCTTTGATCATGCGATGTGCATGTGCTGTAGCAACCTTTGTGGCTATGTGATCCAAGGCCTGCTGTTGTCTCTTATTTAGGGTCTGACGTTCATCTGCCTGAGACAAAGTACTTAATAACTGTATTAATGGCTCAATTTCTTCGTTAGTTATCCCACAAATAGTTCTAATCTATTGCATATCCCCCATTAATTTCTGGACATCATGTACAGTTTTAATTTCAGTGGTGATGGTGAGTTTCTGTGGTTTCACATTGACCACATTTTCAAATTGATCGATCTGCCACCTGAGATATTTCTAAGGAGCAGAATGTTGCACTTTATCAGGGTAATTTTTAATCCTTTTTCCTCTAGCAAAGCTGTCATGGTTTTTAAAACAGTTACAAGTCCAATTGTTTCCCAGCCACTAAGATATCATCCATAGAGTTGACATGATCTGGCCTAAGGATGAGATTCATGGAGGTTCTTTTCACTGACCTCAGGTGCAAAAACTGACATGACAAGGGGGTTTTGCAGTAAAAACCAAAACAAATGTACCTTTATTGAATGACCACAGCAAAATGCATTAGGGAGAAGGGGAATGAAGAAAAGGGAAAGAATAGGGAAAAAAAATAAAGAGAGAGAGGGAAAAAGGAAAGAAGGTTATAGCTACCAGATGTGGGATGATGGGGTCCTTTGAAGTCCAATCGACGCAGCCTGTCTCATGCACATCATGGGAGATCTCAAAAGCCCCTAGCTAACCCAGGGGTTTTTATTATTGAAAATTGCAAAGGGGGGAGAACAGATACAATAGTCCATGATCTCAGCAGTGGGCGAGAGCCATTGTCTTCTCAGTCCAGTGGTCACTTGCAAACTTGCTCTGGTCACCTGGCCTTTACCACACACACACCTTCCCTCCCTCTGCAGTAGGGATTTCATCTCAGTCTTTTAGGGAAGAAGGGGATCCTTTTCCATATAGGGGTGGCATGTCTCAGTCCTTGGGGGAGAAAGACTTCTCTTATCTCAGTCCATCTGTCACAGTGGTTGATGTAGGATGAAGGGAAGGGTCTTTTTGTGGTGACCAGCGTGAAGGTCATTCCAGAGAGAAAGTCCAGCCAAGTCAGGAGGTTGGAGAAGTTCCAGAATCAGCGTTGCTAAGTGATGCAGGTGTCAAAGGGCACAGTGTCCCTTTCCTTATTCATCGAGTGCAGCATCCCATGGGGTAGCAAACATACCTGTGGAAACATTGGCTTGGCTTGGTGGACGACAATCCAAACAGGATCAGGATCCTAGAACAGGATCTTTTTCCTCAGTGGTCTTGGCTTTCATGATGGTCGTGAGGCAAAGAATGAGGGGAATTTTGGACAGGCACTCACAACAGGGATAGATGATATATTCCCGAAATTGTTGCTGAGCAGGCTCTAGTGCTCAAGCTACATAAATTTGACACATTGTAGGCAAGTTACGCATCTTCTGGGGCAAATAATCCTATTTATACTTTTCGTAGGGTTCTGTCTTATTGAGAGATGGAACAGAGAATGCAAAATGACTAGTATTATCTGGATGCTGGGGAACAGTGAAAAAACAGAGATCAATGATTAATAGATTTTATGCCTCAGGTATCACAGTAGGAGATGAAAGACCAGGTTGCAAGGTACTCATACTTACCATTACTGCATTAATGGTTCATAAATCATGTAGCAATCTCCATTTCTCATTCTTTTTTGGGGTGGCAAAACTGTGGTGTTCCAAGGGCTAGTAGATGGCTTTATGTGTCTTGCTTTAAGCTGTTTTTGCACTAATTGTTGGATTATTAGCAGCTTTTCTTTTGACAGTGGCCACTGATCAATTCACACAGGTGTATTAGTGGTCTAGCTAATTTTGAGGATTGGCTGTGTAACAATGGTTGCTTTTAGCTGGCTTAATAGATTTCTTTCAAGGAGACTTAATAAATTGCTGGGAGTTTGTATGATATAGGGCCTTGTAGATACACTCCATCTGGGAAAGTGAAAGTAATCACTTCTCTGCTTAACTGAGTTGCCTGAGTTTCTCTAATTCCTTCAATACCTAAGGTAGGACTTATCAATGCCCAATTTTTAGGCCATATTGCATTTGAAATGATGGTTACATCTGCTCCACTGTTAATTATGAGTGTCTTAGTAATTGAATCACCATTAGGATGTGTCAAGGTTACCTGTTTGTCTGGTTTACCTCTTGTGATGTCCATAGCTTAATATACTTCTGGTTTAGCTGTGGAGCCAAAACTTCTTGTTCCTCACTCCTTGAAGCTTGTACAGGGGACACAAGACTTCAAAGGAACAGGTTGAGCAATTAGTGAACTTTTGGGGATAGATACAGGGGGTAAAATGTCTTAACCATGACTTTAATAATGCCTTGAGAGTCTGCATCAATAACCTCAGGAATTATATCCAGTGCCTTTTTGCTAGCAGATGACATCCCTAACAGAAAAGCACTAAGTCCATTCTTCAAGGGTCTTTTTACATGAGTATCTATCAGGTGTACAGCAGAGTCTGTGATGGTAATGTCTGCTGTGGTTTCCAAGTCCACTCCCGCGCTTCCAGAAGTGGCTGATCTGAGTGAGTATAATCCTCCTCCTCCTCCTTCACTGGGGGCTGAGCTATCCATGCATTTCTTCGAGCTTGTGTTGTCGTGCAGGGGGATGCTCTCCGAAAAGCATTTCCCTGGAAATGACATTCTTTAGTACTGTGGTTATCTTTTTTGCAGATGGAACAAAACTTTTTCATTGTTGCTAAGCGACCTGACTCTGAACATGTCTAATCCTACTGCACCCAAAGCACTTAATGTTCTTCTCTTCTGCTTTCTTTTGCGGTTTACAAATCAGTGGTTATCCCGTAAAATTGTCTCAAGCTGGCAAAAAACATCCCATTCTGCTTTAGATAAATGGTTCCATCTCATTGCCCAGGGGCCCCTAAAGTGGCTATTTACTACTTACAAGGATATCAGCTACAGATGATGAAGGGGGTGATCCATTGCTCCTTTTAACAGCCTGGGCCTCTGGCAATAGCACTGTCCACCGTCTTCTTTTATATTTTTTATATTCCTCTAACCTATAAGTCCTCACACGGGGCACCATTTATTGCTGGCTGGGAGTCTATGTACAAATCATGAACAGGACGGGACTGCTGAGGAACGCGTCTCAAGCTGTTTATTTTCCAGCATCACTCTCATTACATGGTTATGACAATGGGAAGATGCCAGCAGCTCACGTCCTCAGCAAAGAACAAAGAACTCAATGTTGCAACTCGCTTGCTTGTTTCAAGTACAATACCTGCTTGTAAGCATTAAAATACAATGCACAGAGCTCCATTATTAAGCCTAGAACTTCCTAACATCTTGCGAGACATTCTTTTCTGTAGCTTTGGGAGTTATTCTAGCCAAGTGCTAATAAATAGATCATTGTTCCATTTGTCCCTACATTCTACATCTCACATAACTTTTCTGCAGGCAAATCTTATGGCTACTGCTTAGCTCTAACTGCAGTTCTGATGTTGCTGAGGCCTGCCTTTTGCAGCTTTCCCAAAACCCTCAGATTTTAAGGATTCCCACACCTAGAAGCGTCTAAGGCCTGGTGGGATGGGGCTTCCTTCCCAAGAGGGATGGGATGGGATGGGATGGGATGGGATGGGATGGGATGGGATGGGATGGGATGGGATGGGGCGAGGTGGGGAGTGTTGGTTGGGGATTGGTGTGGTGTTCTGGGCTGTGCTGGGGTGGGGTGGTATAGGGTGGGGATGGCACTGTGGGGATGGTATGAAATTTGGGAGGGGTGGGGATTGGAAGAGGGGGATAGAGTGGTTTGGGCTTTTGGAGTGGGGCACTAGAGGGAGGGACAGCAGGAGACATTTTTGGGAGGCTTGTGCTGCTTGTAGCATTTTTGAGTCGTGGAAGTGTCTTGTGGGAGGTTACAGGGAAATTGGGAAGGATGAGGTAAAGGCGCCAAGGTGTGGAGGGCTGAGGTGAAGTGGCAGGGATTTTGGGAGGGTGAGGGCACCTCATTGAAGGAGGGAGGCCTGATTCAGTCCTTCCCAGCACCTGGAGCCTGAAATGTGGTGCTTGCTGGCACCGCCAGTTCCCAGATTGGGCAATTTCCTGGTGCCAGCACACCCCAACTGCAGCAATTTCCCAGCACAGAAAGGCAAAATCTGGCCATATCCCATTGCCAGCACAGACACTGCCCAGATCTGGTCATTTGCTGGTGCCAGGACTCCAGATCCAGCAAATTGCCAGCACCTGCAGGCCTGGCGTTTGCCAGCACTGGTGCATCCCAGATGTGGCAATTTCCTGCCCCTGGAGCACTTGGGGGCTCTGGCTGAGCAGCAAAGGTGACCCTGAGCCAGGAGCTTTCCTTGGCTGCAGCCAAGCCTCGGCACACAAAGCCCTTCCCAAAGCTGTGTCCTGCGCCCGGAGGGATTGGGGCACAGGAGCTGACCCTAAATGTCTTCTCCCAGGCAGCTTTAGGACACAGAACATGGAGAAGCCAGAGCCAACTCTCAGCTTTGTGCAGTACCCGGGAAGAATCCTGTGTGGGAAGCAGCCTGGGAGAAGGGTTTATGTGCCAGGGGCAGGCAGTTCAGAGCCCTTTTCTCCCCTGTGGGCTGAGGCTCTGGCCCTTGCCCTTTCCAAGGGCCCTCAAGCTGCCTGCCAAGGGGCCTTTTTCACTGGGATGAGAAGAGTCCTGCTGCAAGGCTGTCCTCAAGCTGCTTCTGCTGCAGGTGTGCCCGAGGAATGCTCATTGCTTGCAGTTTCAGGTCCTGTGTGTGTGCAGGTGGAACTAGGGAAGGAGGCAGCAGCTCTGCTGGGGGCAGAGTTGTCTTTTTGTGGGTGCTGTTTTTTATTTTAATGAACTCTCCCTGTCAGCTCTGGGCAGAGCTCTGTAACTGTGTCTGACACTTGTCTGTGGCCCTGTGCAGGTGGCCAGGGGGACTTTCCCTGAGCTGTGTGCAGAGGAATCCACAGCAGCCCAGGCCGGGCTGGGCAGTGGCTGCTGGACCCTTCCCTTGGAGCGTCTCCAGGGACAGAAGGTTGGGGCTGCCACCACTGGGGTGTCACAGACAGGGGAACCCTGGGGCTTCCTTCCTGCTGGCGTGGCCCCATGAGCTTTAGCCGTGCCTGTGAGGACACAAGGGCTGAGGCCAAGGCTGAGAATTGCAGAAGGGGCTGAGCTGGGAGGGAGAGCCAGAGCAATCATGGAGTGCAGCCCCTGGCTCTGCACAGACAGCCCAACAATGGCAGTCTGGGCATCCCTGGGAGCAGTGTCCAAAGGCTCCTGGAGCTCAGCAGCCTCGGGGCCGTGAGCATTCCCTGGGGAGCCTGGCCAGTGGCAGAGCTCCCTGTAGGGGAAGAAGCTTTTGCTGATCTGCAGCCTGGAGCTGTCCTGGCCCAGTCCCAGGCGTTCCCTCGGGTGCTGTGTGTGCTCTCTCGGGGCAGAGGTGGGAGCTGCCCCCGGGCTGCCCCTCGGGAGGAGCCGCAGGCACAGGGAGCTGTGAGCTCGGCCTGCTGGGCTGGGTGGAAGCGAGGCAGCAGCCACAGAGCTGCGGGGAAAGGTGCTGGCCCTGGCTCAGGGCCGGTGCCACGGGGAGAAAATCAACTTGCAGCTTCTGCCCCACAGCAGGGAGGAGCAGAAATTGCTGGCCAAGAGAGACTGGTGCCAAGAGCCTGCAGGGACAGGACACAGGGAATGGCTTGGCGCTACCCGAGGACAGGGTGAGATGGGATGTGAGGATGGAATTGGTCCCTGGGAGGGAGGTCAGACCCTGGCACAGGTTGGCCCCAGAAGCTGCGGCTGCTCCTGAACCCCTGGAAGCACCCAAGGCCTGGTGGGATGGGGCTTCCTGCCCAAGAGGGATGGGATGGGATGGGATGGGATGGGATGGGATGGGATGGGATGGGATGGGATGGGATGGGATGGGATGGAGCAGGGTGTGGTGGAGTGTGGCAAATTTGTGGAGCCCTGAGGTGAAGTGGCAGGGATTTTGGGAGGGTGAGGGCACCTCATTGAAGGAGGGAGGGAGGGATTCAGATCCAGTCCTTGCTGAAATGTGGTGTTTGCTGGCACTGCCAGTTCCCAGATCTGGACGTTTCCCAGTTCTAGCACAGCCCAAGTGCAGCAATCTTTTGGAAAAAGAAGACAAAACCCAGCAATTTCCTGGCACCAAGACAGTCATTGCCAAGACCTGGTGTTTGATGGCACCACCCATGCCCAGAGCTGGCACTTTCCCGGTGCCACCACAGCCCAAGTGCAGCAATTTGCTGGCACAGAAAGACAAATCTGGCAATTTTCCATTGCCAGCTCTGTCACTGCCCAGATCTGTTTTTTCCCGGAACTTCCAGTGCCCAGATCCGGCAATTTCCCAGTGTCAGCACAGCCCAAGTCCAGCAATTTGCTGGCAAAGAAAGCCAAAACCAGGCAAATACCCGGTGCCTACACCAACCCGACCTCATGTTTGCTGACACCACCAGTATCCACATCTGGAATTTTTCAGATGCCTGCACAGCATAATTCCAGCAATCTGCTGGCACAGAAAGTTAACATTTGGCAATTTCCCAGTGCTGGCACAACCCAAAAGCAGCAATTTTCTGGCAAAGAAAGCCAAAACCCGGATGCTTCACAGTGGTGGCACCAGCACCACCCAGATCTGGTAATTGCTGTGCAAGTGGCCAGGTCCAGAAATCTCCCAGTGCTGGCACAGCCCAAGTCCAGCAATTTGCTGGCAGAAAAAAACAAGATCAGCAATTTTCTGATGCCAACACAGGCGCCTAGACTTGGTGTTTGCTGTCATCACAAGTGCTCAGATCTGGAAATTTCCCTGTTCCAGCAGAGCCAAGTCCAGTAGTTTTCTGGTAAAGAAAGCCAAAATCTGGCAATTTCCTGCTACTGTCACTGGCAATGCCAAGATCTGGTGTTTGCTGGCACTGCCAGTGCCCAGATGCAGGAATTTCCCGATGCCAGCACATCCCAACTCTAGTTATTTTCTGGCAAAGAAAGCCAAAACCTTGCAAATACCTGTTGCCAGCACCACCCAGATCTGGTGTTTGCTGGAACCGACGGTGCTCAAATCCAGGAGTTTCCCGGTGGTAGTACAGCCCAATTCCAGCAGTTTGCTGGCACAGAAAGACAAAACCTGGCAATTTTCTGGTGCCAGCACCGGCAACACCTAGATCTGCTGTTAGCTGGCACCGCCAGTGCCCAGATCTGGCAATTTCCCAGTGCTGGCACAACCCAAATGCAGCAATATTCTGGCAAAAAAAAGCCAAAGCCTGGCAACTTCCCGCTACTGGCACTGGCACCACCCAGATCTGGTGTTTCCTGTCACTGCCTGTGCCCAGATCTGGACATTTCCTGGTTCCAGCAGAGTCCAAGTGCAGCAATTTTTTGGAAAATAAAAACCAAAACCCAGCAATTTCCTGACACCAGGACTGTCACTGCCCAGATCGGGTGTTTCCCAGAACTGCCAGTTCCCAGATCCAGAAATTGCCCAGTTCCGGTGCAGCAAAAGTGCAGCAATTTGCTGGCAAAGAAAGACAAAATCTGGCAATTTTCTGTTGCCGGCTCTATCACTGCCCAGACCTGGAGTTTCCCAGCACTGCCATTGCCCAGATCTGGAAATTTTCTGGTGCTGGCAGAGCCCAAGTGCAGCAATTTGCTGGCACAGAAATCCAAAACCCATCAAATACCTGGTGCCGACACCACCCAGACCTGTTGTTTGCTGGCACTGCCAGAGCCCAGATCCAGCAATTTCCCGGAGTCAGCACAGCCCAAGTCCAGCAATTTGCTGGCAAAGAAAGCCAAAACCAGGCAAATACCTGGTGCTTACACCAACCTGATTTCATGTTTGATGACACCGCCAGTGCTCAGATCTGGAATATTTCAGATGCCCGCACAGCATAATTCCAGCAATGTGCTGGCACAGAAAGTTAACATTTGGCAATTTCCTGGTTCCGGCACTTTCCCTGCCAAGATCTGGTGTGCGCTGCACTGCCAGTGCCCACATCTGGCAATTTCCCAGTGCTGGCACAACCCAAAAGCAGCAATTTTCTGGCAAAGAAAGCTAAAACCTGGCACAACCCACATCTGGTCTGTTTGGGTTGGATTAAAAGAAGAAGGAGACCTCGGCTTAAGGCCATGGGAAAACCTTCTTTAGTTAGGGTGAGCAGCAGCTCTTGGCCATAATACTCTTGTTCAGTTATGCAGAATGTTACTAGAAAGTTCTGAGTTCTCCTTGTTACCATTGGTTACTTTTTACTGCAAAATTTGTAATCCTAATCGTTCCTTCCTCTTGGATCCTTCCCTAAGATCCCGCCTTAACCCCTTGTCCTAGATGCCCAAGCAATATGTATTCTGTTCACCATCTGTTAGAGCTATGGCAGTTCTCTTCTGTTAAGTGGGCAGTTTTCCTTATCTCTTCCACAACCAGTCCTCCCTCCAGGGAGACACCTGCTGTGCAAGGGCCATTGAATGGCACTGCATGACTGAGAAGAATTACAGCATCCCACTGTGACATGCTCTGCCCAGAGGGAGGAGCCAAGCATTCCCAAGTGGATAGAACCTGACATCTTGGGACACCAGAACAGCATTGCCCCTGGATTCCCAGAGCAACAGCTGCCTCTTCCACAGCATCTTCAGAGGAAGACTACACCCTTTTCTACAGCATCCCTGCTCCAACAGAACCACACCTGCTACTCCAGGAGGACTGCAGCCACCATTCCAACTGGAGTACTACCAACAGCGTGACCCGGTGGGTGCCAGGTTGTATTCTGACTCTGTCAGTGTTGTTTTGATTTACTGCATTGTTTATTTTTCTTTCTTCCCTCATAAAAGAACTGTTATTCCTGCTCCCATATCTTTGCCTGAGAGCCCCCCACTAATTTTCAAATTTATAACAATTCAGAGGGAGGGGGTTTAGAGTGTCCAGTTCAGGGAAGGCTCCTGCCTTCCTTAGCAGACACCTGTCTTTCCAAACCAAGACACCCCTCCCCATATATAAATGGATAAATATCCCTGCTAGACCCTGCACCCAGGCTTTTTTCTGGTTCCCTCTCTTTGCTGTGCACGCCATCCTCTTTGTTGTTGTTGTTGCCTTCATTAAAGTTCTGTTTCCAGACAACCAGATGAAAGCAGTCTCTGTCTGTAAGGTCACCAGAGCTGGTTCTCTGGGAAACCACTGGTCAATGGTCCGGACCAGGACCAGAAGGTTTCACTGGTGTTTGCTGGCACCACCAGTGCCCAGATCTGGAAATTCCCCTGTTCCGGCACCGCCCATGTCCAGCAATTTGCTGGCAAATAAAGCTAAAACCTAGCAATTTCCCATTGCCAGCACCGCCCAATCTAGTGTTTGCTGGCAGCAGGACCCCAGGAAGGAAGGAAGGAAAGAAGGAAGGAAAAGAGGAAGGGGTCCAGAGCCAATCCTTCTTGGAGCCTGGAGTCTGAAATGGGGTGTTTGCTGGCACTGCCAGTGCCCAGATCTGGAAATTTCCCTATTCTGGCACAGCCCAAGTGCAGCAATTTGCTGGCACAGAAATCCAAAACCCGGCATTTT
The DNA here is from genome assembly GCF_014805655.1 of Passer montanus. NCBI lineage: Eukaryota > Metazoa > Chordata > Aves > Passeriformes > Passeridae > Passer > Passer montanus. The sequence continues at coordinate 12,187 of NW_024369008.1, forward strand.
CCTGCTACTGGGTCTGGCACCACCCACATCTTGTGTTTGCTGCACCAGTACCCAGATTTGGAAATTTCCCGGTGCCAGGAGAGCCCAAATCTGGAAGATTTCTTTCACTGGCAACAACACAACCCAGATCTGGTGTTTGCTGGCAGCGCCAGCACCCAGATCTGAAAACTTCCTGGTGCCAGCACAGCCCAAGTCCAGTGATTTGCTGGCACAGAAAGCCAGAATTTGGAAATTTCCAGGTTCTGGCTCCAGCACCATCCAGATCTGGTGTTTGCTGGGACCGCCAGTGCCCAGATTTGGAAATTTCCCAGTGCCTTCACAGCCCAGGTCTAGCAATTTGGTTTTTAGCTGACTTAGGCAGAGAAGTTCCTTGGGCAGTGACTTTCCTTTTTTTTTGCAACTGTTTAAACCTGCTCTGGACTGAAAACCCAGAAAAACACCGGCAGCTCATACCTGTGGCCCACTGAGGTCTGGGATGTTCCATTCCAGTGCCAGAGGGACTCATAAGAGACTGAGTGAGACAACTACAACCCACAAAAAGGACTTTTTGAATTGGTCATCTCTTCAGAGCTGTGAGAGGTTTTATTTAATATTATTCATTTTTCATGCTTGTGAGTACCTTACTTGTTAAATAAACTGGTTTTTTTCCACTTTTCTTCAGGGAAGTCATGAAAGAGAGAGTAGGGGTAATGGAAAAAGGAGAGGAGCCTTCGGAGTCAAAGATCAAATCTTCATAGAAGTATGATTAATGCTCATTTATTGTTAAGTTCAGGGTACATTTATATGGTTATCCAGGGTTCAAGCGACACGGGAAAGTATCTGATTGGTTAACAAAGCACTGTGCATAAAACAAAGAGCATTTCTTAAACATATCTTGCTCACGTAGCTTAGCCTGTCAGCAATATCATCAGAACATCTTCACATCCTCTGCTAGCATTTTCAGACCATGTTCTTTCACACCCTTTTCCCATGGATGCAGTTGGCAAACTTTATTTATTTCTAGTCTGCCCTTTTCCATGTTGCACTACTTATCCATCCCATTCATTCCAAATGCACCTCACCTCTAAGATTGGTGACTTATCTGTCTAAAACATGACACTTTAGAGTGTCATGTTTTAGACACTCTAAAATACCATGAGCCACACAACAGTTTTCCTTCCCCTGTTTTTACTGGAAAGCAACACTGCAGATGTAAGTGCAGTGCTTGGGTCAGGTAGGAATCCTACACCAAGGGAATGTGCCCCGACAGTGTTTGACCCGCAGCAAGGACAATGCACAGCAGCGATTGAGGGGATTCCTCTGCCGGCGTGCAGGAGTCAGGGCTCTGCATGTGGGCTCGACACTGCCAAGTTCCCGTGTGTGGACAGACCAAGGGGCTGTCCCGGGGCGCGCGGGGCTCGCCCGTGGGGCTCGAGCGGGGAACGGACATGCGGACAAACGGCCCCGGGGATTCAGTTGCCGCGGCGGCAGCGGCGGCGGCAACAGCAAAAGCAGAGAGTCTACAGCACTCTTTCTCTCTCTTTCTCTCCCTTTCCCGCTGTCGGACACCCTTCCATCGGTGTCCGTTCCCCAACGTCCCTCTCCTCTCCCCGCCTCCCTCTCCCCGTGCCGGGCTGGGCCATGCCCCCGGCCCGCCCCCGGCCCCTAGGGCAAGGAAGAGAAGGTCGGGGTGCGGCGGGACGGGCGTTGAGCTCAGCCCGCTGCTCTCCCTTGCTCATAGGTGGCCATCAAACGCGTGCCGCGGGATCGCATCCGGCACTGGGGCGAGCTGGTGAGTGAGCGGGGCCAGCGGCAGAAGCCGGGCCGTGCCGGGCGGCGAGGAGCCGGGGCCTGGCATGGTGGGAGCCGCCAGGAGCCCTGTGGGGAGAGCGGGCGTGGGCTGAGCAGGGCATGCAGAGCATCCCGGGCTGGCTGAGGGGTCCCAGAGCCCTGGCACGGCCTCAGCTCCACTGACGGCATCGCGCTCCTCCCGCAGCCCGACGGCACCAGCGCGCCCCTGGAGATCGTGCTGCTGGCCAAGGTGTCCTGTGGCTGTGCTGGTGTCATTCAGCTCCTGGAGTGGCTTGAGCTCCCCGACAGCTTCTTGATGGTGCTGGAGCATCCGGAGCGGTGCCAAGAGCTCTCGGATTTCCTGGTGGAGCGGAGGTTCCTGCCGGAGGAGGAGGCGCGGGGGCTGTTCCGCCAGGTGCTGGAGGCCGTGCGGCACTGCACCAGCTGCGGGGTCCTGCACAGGGACATCAAGCCCGAGAACATCGTGCTCGACCTGGCCAGCGGGCAGCTGAAACTGATCGACTTTGGCTGTGGCGCCTTCCTCCAAGACACAGCCTACACCCAGTTTGCAGGTGAGCCCTCGCAGGGGATGCTCCTGGGCATCTCATGGCCCAGCCTGGGTGTAGCACTGGCGCTTCCCCCTACTGCAGCTGGGATGGGATTAATGCTGAAGCCAAGTTGATTTGGGTGGGGTGTGAGGGGGACCAGCTCCCAGCCCTGCTGACAGCCTTCAGTACCCACTGTGGCCTGGGCTGTGGCTGGAGCTGGTGCAGCCAGCCCGACAAAAACCCCCATGTGGGTAGCGGAGAGGGGGGGTCTGAACCCATGCCCTGGATGGTTTGGTGTGCAGGGGAGGAGGGGCTTGGACTGCTCCACTCCCCTTGTTTGCCTTGGCTTATTAACATTTTTTGGGGGCCCATGCAGGAAGAGAGGAGAGTGGGTTTTCTCCACCAGTGGGTGGGTTTTTCCTTTGTGTATCATGGTTGGGCCTTCCAAGGGTTTCTGCTGCCCTCTTCCAGCACCAGTGTCTTCTTTTCCAGCCCTGAGTTTGTACACAAGTCCCAGGTGATGGTGAGAGGGCAGTGGTCACCCTGTGTGCTGCTGGACCAGCCCCCACATGCCCAGGCATGCTGGGGCCAGGCTCTGGGAGCAGCAGCATCCCCCTGCTGAGCTCTGTCTGTGTTCCACAGGAACCCTGGCTGGCACCAAAGGTTCCCCCCTTTGCTGGGGGGGATGCAATGAATTCTTCATTCGGCTGCCCAGCTGCTTTTTGGCTCTGGGCAGCTGCTGAGGGCTGGATGTGCCATGGCTGGCTGCAGGCTGGGCACATGTCCAGCCCTCCTGCCCTGCTCCCAAAGGCAGCACTGATGGGCAGCTCTGGGCACAGCTCTGGGCACAGCTCTGGGCACAGCCAGCATGGCCTGGGCATTGCGGGCATTGGGACAGGGGGACAGGAGCCTTCAGCTGACGGGCAGTTTCTGCTTTCTCTCCTTGCAGCCAGGCTCTGCGGGTGCTGAGGCTGCTCTGGGCTCTGCCGGGGCTCTGCTGGTCTCAGCCCTGGGCACAGCTGGGCTGGCTCTGCCCTCACATTGCTCTGACAGCTTTGCATCAGACGAGCCCGTTCCGAGCACAGCGCCTGAGCTTTCTGCTTTGGCAGGTGAGTGAGACTCTCCTGCAGGCCCAGAGATTGCAGCTGGGGACACACATCCAATGGGCAAGGACCCACACTCTCCACAGGATGTTTGGTCTGTCCCATTCTTGGAATCTCCTGCAAGGCAAGAGATTGCAGCTGGGGACACACATCCAATTGGCAAGAACGCAACCTCTCCACAGTCCCAGCTGAACGCCTGGATCTCCAAAGGATGTTTCATCTGTCATATTCTTCATTCTTTTTTGGCTTTTTCTTCCTCCTCTAGAGGTGCCACGAGTGAGAGATTGCAGCTGGGGACACACATCCAATGGGCAAGGACCCACACTCTCCACAGGATGTTTGGTCTGTCCCATTCTTCCTTCTTCATTGGCTGGAGTTGTGCAGTTGCACTTTCTTCCTCCTCTAGAGGTGCCATGAGTGGGCCAAACGTGGCGACACTCTTCATTCCTTTTTGGCTTTTTCTTCCTCTAGAGGTGCCACAAGTGGGCCAAAGCTGGCAAGTGGGCTGTGTCCCTGAGGCAGTGCAGTCTGGAGCTGATGGATGGAGAATTGCCTTTCTGCACTCCCAAACCAGAGGAAAAATCTGTAAGTGGGACTTTGTGTCTTTAAGAAACCCCTGACAGTTTCTAAGGGAATGTGCAGCTCATTCACAGGGTGAGAAGGAAGGGCATCTTCTGAAGGGTTTGGGGTTTGACAGAGGTTAGATTTCCAGTCCTGCTTGGAGCTGGAAGGGCACAAAGCAATTTCCCATTGCTTCAACCACAATTTAAAATAACAATGTTGGAAACATTGCCCAGAAACCATTTAAAAAGGCTGCTGAGGTCAGTAAGATGGATCCATGCCATCAGCACATTCACAAAGTAATGTATGAAAAAAATAACTGAGTTTTCTTCTTCAAAAGATCATTTGTCTCTTAATACAAAGTCACAAAAGATTTTTCACTGCACACTTGGGTTTTGTTTTTATCTTTATCATTTTACCAATTTTTTTTTCCTTATAACAGAAAACATGCTGTAAAAAAAGAGTGTCCTTAGCTCCTGGTTCCCGTGTGGAGCAGCTCCCTTCCTGCTGGCTGAGCTGCTCATTTTCTTTTTCCTTTCTTTTTTTTTTCCTCATAACAGAAAACATTCTGTAAATAAAAGAGTGTCCTTAGCTCCTGGTTCCCATGTGGAGCAGCTCCCTTCCTGCTGGCTGAGCTGCTCAGGCAGAGCCCAGCAGAGGGCACCATGTGAGGAGTGGGGCAGTTGGTTAAAAGAGGATGAACCCCTGGATGTCTTAAAATGTATCCAAAAATTGCATGTGGAAAAAGGAAAAGAACTTGTGTTTTTGGGAAGACAAGGGTGAATTTTGTTAACAACACATTGGAAACAGCACCAACTGAAGGAAAAACTGTTGTTGGAACACTCCCACATGGAGTGACAGAAGAATGTTTCAATCTTGAGCTCAGGTTTGTTTGTGCAAGTGATAAAATAATAATAATTATATATAATATAACACAATAATCTATATTTATATCTGTATAATTAAAAATTGATAATGTGAAATAAGGCTGGCAATAATTTGTCCGCTTTGGCTGCTCACTGTAACACTAAATACCCTAGAGAAAAGAACTGGCCAGGACCCAAATGTCAGTGGTAAACTTTGTGAATTGTGTGTAATGAATAAAGGAGGAAAGGATGAAATTGGCATTTTTTATAGGATTTGTTTATACTGTGATGCGGAATGCTTTGTCTGTTACTGTAAAAAATACAGTGATTAAGACTGCTTGTCTCTTTTTACAAGGTTTGCTGATACTGTGATGTAGAGTGCTTTGTCTGTTACTGTGAAAAGCATCGTGATTAAGACTGCAGGGTTTTTCATGTGCCAGACTATCCTCAAGCTGCAGGACTTGTTGAATGCGTGAAGGGGTTGTTAAAAGAGCAGTTGACAAAATGAGGAGATGGGAACCTGTCCGGTGCAGGTTGGCATGATGATCCATCCTCACAGCTGGCCCAAGGCAGGTCTGGAGTGCTCTTGGTGGCACCTTGGGCTTGGCACAACCTTGAGGAGGGTCTACGTTTTCAACAGAGAAACTCAAGAGCTTTAGATTGCTTCAAAGAATTAAAAAGACAAGAACCCTCTTTGGCTGTGTGCAGTCAGATCTCCAAGCAAAGCAGGTCCCAAGTGAGTGAGGAGAGACAGGATGGGGATGGGGAATGTGGAGCAAGGTTGTTGACACTGGGTCAGAGCTCAAGGCACAGCTTCTCTGAGCAGGCCAGAGCTCCTTAGGAGAGTCCCTGGATCAGTGTCAGTCAGAATGCTGCAATCACCTCTTTTGTAATAAGAAAAGTAATAAAAGATATCCTTTAAAATAGGAGTACATATTTCCTAGAAGCTCTTTGAAATATTTCTCCAGCAGGAAAACTTCCTGATGAACAGCACTAGAACAGAGGGGAATCAAAACAGAGCCATGGTTGGTTAGGACCTGCTTGATGCTAATGAGCCCCATGGTACATTTGGACCTGAGCCCTGGAACCTCAGGGCCTGAGAGGAGATTGCACAAACCTTTCCAGGAGCCCAAGAAAGAAGAAAACCCAAAGTGTCTCAAGGCATGAATGAGTCCCACTGAGGTCCATCCCCAACACAGGCTTCTCATGCACTCCTTGGAGGAGAGAACTGGAGGCCAGGATTGCACAAAAAATTCTCAAAGACACAGTGTGAAAAAGAAAATTCAAAATACTTAAAAAATCTTGAGTATCTCAAAGCATTAATGGGCCCCACTGTGTGTCAGTACAAACCTCTCAAGGGACTCATTAAAGCAGGAAATTGGGGCCATGATTGCACAAACCTCTCACAGAGGAGGAAGGGTTCCCCCCAGCCCTTCTCCTGCATATGTTCAGAACAGGAAGAAGCAAGAGATAACTATTACTAAATTTAGTTGGAAGAGAGGAAAATTTGGTGGGACATCATGAAAATGCTAATTATATGAGATTTATTGCTTTGATGCTGGAACATAATATTGGTTTATATTATATTAGCTTTGGCTTATATTATACCATCTTCCTGCACATGTGTATTCCAAAAGGTGAATCAAATGACATCGAGGAAGAGGAGAGGCCTTCATCAGGGACGACCTCCAAAGAGTGGGGGACCACCTAAAAAATGGTGGAGCGTGCATGGTAAAGGTGATGATGGGGGTGGAGATACAAGTGTGACAAACCGAAAATGGGAGGAGATGGTAATGACATACAATATAAAAGAGGGAATTTGGGCTTGGCAAGCTTGTATGAGAGGTGACGGGGGTCAAGCCCTTCATTCCGTACCCCACATTACCCTGGGCAGTTATTTTTGCTTATGCGTTATTATTAAAACCGAATTGTCCCTTATTTTAACCAAATTACATTGTCAATATTTCAAGTGTATTCAAATTTATATATTTTAAGCTATTTAATTAAAATTGCCCTTACATACAATTTTGCTTTGTTTTTTTTGATGGGATAATTGGGCAAATATAATGATGTGAAGACCCATTCAGAGATCACAGGTTCAGCTGGGCTTTGGCTTTGTCTCCCTCATTTCACATGTCCAGTTTCAAGGGCCATTAGAAGAGGCACATGTTTGCCTTGCTACCCAGAAGTGCTGTAGTTATTCCCAGGAAAAAAATCAACAATTGGCTGTCCTGTGCTGTGGTAGAAATCCCACCACAATTGTGACTTTGTGAGCAAAGACAACCAGTGCTTTTTGGGGCTGTAACAGCTGAGAGTGTGGCAGAGCAGGTTTGATATTCTTTTTAGAGTCCTGAAAACATTGTTCCCAAAACAATCATTCTCTCCTGTTTTCTGTCATCAACTGTGGGACAGAGAAAATGGAAAGGGGCAGGGGTTTGTTTAAATTGGTGCTTTATTTTTAAGTCTTCAAGTAGTGTCAGCTTGATGCATTGGAAGTGTTCTCCTTGTGTGGTGAGGATGCTGCATTGTTCAGGACTGCTCTCAGAATGACATTTAACTGCAGAACATTTTGAATGAGGTAATATCAGAAGCAGAGCGAGGAAGGGGCTGCATAAAAGAGAAAATCCTGTGATTTTTATCTCTTGCTCTGGGTTGCCTGGATAGGAAATTGCAAACAGATCTTCATCTCTCACTTCAGGGTAAGAAAAATATTTTTTTTTTCAGATGGTTATTAACTAGGCAGTGACAGAAATCAGCACAGGCAAAATCAGGGTTGCTTTTCCAGCCTACTTGGGTTTCCTTTGACATTGCCATCACAGCCTGCAGAGCCAGAGCTGCCCCTGGGCAGTGCCAGAGCTGGAAAGGGTCTGCAGGGCAGAGCTGAGCCCCCAGGGCTGGTCTGGGCTCTGACAGCACTGGCTGGGCCCAGCCCTGGGCACAGGGAAGCAGCTGCTGGCAGGGACAGCTCCAGGCAGCAGAGCCCTGGGCAGGCAGTGGGGGGAAAATGCAAAACATTGTTCCCAAAACAATCATTCTCTCCTGTTTTCTGTCATCAACTGTGGGACAGAGAAAATGGAAAGGGGCAGGGGTTTGTTTAAATTGGTGCTTTATTTTTAAGTCTTCAAGTAGTGTCAGCTTGATGCATGATACTTTAGAAATTTGATTAGTAGCACCTATTTCATCCCAGCAGAGAGGTGGGATTGAAGACTTCCAACAACAGAAACACTGGATGTGCAAGAGCTCAGTTTTCCACCCCTCACACAAGTAACTTGCTGTACTATTTGAAGCAGCCTCAGACAGATTGATTAAAATCCTGCTCCAAACAACAACAGAATGAAAATGTTCCAGCAAATGGGGAAAAAGAAGACAAGTGGGCAGCAGCCCTTTCTGAAGAGCTTGTGTTGATTTTGCAAAGTCAGATGCAAAGAAGGTTTGCCACATTTCTTTCCCAGAAAAATGCAGCTCCTGAATAGAAATCTATCTCTGAGGCTGCTAAGTTGGGTATGATTTTATACCTGGGAAGAGCAAAACAGGCTTCAGAGAAGCTGTGGCTGTGTCACCCTTGGAAGTGTTCAGGGCCAGGTTGGATGGGGCTTGGAGCAACCTGATCTAGGGGAAGGTGTCCTGAGTCTGGTGAGTCCCTGAAAAGAAACTTTTGGTTTTCCTGAAATGCTGCCTTTGTAAGGGGAGGTCACAACTACCCCACGTAATTTGAAATGCCCTGAGCAGAACCCAGCTGTGCTTTCTCACAGGTGATGAGGGATTTTCACTTGTATTTTATAGGGGATTTTGACAGGGCAGAGCAAGAGCAGCTGAATGTGTTTGACAGGCAAAGAGGGCCAGTGTGGCAGCAGCTGAATTCCATGGAGCTTTTTCATTCTGTGATCCTGTACAACCTGAGGCACTCTGGGGCTCTTGAACCTGGCAGCTGGGCAAGTTAATCATTGGAACAAGTGATGAATTAAGCTGCTCCACTCTCCTTAGCATGGGTGTGATGTGAACATTAAACTGCTGGCCGATTTCTGCAAATAACATGTAATAAATCTCATCTTTGTTACTTGTTGTTGGTTTCAGTTTGGAGGTTCTCTTTCTTTGTTTTAGTCTTTTCATATTGTCCACAAAGAAATATAATTTTTTGTGCCATTTCTCAATTTGCTTCTCTCCGTCATCCTTTCCAGACTGTATCAATGAGGTCTTGGTGGTTTTAAAGGAACTAAAGGATCACGCTTGAAGGGAATAAAGTCTCAGTGTGGAGATTACAGTCGTGAAATGATGGCTCTTTTGGAGAAGACAAGAATGCTGTTGTCAAACTTTTCAAGGATCAACTGGGCACCTGGTTTTGGGGAGAAACAGGCTCAGCTCAGCACAGAGGTGGCTGTTGCAGGTGCCCAGGTTTGGATGGAAGGCTGCACCTGCTGGGGGTGTGTTTGTGTGGGGCTTTAAGGTTTGTGCTGGGTCCCTGGAGCAGTGGGAACACCTCACTGGGAGATGCACATCAGGAAATGGGTGCACCAAGGGCCTGAAGTGTGACCAGCTTTGGTGAAGGGTTCCATAGGAAATAATATTGTTACTGAGATTTTGGACAGTTTGAGGTTCCTTCTCCTATCCTTTGCCCGATGGACATTCCCCCTTTGCAAGAGCTTGGGGAATCCTGAGCTCACACAATGAAAATCCCTGATCATTCTATCTTTTTTCTATTTTTCGATCTTGTCATCCCAGCAGGAGTAAGAGGAAGAGAATATGTGTGACCTGCCTGTCTTTAACTTCATGCCAGGAACAATGCCCCAGGGAAGCTGGTCAGAGGAGCATCTGAGAAGTGTGTGGTACATCAGTGATGTCCTAATACTGATCTTTGCACAGAGATGAAAAAGTAGCCATTTGCATGGCCTGAATGTCTGGCTCTGGACATCTGCATTGCACAAGATGTGCTGAGTTCAACTGGCTCTGAAATATCATCTCTGCACCTTAGCCAGGAACAGCATCAGAGTTCTGAACAGATTCATCAAAATCAGTCATAAGTCAGAAGCAAAACCTTGGCAATACACATCTGTGGTAGGTGAGGAGACCAAAAGCTTCCATTTTTGTTCTTGGAGAATGAGTTCAGCAATAAAAAAATCCTCTCTCTTGGCATTAAAATACTTTAGTTTCAGCTCTGCCCCAGACTATCAGTGTCAAGTATTTCTCTCTCGGAACTGGACACAGCACTTGAGGTGCTTCCCAACCAGTGCCCCTGAGCACCTGGGAAGAATCACTGCCTTGGACCTGCTGGTCACACTATTCCTGATCCAGGCCAGGAGTCATTTGCCTTCTTGGCCACCTGGGCACACTGCTCCCTCATGTCCAGCCTGCTGTCCATCAGTCCCTGCAAGTCCCTTTCTGCCTGGCTGCTGTCCAGCTACTCTGTCCCCAGCCTGTATTGCTGCAGGGGTTGTTGTGGCCTAAGTGCAGGACCTGGCACTTGGACTTGTTAAACCTCACATCATTGGATTTGGGCTCTGGATCCAGCCTGTCCAGGGCCCTGTGCAGAGCCCTCTCACCCTCCAGCAGATCAACACTCCCAGCCAATTGGTGTCACCATGGTTCCATGGAGCCCCAGAGTGTGCCAACGATATCCATGATTCCATGAGGCCTCCCAGTGTCAAAATATTTCTTTGGTTCCATGGGACCCTTTGGTGTCTCAAAGTCTCTTGGATCCTTGGGCCCTGCAGTGTCACAATAGTGACATGGTCCCCCAAGGCCCTTCAGTGTCCCAGTGGATCCTTGGTTCCATGAGGTCTGGCAGAGCAGCAATGCTCTCCTTGGTTCCACAGTGTCACAGTGGCCTCTTGGTCCCAAGGGGCACCACGGTGTCAAACATGTTTTCTTCATTCCACGAGTTCCTGAGGAGCAGCACTGGCCCCTTGGTTCCATGGGGCCCTGCAGTGTCACAGTGGCCTCATCGTGACACCAGGTCCTGCTCTGTCCCAATGGCCCTGCAGGGTCACAGTGGCCTCTTGGCTCCATGAAGCCTCAGAGTGCCACAGGGAATTCCTTGGTGCTGCAGTGTCACAGTGGAACCCTGATGACACAAGATCCTGCAGTGTCAGCAGGGACTCTTGGTTCCATGGGGCACCACATTGTCACCATTGCTCCCTCAGTTCCCAGAGTCCTTGCAATGGAGCAATGGCCCCTTGATTCCATTGTCCCCAGGCTCTCCCAAGTGTCTCCTTGGTTCCACAGTGGCACAATGGCCCCTTGGTTCAACAAGGCCCCGCAGTGTCACAGTGGCCTCTGTGGTTCCACCAGGACCCAGACTGTCACAATGGACTCCCTGCTTCCATTCAGCCCCACAGTGTCACAATGGCCCCTTGGCTCTGTGGTACCTTATCATACATAGTGTCACACTCCAGGGAGCTCGGAACTGGACACAGCACTTGAGGTGCTTCCCAACCAGTGCCCCTGAGCACCTGGGAAGAATCACTGCCTTGGACCTGCTGGTCACACTATTCCTGATCCAGGCCAGGAGTCATTTGCCTTCTTGGCCACCTGGGCACACTGCTCCCTCATGTCCAGCCTGCTGTCCATCAGTCCCTGCAAGTCCCTTTCTGCCTGGCTGCTGTCCAGCTACTCTGTCCCCAGCCTGTATTGCTGCAGGGGTTGTTGTGGCCTAAGTGCAGGACCTGGCACTTGGACTTGTTAAACCTCACATCATTGGATTTGGGCTCTGGATCCAGCCTGTCCAGGGCCCTGTGCAGAGCCCTCTCACCCTCCAGCAGATCAACACTCCCAGCCAATTGGTGTCACCATGGTTCCATGGAGCCCCAGAGTGTGCCAACGATATCCATGATTCCATGAGGCCTCCCAGTGTCAAAATATTTCTTTGGTTCCATGGGACCCTTTGGTGTCTCAAAGTCTCTTGGATCCTTGGGCCCTGCAGTGTCACAATAGTGACATGGTCCCCCAAGGCCCTTCAGTGTCCCAGTGGATCCTTGGTTCCATGAGGTCTGGCAGAGCAGCAATGCTCTCCTTGGTTCCACAGTGTCACAGTGGCCTCTTGGTCCCAAGGGGCACCACGGTGTCAAACATGTTTTCTTCATTCCACGAGTTCCTGAGGAGCAGCACTGGCCCCTTGGTTCCATGGGGCCCTGCAGTGTCACAGTGGCCTCATCGTGACACCAGGTCCTGCTCTGTCCCAATGGCCCTGCAGGGTCACAGTGGCCTCTTGGCTCCATGAAGCCTCAGAGTGCCACAGGGAATTCCTTGGTGCTGCAGTGTCACAGTGGAACCCTGATGACACAAGATCCTGCAGTGTCAGCAGGGACTCTTGGTTCCATGGGGCACCACATTGTCACCATTGCTCCCTCAGTTCCCAGAGTCCTTGCAATGGAGCAATGGCCCCTTGATTCCATTGTCCCCAGGCTCTCCCAAGTGTCTCCTTGGTTCCACAGTGGCACAATGGCCCCTTGGTTCAACAAGGCCCCGCAGTGTCACAGTGGCCTCTGTGGTTCCACCAGGACCCAGACTGTCACAATGGACTCCCTGCTTCCATTCAGCCCCACAGTGTCACAATGGCCCCTTGGCTCTGTGGTGCCATGTCGTACACAGTGTCACCATGGTCCTCTTAGTGCCACCAGGCCCCGCAGTGTCACAATGGCCCCTTGCTTCCCCAGGGCCATACAGTGTCACAATCATCAGAGAATCAACCAGGCTGGAAAAGACCTTGGAGAGCATCAAATCCAACCTGGGACCCAACACCACCTTGTCACCCAGAACATGGCAGTGACTGCCACATTCATTTTTTCCTTAAGCACTTCCAGGGATGTTGACTCACCAACTTCCCTGGGCAGCCAATTCCTGTCACCTAACACTGTGCTGCCCAACCAGCCCTCAGCACAGGGGAAGATTCAATGCCCTGCTCCCACACCATTCCTGGTCCATTGGAGTCCCAGGGGATGGATGAGGGAAATGGTGGGGAAGGGGTGAGGACAAAGTGTTATTGATTGTCAGCCATGAAGGGTCCTGATTTTCATATCTGTTCAGACTGCTCTAAATAGTGCTGGGGATCAATGTCAACGGCAGATTGCTGAAATCAATCTATAAACAAAAGAAAATTAAATAGGACAAAACAATTCTCTCTTCATTGCTTTGAATATACTACATTTACTTTGAAAAAAAAATCTGAAATCTGTCTAATTAACCACAGAAGAATTGAAAACTTAGATTATATCCTGGGTCTTTTCTTGTTCAGGTATTTCAAAAAAATGTTTAGGAACTTTTCTCACTGAATTCCTGAACTGAAGAGGTCAAGAAAGAAGAGGCCTCTGCAGGAGGAAAATTCATAAACAACTCCAAGTGGGCCCTGTTTCAGACTGGAGCAGGGCAGATGTTGATGGGACAGGAGCCCTGTGGGGCTGGCAGGGACCTGCAGCTTGCAAGGTGCTCTGCTCTCCCTCAGGTGCTCTCGGAGAGATCCAATCCCAGCTGGGCACCTCAGGGCACAAGTGGCACTGCCTGTTCATGGGCACACAATGATGGCTGCCTGGAAAGGGGCACGGGTTTCAGTATCTGTTAGTTTCATAATATACAAGCAAGCCTTTATTATTGGGGTCACTTCAGTACTTGTAAGAAATGGCAGAGTTTTCCCACCAGGAACAGAAATTTCCTGGATCTCATCTACTGATGCCAGGAGAAGAAATACTGATCTTCTCCTCTACCTTTTCTACCAACATTTAGTCTAATATTTAATGACCCTCTTCCATCAGGTGTTTCCAGCTCTGCTGTTTAAATGGCCATGTCTAAGGACATCTCTTCACTAGACCGGCTGGATCTATGTCCTTTCCATTGCTCCCAGATTTGCTCTACTAGATGCTCTCTGGTCATTCAAGTGCTTCTCCACTGACTAGTTTCATGCTTTGATCTGCAGGGAGTTGTCCAACCTCTCTGAAGTTAAAATAAATACCACATTAGTCAACATCTTACTTGTGTTTATATCAATCACAGAATTACATTTTCTTATGTCTTTGTCTAAAACTGTTCCTTACAGAAATCCATGGGAGATGGGGGACATGTCAGATGCTGCTGGCACATCAGAGAGAGCTGAGGGAGGAGCTGCAGTGGTCATTAAACTGCATCATGTTCACCTTGTGTTTGTTGGCCAGAAATCTTTCTGTGCCTCTCAGTGTCACCAGGCCCTGAGCCCAAAGGACACAAACCTGATGAGTTGTGGTTCCCACTGCAGGGGCACTTGGACCTCAGCTCTGCACAGGAGACCTCTTCATCCACTTTCTCTCTTTTCCTTCCTCTAGGCATGGAGGGAGCTCCTGACTTCAGCCTGTGCCTCATGTGTGCAAGGAGCCAATCTGGGCAGAATTGGGGCAGGAAGGGTTTGGGGAGACCTTGGGATCTGTGCTGGGCACAGAAGGTGTTTTCTCAGGTGTTTCCAGCTTTCCTGTTTAAATGGCCGTGTCTAAGGATGTCTCTTCACTAGACCGGCTGGATCTATGTCCTTTCCATTGCTCCCAGATTTGCTCTACTAGATGCTCTCTGGTCATTCAAGTGCTTCTCCACTGACTAGTTTCATGCTTTGATCTGCAGGGAGTTGTCCAACCTCTCTGAAGTTAAAATAAATACCACATTAGTCAACATCTTACTTGTGTTTATATCAATCACAGAATTACATTTTCTTATGTCTTTGTCTAAAACTGTTCCTTACAGAAATCCATGGGAGATGGGGGACATGTCAGATGCTGCTGGGACATCACAGAGAACTGAGGGAAGAGCTGCGTTGGTCATTAAACTGCATCATGTTCAACTTGTGTTTGTTGGCAAGGAACATTTCTGTGCCTCTGAGTGTCACCAGGCCCTGAGCCCAAAGGACACAAACCTGATGAGTTGTGGTTCCCACTGCAGGGGCACTTGGACCTCAGCTCTGCACAGGAGAGATCTTCATCCACTTTCTCTCTTTTCCTCCCTCTGGGCATGGAGGGAGCTCCTGACTTCAGCATGTGACTCGTGTGTGCAAAGAGCAAATCTAGGCAGAATTGGGGCAGGGAGGGTTTGGAGGACCTTGGGATTCTGTGCTGGGCACAGAAGGTGTTTTCCATTGCTCTGAGGCTGTCTGCTGTGCAAAGTGGATTTAATATCCAGCAGAGGAATGACTTTTGCATTTGATGGACCTGTGCCTTTCCTTGGCTTTGTTGGCTGACAAGAAATGAACATCCCGCTGTGTCTCGGGCAGCTCCTTCTCCAAGGAAAGCAGGTGGGAGTTAGAGCCAAGGAGCTGAAAGCTGCAGGTGCAGCCTGGGCTGGAGGGAGCTGAGATTTGCACAAGGCTGCTCTGAGTGCCAGGGCTTGGATGAGGTAAATGGTGGGGTGGGATTAGGGACAAAGTCTGATTGATTGTCAGCCATGGACAGTCTTATTTTCATGTGCATTCAAAGTGCATAAGGAGGTACTTGAATTCAGTGTCAGTTGGAGATTGCACATATCAATTTCTGATCGGGAAAAAAAACCTAAACAGGACCTAAAAAGCATTATATTATTGTCTTTTTAAATAGAATATATTCAGTTTGAATACAAATCTGAAATCTGCATACTCTGAGTTGGATGCAATGGATAAATATTTGCAAGAGATTCTCGGGAGCTCAAAACAACCAAACAGCCTGTACTGGCAACTTTGGAAAACCAGAGAAAATTTGGCAAAAGGTTCATTATGACATTGTAGTTGTTTTGGTTTGTTAATTTAAGATATTTTTAATTTTGAGATTTTTAATTAATGTATTGATGAGTGTAGTGGGTTTTAATGTTGGTTAGCTGTTTATGTATTTATTTTGTTGTGAGATAGGTTTACAAGAAAGGTAAAGTAGGCTTAAAATTTTAAGAGGGTATAAAGAAAATTTGAATGAAAGTAACTAAAAGAAAAAGGTAGTAAGAATTAAAACACATTCTTTAAAACGCTTTCTTTTCAACTTCTTTTTTTTACTGACACTGTAGAGAAATAAAATTTCTAGTTGGTTTACTATTTCTAGGATAGCCGTTTTTAGTTTACTTAGGGAGAGAAAGTTTTCTTCTTAAGGTTATGGAGTTTTTTTTACAACTGAAAAACATAGGTTTTTTGTGGCTCTTAATTTTGTCATGGATAACAGTTGTCTAGGGAACTTTGTTATTGTGAAGTTGATTTTATTTCTATAAGCTTTTTTACAGATTGTTGATGGTCCATGTTGACTTATGTATTATTGTGTTAAAGATTAGCTCTTTAAAGGTAAAAGTTTTTATTACTTACTTTTAAAACTATTTTTATCTCTGGGAATAGAGATCTTCTCTTGGGGGTACTGAATTGCTTTTTTTTTCTGTTTAAACTTCTTATGAAATTACAGTTATTTTAACGTTTATTTTAGTATGGAGGTTTTTGTTTGATATTAACTTGAATATTTTTATTTTTTATAATTTTATTTCCTATAAAAGAAAGTTTTTTCTTTATAGCTTATAAATAGATTTTCATTTTAAGATTAAGGTATTCTTCAGCTTTTTCATTTGGGATTTAATTTCTTCTTTACTGACTTTGATGGGTTTATACTGGTTTTTTTTTTAATATACTTGTATTTTGTTTTTTTCTTGAGGGAGGATTGAAGTATTGAAAGGACTAACACCTGACCCGCCGGTAACCTGTGGTGGAAATTGTGGTTGGGTTGTGTTAGGATTAGTTTTGTGGTGGGTTTTTGGCTTTTTTTGTGTTTAATTTTAGTTGTTGGGTTATTTTGTATAGGTTGTGGGTTGTAGGGGTTTTTTGTTTTAGTTTTTGTGGGGAGGGGACTTGATGGTAAGATTTTCACAGCTGTGGCTGGTTTTGTTCTGGTTAGGGTGTTGTAGCCTCTTTTGTTTTCCTGTTTGGTCATTGTTGGGGTTTGGTTTGGTCAGAATGGGGCCCATGGGGGGCAGCCTGGGGAGGGGGGAAGGGGTTCAGCCCGGGGCAGAGCTGCTTGGTTTGGTTTGGTTGAGATGGGAGCCAGGGCTGGGCCTGCTGGTTCTTTGTTGACTGGAAAAGAAAGAGGACGTTCCTGGGTTTTTTCATCTTTAATATATATGTTTCACAGAGGTGTGTTCAGTACCTTAGTGGTTTAACAGATTTGTCAGTTACACAAAAAGTTCTGTATTACTTTTTAAAATTATTCTCATGTCAAACCATGACAGGCATTCAATCAACAAAAAACACTTCTGAAAGCATTAACATGTTCTAATCAACTTCACAAACTCTAAGCCTGTTTAATTTAAAGTTACTCAAAATTTGTAGGAGCACAGAAACAGAAGGAGAAGACACAGAAAGAGAAAGACAAGAAAGATACAGAGAAGCACACACACAGCTACAAACTCCTGGATTCCAGCAGTGTTAAGATGGAAATTCCAAGAGGAGGTAGGGTCAAGATGTGTGCTTGCCTTGTGGTCAGCCTTCAATACCCCTTGGTCTTCCTGGGCCCTTCCCCCAGGAGGGATTTGGGCTCATTCGGTCACTCAGAAGCTGGGCTGAGGCTCCAGAGGTGGCTGTGGAGCATTGCCTGTGCTGTGCCAGGGACTGGCAGCCACTGCTGGGCTGGGATAGAGGCTCTGGGGGGATTGGGGTTGCAGGGCAGGGCAGTGCTGGCGTTCCAGGGCAGGGCAAGGCTGGACCTGCCCCTTCCTCCCCCACACACAAGATGTTTCCAGCCAACAATCTCCTCCTGTCTGTCACAACAGGGACTGTTGGAAGTGAAATCCCAATTCTGGCCATGGGCACCTGGATGAGAAGGACAGTTCTTTTCCATAGGAAGGAAAGCACAGAGCCCCAGTGTTTGGAGAGCCTCACTAGTCCAAGGTCAGCCAGACTTCTCAGGAATGGCAGATTTTGTCTGGGAGCAGTCTTTGGATTTAGGGAATTTTGGAGATGAAACCCCAGTCTCAGCCATGGGTGCCTGGAGAAGCAGGACAGTTCTCTCCTATAGGAAGAAGAGCATGGAGCCTTCCTCAGTGTTTTGGGGACAGATGGGAAGTGATCCACTGCACAACAGACATTTCCTGGCAATACTCCTATTTGGAACAATCCCTGGATATAAGGAAATTTGGAGGTGAAATCCCACTTCTGGCCATGGGTGCCTGGAGAAGAAGGACAGTTCTTTTCCAGTGTTTCAGCAGCAGATTAGAAGAGACCCTCAATATGCCAAGGTCAGCTGGACCAGTCAGGCAGTCCATGGGAAGCCAAACTAGCCAGATATGTTCTATGTTCCCTTGGTTTTATGAGGTCCTGCAGTATCACCATGGTCTCCTTGGTTCTATGGGGCGCCACAGTGTCCTAATTGTGCTTTGATTCTATGGGGTCCAGCAGTTTCACACTGGCCCCTTGGTTCTATGGGGTTCCACAATGTCAAAATGGCCTGTAGGTTCCAGAAGACCCTGAAATTTCACAATGGTCCTAATGATTCCATGATGCCTTGCAGTGTCACAATGGTCTCCGTGGTTCCCCAGGCCCCACAATGTCACATGACTCCTCTGTTCCATGAGCCCTGCAATGTCACAATGGACCTTTGGACCCTGGGGGTTTGCAGTGTCACCACAATGGTCTGTTTTGGTTCTGCAGTGTCACAATGGACCACTGATGACATCTTTTCCCACAAAGTCACAAGGAACCTTTGGTTCCATGCAGCCCAGCAGTGTCAGAAAGGCCTCTTGGTTTCACAAGGCCCCACAGTATCACAATGGCCTTCTTGGTTCTGTGGGGACCCCCAGGGTCACAATGGTCCCACTGGTTCCATGAGGCCTTACAGTGTCAAAATGCTTTGCTTATTCCATAGGGCCCCATAGTATCTTCATGATTCCATGAGTCCCCTCCTTGTCACAGCGGCCCCATGGTTCCATGAGGCTGTAAAGTCGCTTAATGGTGCCTCCATGGATCCACGAGGCCTTGCAATGTCACAAGGGACATTTGGCTTCATGGAGTCCCCTCAGTGTCACAATGGCCCCTTAGTCCATGACACCCCAAAGTGTCATAATAGTCTCTATGGTTCCAGGAGGCCCCATGGTGTCACAAGGGACCCTTAGTTTGATGGGGCGTCTCAGTTTCACAACGATACCTACATTCCATGGAGTCATACAGTATCAGTACAGTCCCCTTGGTTCCATGAGCCCAGCGATGTCACAGTGCTCTCCATGATTCCATGTGGCCCCGCAGTGTCACAACGGTCCCTTGGTGTCACAAGGCCCCACAGTGTCACAATGGTCCCTTGGTGTCACAAGGCCCCACAGTGTCACAATGGTCCCTTGGTGTCACAGGGCCCCACAGTGTCACAATGGTCCCTTGGTGTCACAGGGCCCCACAGTGTCACAATGGTCCCTTGCCCCCCAGTCCTCTAACATTCAAATGTCAGTCCAATACCCTCCTAACACAAGCTCCCCCCAGTTCATCAGGAAAGAGGAGCCTCCCTCTTGCATCATGGGCCTCCCCTGGAAACACAGTGGAACCTCCTGTGATTCCATGTCACACGCGGCAGCTGCCTGAAGAAAATCTGCCGTGGTGACCATCTTCCTTCCATGTCCAGCGCTCTCACCACCGCCCATGGATCTAAACTGCTCCTTAGGTCCTTTTAAGAATGCATCGTCCAGTTCCAAGAAGTGGCCGCCTCTCACTATTTGAGACACCTGTCCCCCCCATATTTTTACTCTCCTGGGGCCTGGGTCTCGGGAACAGAGATCTTTCGCTGAAGGCAGAGGGCTCCACCACACCCTCCCCCTCAGTCTCTGTTCTCTCTACTCTACTTCTCCTCGGGGCCTTATCATTTTTGGCTTCTGGCCAACTGCCTCCCCCAAGGTGCAGTCTCTGCATTATCAAAAGAAATTGGTTTCGCCTGTGCCTATGTAAGAGAAAAGTCCAGCCAAAGCCACTCCAATCATCTCCTCCATCTAGGGCACTGTCGTCTGCTGGCATTTCTTCACTCACTCAACCCTTTTCTTCCTTCCCATGCTCCGTCCCCTCTCAGTCCTCAGCTGGGGAGGATCAGTGTTTTTACAGCTTCCATTGTTTCAATACCAAAAGAGTTAAAAGCTCAGCCCGGTCTCCCAGCGGCTGGGCACCTTGCTCCCCACCTCCTCCTGGCCGTGGTGCCGGTACGAGATATCAAATTTCAAGCCAGCACAATCTCTGTCATTCTCTCTTGGGGGGGGGGCTGCCCAAACCGTCCCAGTTCTCTTCCACCCCTGCCTCTTGCAGGGGCTCCCGCCTCCCTTCCCTCACAGGCTGCATGGCCTCCCTGTTCCCCACCCAGACACAGCTGGGCAGGGAGAGGAGGTCAGACCAGCTCACCTGCTGGCTCCAAAGAGGGAGTTTCTCCAGGAATCCTCTGCTTTTAACCCCTGTGTGTTCCCAGAGGTGTATCCAAATCCCCAGTGGCCACACCAGGTGCCAATTTCAAATCTGGCCACTGATTGGTTTGACCACGACTTTTCCAGAAACTCACTTCTGGGCCAAACCACGACAGTAAGGTAAAGTCATGATGTCTAAGCTAAGTTAAATGCTTCTAAGAGTTGTTCTTCTGCTAAGTTGTTATGTTTAATATAAGTTATAAGATGAGCTAAATATTGTTAAATGTTATTCCACTGTTATATTGCAAAGAGTCATAGTTTTAGTAAGATTAAATAGTGTTAAGTGCTGTTGTTTTGGTAAATTGTGAAGTTTAAGGCAGAAATTAAGGTTAAGGTTAAGGCCTAAGTTAAGTCATGTTAATTTGGAGCTCTGTTCAGCTTTTAGACTGTATTCCTTTTATCCTTGCCATCACTGGCCTTGTGTCACACACACAGGGACAGTTTTCAGTTCATTTCTGGTTTGATTGCCTGGATTTTGTTTGGTTTTGTTGTTGCTTTGTTTCCCTGGTTTTCCTGAAGTGTCCAGTCAGGAACAGAGTGACTCTTGCCAAGAAACTCTGTGCTGCTGTCCCTTAATATTAAATCTGGTTTTTGCTGATCCCTAGTCTGGGCCTCCCCAGCGGCCTTTGGCACTGTTATTTCTTCCTCAGGCTCATTCCCACTATAAAGAAAAGCTCCAGCCTCTCTGAAACCACTCATCAGTCCCTCCCGGTCTACTCCTGTTCTGTCCTCAGTCTCCACGCCACTGAGCCCAGAGCCATCAGCCTCTCCCTGCTGGTTATGTGATGAGGCCTCCAAACCCCACCTTGGGAGATTTTTGGGTCCTCTCCAAAATGCACAAAAATGGAAAAATAGTGGTCAAAGTCATTGTCTCCCAAATCTTGCTGTGACAGAACAAGGGTCAATATCTTTAAACTGAATGAGGAGGGATTTACAGAAAAAAAGTGGTCAAAGATATTTTCCCCCAAATCTTGCAGTGAGAGTAAAAGGGTCAATGTCTTTAAACTGAATGAGGGTGGATTTACATTTGTTAAAACGAGGAAATATTTGACAATTATGAGAGTGGCTCAAAACTGAAACTGCTTTTCTAGATAAGTGAATGCTCCATCCCAGGAATGCTCCAAGAGCAGGAGCTTTGTGCAACCTGACCCAGTGAAACCCTGTCCCCTCCCCAAGGACAGAATTCCTGTTGTGTGAGTTCTCTGATGTGCTGGGTGCCCTCACAACACTTCTGGCCAGAATGTCTGCAGAGTTTAGGAATGGGAATCTCCAATTTCCTGCTCCTGCTAAAACCGCGC
>NW_024369009.1:0-942 GCF_014805655.1 Passer montanus
CGGGGGTCCCGGGGGGGGCTCGGCGGGGGGGGCGGCCACGTAGGTGCGTCTGTCCCCGTCCCAGTACAGGTACTGCCCCGCCCCCGCGTCGTAGTAGTACTGCGGGGGGGTTGGGGGGGTCAGCACCCCAAAACCCACCCTCGGGAACCCCAAACCCACCCTCGGGAACCCCAAAACCCACCCTCGGGAACCCCAAATCCACCCTCGGGAACCCCAAAATGGACCCTCGGGAACCCCAAAACCCACCCTCGGATCCTCCAAAATCACCCCGCCCAAAATCACTCCTTAAAACCAGAAAAATTGCATTTTTGTACCCCAAAAATGTACCTCAAATCCCCCAAAAATCATCCCTTAAAACCCCAAAAATACACCTCAAATCCCTTACTAGAATCCCCCAAAAATCATCTCGTTGTACCCTAAAATCAACTCTCAAAAGCATCAAAATCACCCCCCAAAATCACCCCTTAAAACCAGAAAAATCGCGTTTTTGCACCCCAAAAATGCACATTAAACCCCCCCATAAAAGCCCAAAAATCATCCCTTTGTACCCCAAAAATGCAGCTCCAAATACCCCAAATCTCCCTTTGGAGCCCCCAAAAATCATTTCTTTGTAGCCCAAAATCGACTCTCAAAACCCTCAAAATCACCCCCCAAAATCACCCCTTAAAACCAGAAAAATCGCGTTTTTGCACCCCAAAAATGCACATTAAACCCCCCCTTTAAAATCCCAAAAATCATCCCTTTGTACCCCAAAAATGCAGCTCAAAATACCCCAAATCTCCCTTTGGAGCCCCCAAAAATCATCTCTTTGTAGCCTAAAATCGACTCTCAAAACCCCCAAAATCACCCCCCAAAATCACTCCTTAAAACCAGAAAAATTGCATTTTTATACCCCAAAAATGTACCTCAAATCCGCCAAAAATCATCCCTTAAAACCCCAAA
>NW_024369010.1:0-968 GCF_014805655.1 Passer montanus
CAGAAGTTTTGTATGCTGTGTATCAGACAACATTATTAATTTCTCTGTTTGTTTCACAGCACCCCTGCAAGTCTCTTAGTCCAACCTGAAACATGGAAACACGAAAAGCAAACACTTGTTTTGTTGCCCAAAAGTCCAGCATGCAGGTCTTCATAGCACTCTCCCACAGCTCCAGAGAATTTTGGAGCACAGTAAATCACAGTGCCAGTTCTTTTAGCATTTTCATTTCACTCTCTAAATGTCAAAGTCATGACAATGCCAACTCAACCAAACAGAGATCTTAGAGTATCTGCTCCACTTTGTTCTTCCCTACAGCCCCTGCATTTTGCACATTAAGAAAAGCTGTTAAACTAGTGGCTCCAATGCCTGTTGGTCCCTTCATAGAGGTTTGGCAAATTACATTTCATGCCTTGTTTGAGAAGGAAACATGACAGAATGTTACAGAGAGAATATGAACGCGAAAATCTCCCAAGTTTTCCTTCCTCTTCATTCTTGCCCGCATAAAAAGTTGTGCAACCAATGGGAAAGGTGTGCTCTGCCAAGTACAAGCAGGGTAGGTATCTCTTCAGAACTCACGTCTGGAAATCATGTTGAAATCTAGCTATTTCAACTAGAACTACTGCTCAACAGTTTGGTAAGTCGAAAATTACTAGGCAAGGGAGCTCAAGAGACAAACATATCACATCCCTCTCTGCTGCTAAAGACCATACACAGTCAATAACCAAGAAATAGCCACTTGTGAATGAAAATTAAATGGAAATTACATCTCTTCAAACTACTTGTAGGAGGCACAGTCACATATGAGTAGTTGTAAACAGCACACACTAAACACTCTAATATGTGGGAGGTGACAAAAGAAAGAGAAGCATTTTGACATTGGATTTAATTCTAGAGTTGGGCACATCTGAGGCACCTTCAAGATCATCTAGTTCCAAGTCTTCTGCCATGGGCAGGGACACCTTCAACTA
>NW_024369011.1:0-941 GCF_014805655.1 Passer montanus
CCCAAAAAATTCCCAAAAATTCCCCCAAACTCCCCAAAATGGAAAAGCCCCAAAAAGTGCTTTTTTTTCCCCAGAGCATGGAGGACTTTGAGTTCCTGAAGCTGCTGGGCCGGGGCACGTTCGGGAAGGTGATCCTGGTGCGCGACAGGAGCTCGGGCCAGCACTACGCCATGAAGGTGCTGCGCAAGCAGCTCCTCATCGCCAAGGTGGGAAATGGGATTTTGGGGGGAAAAACGGGGAGTTTGGGCAAAAATACAGGGGGTTGGGGAACAGAAACGGGAATTTTGGGGGAAAAAATGGGGGTTTGGGGGGGAAAATGGGAGTTTTGGGGGGAAAATACGGGGATTTTGGGAAAAAAATCTGAAATTTTGGGGAGGTCGTCATCACCAAGGTGGGAAACGGGGCAAAAATGGGAATTTTGGGAAAAATCAGCGAATTTTGGAGGATTTGGGGGGTTTTAGGGTCGTTTTTGGGGGTGGTTTTGTGTGGCTCGGCCTCAGCCGGGCAGCGCAGGAGGTCCTCCTCCAGGGAAGCCTGCAGATCCTGAGGGGAAAAATTGGGATTTTTGAAGAAAAAATTGTTGTATTAGAAATATTTTGGGAACTTTGGAGATTTGGGAAAAAATCCGGGGGCTTGGGAGGATTTTGGTGGTTTTTTCAGGTGTTTTTGAGGGGTTTTGGGGGCTTGGCCTCAACTGGGCAGTGCAGCAGGGCCCCCTCTAGGGAAGTCTGCAGATTCTGAGGGGAAAAAATGGGAATTTCTGGAAAAAATGGGAATTTTGGGAAAAATTATGGAATTTTGGGGATTTCGGAAAGAATCCAGGGGGTTTGGGGGGATTTTGGTGGTTTTTTAGATTGTTTTTGGGGGTGGTTTTGGGGGCTTTGGCCTCAGCCAGGCACCTCAGCAGGGAACGGGATTTTGGGGGGGAAAATGGGAATTTT
>NW_024369012.1:0-941 GCF_014805655.1 Passer montanus
GCTCTGCTGCTCAAACATTTTTATTCCCCTCCCCCCCCCAAATTTTCGGGGCCTTCATCCTCATCTTCATCATCATTGTCACCAAATTGGGACCAAATTTGGGTCAAAATTGGGTCAAATTTGGGGTTTTTTGGGTTTCTCCCAAAATCCCCTTTTGGGAGGAGCCCAAAATGGGGAAAATTTGGGGTTTTTGGGGCCTTCATCTTCATCATCTTCATCATCTTCATCATCCTCATCTTCATCATCTTCATCATCATCGTCACCAAACTGGGACCAAAATTGGGTCAAATTTGGGTCAAATTTGGGTCAAATTTGGGTCAAATTTGGGGTTTTTTGGGTTCGCCCCAAAATCCCCTTTTGGGACCTTCCCAAAATGGGGAAAATTTGGGGTTTTTGGGGCCTTCATCTTCATCATCTTCATCATCATCATCGAACTGGGACCCAACTGGGCCAAACTGGGCGGGGTTTGGGGCTCGGGGAATGGCCCAAATTGGGTCAAATTCGGGGTTTTTTGGGGCGTTTTCCTCCAGGTTCCAAAGGCGGCGAAATTCGGCGTCGCTGATTTCTTCCTCTTCATCTTCATCATCATCATCGTCGTCGTCATCGAACTGGGACCGAACTGGGCCAAACTGGGACCGAACTGGGCCAAACTGGGAGCGTTTTTGGGGTCTTTCTTTGGGGTTTGGAGACCCCAAATTTGGGTGGGATTTGGGGGTTTTGGGACCTTCCCAGAATGACCCAAATTTGGCTTTTTTTGGACCTTCATCTTCATCATCTTCATCATCTTCATCATCCTCATCTTCATCATCTTCATCATCATCGTCACCAAACTGGGACCAAAATTATTTGGGGTTTTTGAGACTTTTCCAAATGGGACCGAATTTGGGGGTTTTGGGGTTTTTCTGACCTTCGTCTTCATCATCTTCATCACCCTCAAACTG
>NW_024369013.1:0-940 GCF_014805655.1 Passer montanus
ACCACCCTGCTGAGTGTGGTAGGGGGCTTTGGGGGGGCTTTGGGGGCTACCACCATGGCCACTACCACAGTGAGGGTTACAGCCCCCTCCCCAATTTGGGGTTCCTCTCACCCCAGGGTAGGGCTGTGACCCTGGGCGTCTCTCCCCCCATTTTGGGGTCTCTCTTCCCTTCACCCTGGGGGTCTCTCTCCCCAATTTGGGGTCTCTCTCCCCTCACCCTGGGGGTCTCTCCCCCCATTTTGGGGTCTCTCTCCCCTTCACCCTGGGGGTCTCTCTCCCCAATTTGGGGTCTCTCTCCCCTCACCCTGGGGGTCTCTCCCCCCATTTTGGGGTCTCTCTCCCCTATTTGGGGGTCCTCTTCACCCCTCTCTCCCCTCCCCAGGAGGTCCCCACAGCGGCTACCACCAAGGCCACTACCACAATGAGGGTTACAGCCCCCTCCCCAATTTAAGGTCCCCCTGACCCCCATTTTCCCCCCCCCAGGAGGTCCCCACGGCGGCTACCACCACGGCCAGGGTTACAGCCCCCTCCCCAATTTGGGGGTCCCCCTGACCCCTCTTTTACCCCCCCAGGAGGTCCCCACGGCGGCTACCACCACGGCCACTACCACGATGACGGGGGCTACGGGCCCCCTCCCCAATTTAGGGGTCTCCCCTCACCCTGGGGGTCTCTCCCCCCACCCTGGGGGTCTCTCTCCCCATTTTGGGGTCTCTCCCCAATTTGGGGTCTCTCTCCCCTCACCCTGGGGGTCTCTCCCCCCATTTTGGGGTCTCTCTCCCCAATTTGGGGGTCCTCTTCACCCCTCTCTCCCCTCCCCAGGAGGTCCCCACAGCGGCTACCACCAAGGCCACTACCACAATGAGGGTTACAGCCCCCTCCCCAATTTAAGGTCCCCCTGACCCCCATTTTCCCCCCCCCAGGAGGTCCCCACGGCGGCTAC
>NW_024369014.1:0-939 GCF_014805655.1 Passer montanus
CTTCCCAGTGTCCCATCCCAATGTCCCATTCCCGGTGTCCCATCCCAATGTCCAATCCCGGTATCCCCTCCCCGGTGTCCCAATCTAATGTCCCAATCCCCAATGTCCCATTCCCAGTGTCCCATTCTGGTGTCCCCTCCCATGTCCCATCCCAATGTCCCAATCCCAATGTCCCCTCCCGGTGTCCCATCCCCAATGTCCCCTCCCATGTCCCATTCCCGGTGTCCCCTCCCGGTGTCCCGCTGCTGTCCGCAGCAGTTCCGGGCGGGCCATGCCCTGGTGACAGTGACAGTGCCACGGCCCCGCCCTAATGACTCACCGTGCCCCAGGCTCTCCCTGTGCCCCAGCTGCTTCCAGAGGGACTTTTCCCATTTTTCCGGGTTTTTCCCCCATTTCCCGGGGTTCTTTTCCCAGTCCAAGGGGATTTCCTCCCGTCCCAGAGGGGCTTTTCCCAGTACCTGAGGGCTTTTCCCCATTTCCAGGGCTCCTTTCCCATTTCCTGTTTTTTTTTCCCCATTTCCCAGGGCTCTTCCCCCATTTCTCAAAGCTCTTTCCCCATTTCCCACATTCTTTTCCCATTTCCCATGTTTTTCCCCCATTTCCCAGGTTTTCTCCCCATTTCCCAGGTTTTTTTCCCCCATTTCCCAGGGGTTTTTTCCCATTTCCCAGGGGTTTTTTCCCATTTCCCAGGACTCTTTCCCCATTCCCTTGTTTTTTCCCCCATTTCCCATGTTTTTCCCCCATTTCCCAGGGTTTTTTTCCCCCATTTCCCAGGGTTTTT
The DNA here is from genome assembly GCF_014805655.1 of Passer montanus. Classification (NCBI taxonomy): domain Eukaryota; kingdom Metazoa; phylum Chordata; class Aves; order Passeriformes; family Passeridae; genus Passer; species Passer montanus. Next base: position 782 of record NW_024369014.1, read on the forward strand.
TTTCCCCCATTTCCCAGGGTTTTCCCCCATTTCCCAGGGGTTTTTTCCCCCATTTCCCAGGGGGTTTTTTCCCATTTCCCAGGGGGTTTTTTCCCATTTCCCAGGGGGTTTTTCCCCCATTTCCCAGGGCTCTTTCCCCATTCCCTTGTTTTTTTCCC
>NW_024369015.1:0-939 GCF_014805655.1 Passer montanus
CCGGGGGCTGGGGCGGTCTCAGTGCAGGAAAACACGGGTCCTAATGGCTCCATCAGTGATTTTAAAAAAAGAAAAGTTATTTTTTCCTTGGGTGCTTAGTACGCAAGTTTCCCCAGCCGTGCTGTGGATCATTAATTCCTGGCGCTTATTACATAACAAATATGTGCTCTGCAAATGAGAGACATCTCAAAGTGCTTGCGAAGCAGAGCTGGGAGTCTTGGGGCACTGGCTCACTCTGAGCTCCTGCCACAGAAATTAGAGCAAGTAAAGAAAAAACACCGACAGAGGTCAGCATGCCATGGCCCAAACGCCTCCCCCAAATCTATGGCTGGGGGTGCTGGGTGGTGAAGCCCCTTGCCACGGTGCAGGAGGGTTTATTTTGTCTGCTGGCTTGTTTACTACTCCGTCAGTTTGGCATCAGAAGGAGGAACTCTATCAACCAGGGGAAATATTGATTTTATCGACTCCAATCCTGGAGGTTCAGCAGCTACAGCCGGTGCTCAAGACTTTATTGGGAGGTTTATTGGGAGGTTTATTTCAGTAAGTGAGAGGGCAAGTGGTGGCACCAGCTGGGGAGGAGATCCAGGGCAGAAGAGAGTGGGGATCAGCTTCCCACAGATTTCCCAGCGTGATCTACACCCCTTTGGCAGAGTTTTGGAAATTGGATAGGAAGGCTCCCAGCACAGGATCAGCTGAGTGCTGCAGTGGGCTGGAATACAGAGGACTCCATCGCCTTGGGTCAGATGTTTTAGGATCTATTCCTCTGTCAAGAACCATGAACTGACAATTAGTGGGGCTTCCAAAAAAATTCAGCAGAACCTGCTGTGCTCTTACAGGTTCTCAGGAGCTTTTGCCCTCTCCTCAACAGCATCCACCTTCCTTCTTTGGCCCCTCAAACTGCTCTGTTATTTCAGTCTGTCCCATTCCTTCCCAGAGACA
>NW_024369016.1:0-677 GCF_014805655.1 Passer montanus
CACCCAAAAATCCACTCAGGAAACCCAAACTCCTCCTGGAATTGCCCAAAATCCACCTGGGAACCCCAAAATCCACCTGGGATGGCCCAAAACCACCCAAAATCTGCTCTGGAGACCCCAAATCCTCCTGGAATTGCCCAAAATCGACTCAGGGTCACCCAAAATCCACTCAGAAAACCCAAAATCCCACTGGGAATGGCCCAAAACCACCCAAAATTCCACTCAAAAAATCCCAAATCCACTCAGGATCACCCAAAATCCACCCAGAAAACCCCAAAATTCCACCTGGGAACCCCAAAATTCCACATGGGAACTCCAAAATTCCACCTGGGAACTCCAAATCCACCCAAAATTCCACTCAAAAAAATCCCAAATCCCCTCAGAGTCACCCAAAATCCACTCAAAAATCCACCTGGGAACCCCAAAATTCACTGAAGAAACCCCAAAATCCGCTTGGGAACCGAGAATTCCCACCCGGGAACCCCAAAAATCCGCCCCAAATCCCCCAAAATTCTCTTGGGGACCCCAAAAATCCCCAAATTTCCCCCCCAAAATTCCCAAATGGTTCCTCCCTGACCCCCTAAAACCCCCTTAAACCCTTAAATCCCCCCCAAACCCCAAAATGGTTCCTCCCAAACGCCCTAAACCCCCCCCCCCCCGGCCACCAAAAGTCTACC
>NW_024369016.1:761-938 GCF_014805655.1 Passer montanus
AACCCCCTAACCCCCCCCCCCCCCGGGACACAAATGGTCTATCCCAGAGCCCCAAAATCCCCAAATCTCCCCCCAAAAACCCAGAATGGTCCCTCCCATACTCCCAAATCCCCGCGAGACCCCCTAAAATCCCCAAATTTTCCCCAAAATCCTCAAATGGTTCCTCCCAGACCCCCA
>NW_024369017.1:0-938 GCF_014805655.1 Passer montanus
ATTTGTTTCACAAAAAAAGCCCCAAAAAAAGGTCCAGAATTTTTGGGATTTTTGGGAATTTTGGGATTCGGAATTTGGGGATTTTTTGGGGGATTTTTTTGGGATTTTTGGGATGGGTTGGGCAGCTCAACTCGGCCAAGAGACCCCCAAAAAAGGGTGCGGATTCCCACATTTTGGGATATTTTGGGTTTTGGAATTTGGGGGGGGGTGGGGAAATGAATTCGGGGAAAAATACAAAAAAAACGGTGCAAAAATCCCAATTTTTGGCAATGATTTGGTCCAAAAATGCTCAAAAAACAGTGCAAAAATCTGAATTTTTGGGATTAATTCTGTCCAAAAACAGTAAAAAACCCAGAATTTTTGGGAGGAATTTTGTCAAAAAATGCTTAAAAAATCTGAATTTTTGGGGAATAATGTGGTCCAAAAATGCTCAAAAAATGGTGGAAAAATTGGTATTTTTGGGAATAATTTGGTCAAAAATTGTGCAAAAAATGGTGGAAAAATCTGAATTTTTGGAATTAATTTCATCCAAAAATGCTCAAAAAATGGTGGAAAAATCGGAATTTTTGGGAATAATTTGGTCAAAAAATGGGGCAAAAATCTGAATTTTTTTTTAATAATTTGGTCCAAAAATGCTCAGGAAATGGTGCAAAAATGGGAATTTTTGGGAATAATTCTATCAAATATGGTGGGAAAATCTGAATTTTTGGGAATGATTTGGTCCAAAAATGGTGGAAAAATCTGAATTTTTGGAATTAATTTCATCCAAAAATGCTCAAAAAATGGTGCAAAAATCTGAATTTTTTTTTAATAATTTGGTCCAAAAATGCTCAGGAAATGGTGCAAAAATGGGAATTTTTGGGAATAATTCTATCAAATATGGTGGGAAAATCTGAATTTTTGGGAATGATTTGGTCCAAAAATGGTGGAAAAATCTG
>NW_024369018.1:0-937 GCF_014805655.1 Passer montanus
GTTATTATTAATAAACATTTCTTTATACATTTTTAAAATATTGAGCCCACTTTATCTTCCTCCTACTCCTGTCTCACAGCAGGAAATGTATAAGTATATTCTAGTGAGTGTGGAAGGGGGTAACAGCGGGCCTGTTAGCTAAAGGAGCAAGAAGAAGCTGAGAAGAAAGAAGAAGCTGATAAGGAGCTCTCTCCAAGGCTGTAACCAAGGAGACCAAGAGAATTGAGGGACTGAAGAAAGATAAGAACTTCAGAGCTGCACGAAGTCTATTTAGAAAGTTAGTTAAGTCACTGTAACTTTTCACCAATGGTGTTATGTTGATTTATTGTATCCAATAGTTAGGGTAGAAGAAGCATAAACAATTAAAAAGTGTATAAAAGGTCAGCCATGTTCGATAATAAACTGTTGCCATCTGAGACTGCTTGTGGTCTCTGCTTTGTGTCGTGACCGCCTCGACAACGACAAGTGGGTGCACTGGTAATTAGTCGACACTGAACCCACCACACTAATTGATGCATTTGCCAAGAAATCTCAAATTGGTAAACCAAAACCATGACAGAAACCTTCCTGAACGGCACGAGAGCAGAGGGAAATCAAGACAGGGCAATGGTTTGTCAGGACTTGCTTGATCCTAATGAGGCCCGAAGTGCATTTGGACTTGAACCTCAGCGCCTGAGAGGAGATTGCATAAACATTTCCAGGAGTCAAAGGCAGAAGAAACACCCAAAGTGTCTCAAGGCATTAATGGGTCCAAATGAGGTTCATCCCCACACAGGCTCCATATGGACTCCTTGGAGGAGAGAACTGGAGGCCAGGATGGCACAAAAACCTCTCGGAAGACTGAATGTGGAAAGGAAATTCCAAAGTACCTTAAAAAACTGGAGTATCTCAGGGTACTAATGAGTCATACTGAGTGTCAGTACAGAGCTCTCATGGA
>NW_024369019.1:0-802 GCF_014805655.1 Passer montanus
ATTATCCCGTTATCCCATTGCTACCCCATCCCCGTTATTCCACCCCCGTTATTCTCCTCCCATTATTCCGTTATCCCACCACTGTCCCGTTATCCCATCCCTGTTATCCCGTTATCCCGCTGTCCCGTTATCCCATTATCCCACCCCGTTATCCCGTTATCCCGTTATCCCGCTGTCCCGTTATCCCACCGTTATCCCGTTATCCCACTCCCGCTGTCCCGTTATCCCACCCCCGTTATCCCACCCCGTTATCCCGTTATCCCGTTATCCCACCTCTGTCTCGTTATCCCACTGCTGTCCCGTTATCCCTCTATCCCGTTATCCCACCATTATCTGGTTATCCCACCGCTATCCCGTTATCCCACCCCGCTATGCCGTTATCCCACCATTATCCCGTTATGCCACTCCCGCTGTCCCGTTATTCCACCGTTATCCCGTTATCCCATCCCCACTATCCCATTATCCCACCACTGTCCCGTTATCCCACCCCGTTATCCCGTTATCCCACTCCCGCTGTCCCGTTATCCCACTGTTATCCCGTTATCCCGTTATCCCGTTATCCCACCCCGTTATCCCGTTATCCCGTTATCCCGTTATCCCGCCCCCGTTATCCCGTTATCCCGTTATCCCGTTATCCCGTTATCCCGTTATCCCGTTATCCCACCCCGTTATCCCGTTATCCCGTTATCCCGTTATCCCCCCCCCGTTATCCCGTTATCCCGTTATCCCGTTATCCCGTTATCCCGTTATTATCCCGTTATCCCACCGTTATCCCGTTATCCCGTTATCCCGTTATCCCACC
>NW_024369019.1:1005-2413 GCF_014805655.1 Passer montanus
TGCCCGGGGCCGCCGCCGCTGCCGGGCCGGTACCGTGGGCAGCCCGGGCGGGGTGCCGGTGCCGGTGCCGGTGCCGGTGCCGCTGCCGGTGCCGGTGCCGGGGCCGCGGCGGCGGCAGAGGCGCAGGCGGCAGTGCAGGAACTGCAGCGGCTCCGGGAACCGCGCCGGGAGCACGACGGAGCCCCGGGGCCGCCGCCGCGCCCGCCCCGCGCCGCAGCCGCCCCGCAGCACCACGAGCGGCCGCGGCACCGGGGGGGGACCCCGGGCGGGGCCCGGGGACGAGCGCGGCGACACGAAACAGCGGCGGAGCGAGAAACCGAGCCCGGGGGGAGCGCGGGACAGCGACACCTGCGGGGACAGCGACAGGGACACGGGGGTCTCGGGGACAGCGACACCGGGACAGGGACAGGGGCACGGGGGGCTCAGGGACAGCGACACCTGCGGGGACACGGACAGGGACAGCGACAGGGGGGCACAGGGACAGCGACACCGGGACAGGGACAGCGACAGGGACAGCGACAGGGGGTCACAGGGACAGCGACACCTGCGGGGACACGGACAGGGACAGCGACAGGGGAATCACAGAGGGGACAGCGACACCGGGACAGGGGAGTCACGGGGGGACAGCGACACCTGCGGGGACACGGACAGGGACAGCGACAGGGGAATCACAGAGGGGACAGCGACACCGGGACAGGGACAGGGACACGGGGGTCTCAGGGACAGCGAGGCCGGGACAGGGACAGGGGGGTCGCAGGGGAGCACACGGGGATCGGGACCCCCCGTTCCTCCCTCCCCTGCAGGAACACGCCCCCCTCCCGCCGTGTCCCCTCTGTCCCCTCACCTGCAGGAACAGGCGTCCCCTCCCCTGTCCCCGTGTCCCCTCACCTGCAGGAACACGGTCCCCGTGTCCCTGTCCCCGTGTCCCCTCCCCTGTCCCCGTGTCCCCTCACCTGCAGGAACACGGTCCCTGTCCCTGTCCCCGCGTCCCCTCCCCTGTCCCCGTGTCCCCTCACCTGCAGGAACACGGTCCCCTCCCCTGTCCCCGTGTCCCCTCACCTGCAGGAACACGCGTCCCCCCGCGGGCACCGCTCTCGGTCCCGGGGCCGGCCCGAACTCGGGGGAGGGGGCGACGTCCAGGCGGAGCCGGGGGGGGCGGGGCGGGCACCGGGGCTGGGGGGCGGAGTCAGCGCGGGCTCCGCCCCCAGGGTCACCAGTGACCCCCACTGCCACCAGTGACCTCCCAGTGACACCAGTAACGTCCCAGTGACCCCCAGTAACCTCCCAGTGACCCCCAGTGACCCCCACTGCCACCAGTGACCCCCAGTGACCCCCAGTAACCTCCCAGTGACCTCCCAGTGATCCCCAGTGACCTCCCAGTGCCACCACAGACCCCCCAGACCACCCC
>NW_024369019.1:3523-11679 GCF_014805655.1 Passer montanus
CCCCGCGTCCCTGTCCCCCTCCCCCGCGTGGCCTCTGCACCCCTCCTGTGCCCGTGTCCCCCCCATGTCCCCGGTGCCATCCCTTCCTGTATCCCCAATGTCACTCGTGTCCCTCTGCCGTCCCTGTCCCCATCCCGATGTCCCCAAGGTCCACCTGTGCCATCCCCCATCTGTGTGCCTGTCCCCCCCATGCCCATCCCAATGTCACCCTGTCCCCAATGTCCCATCTCTCGTGTCCCCAATGTCCCCACCCTCCACTTTCCCATCCCTGTCCTCACTGTCCCCATCCCAGTGTCCCCATGTCCCCATGCCCCAGTGTCCCCAATGTCCCAATGTCCCCATCCCCATGTCCCAGTGTCCCCAATGTCCCCATCCCCATGTCTCAGTGTCCCCAGTGTCCCCATCCCCATGTCCCAGTGTCCCCAATGTCCCCATCCCAATGTCCCCATCCCCATGTCCCAGTGTCCCCAATGTCCCAATGTCCCCATCCCCATGTCCCAGTGTCCCCAATGTCCCAATGTCCCCATCCCCATGTCCCAGTGTCCCCAGTGTCCCAATGTCCCCATCCCAATGTCTCAGTGTCCCCAATGTCCCCATGTCCCCCAGTGTCCCCAGAGCCTGACGCCGACGCAGCCCCTCAGGTTCCACATGCGCATTTATAATAATAATAATTAATAATAATAATTAATGAGGGTGACGGGAGGCGGCGCCGCCCGCGCCCCCAATGCACTAAAACTGCACCTGCTGGCCTGGGGGACAGCGGGGACACGGCGGGGACACGGCCCGGCCCTGATTGTCACCGTGCCACCACGGCCCCGGCAGCCGGGGCCACCCCGGGCCGTGTCCCCAGTGTCACATCCCGGTGTCACAGCCCAGTGTCACATCGTGGTGTCACATCGTGGTGTCACATCCCCGGGCCGTGTCCCCAGTGTCACATCCTTGGTGTCACATCCCTGGGCCGTGTCCCCAGTGTCACATCCTCGGTGTCACTTCCCTGGTGCCACATCCTTGGTGCCACATCCTTGGTGCCACATTCCAGTGTCACATCCCTGGGATTGGGCCCTGCGATGTCACACCCATGACGTGTCCGTGTCCCCGGGCCACCACTCTGTGTCCTTCAGCGCCATGTCTCCATTGTCACAGCCTGGGGACATCTCTGTCCTGTGTCACTTCCCGGTGCCATCCCTTTGCCACATTCTGGTGCCATCTCCATCCTGTGTCACATCCCAGTGTCCCCGTGTCACTTCCTGGTGCCACCTCCATCCTGTGCCATCCTGGTGCCATCTCTGTTCTGTGTCCTGTGTCACTTCCCGGTGTCATCTCCATCCTGTGTCCCCGTGTCACGTCCTGGTGCCATCCCCATGCCACGTTCCAGTGCCATCCCCGTGTCACGTCCTGGTGCCATCCCCGTGTCACGTCCCGATGCCATCCCCGTGTCACGTCCTGGTGCCATCCCTGTGTCATGTCCTGGTGCCATCCCTGTGTCACGTTCCGGTGCCATCCCCGTGTCACGCTCCGGTGCCATCCCCGTGTCACGTTCCGGTGCCATCCCCATGCCACATCCCGGTGCCATTTCTGTGCCATCCTTCCGTGTCCCCTCGCTGTCACATGCCCGTGCTGGCTCTCCACACTGTCCCCTGTGCCACGTTCCTGCGCCATCTCCGTGTCCCCGAGTGCCATCTCCGTGTCCCCGAGTGCCATCTCTGTGTACGTCCCCACGTCCTGGTGCCACCTCCGTGTCCCCTCAATGTCCCCTCGGGGCCGAGTGTCACATCCCCAGGCCCCGGTGTCACCCCTGTGTCACATCCCCCAGCCATGCCCGTGTCTCTGCGCCACCTCCCAGTGTCACCTCCGCGTGTGACATCCAGAGTGCCACACCCTCAGTGCCACCTCCCCGTCCTGTCCCCAGCCCTGTCCCCACACAGGACCTGGTGGGAAACTGAGGCATGGCCAGGGGGACACAGAGGGGACAGGCTGGGGACACCCCGGCCTTGGCAAGATGGGGACAGTGGGAGGGGACAGCTGGGATGGCAGGGACAGGTGGGACACGCTGGGGACACTCCAGGCCAGGCAGGGGCTGTGGTGGCCGTGGCAGTGTCACCATCACGCTGGGTGTCACCGGGTGGTGGCACAGGGAGGAGTCGTGAGCAGGTGGCAGAGGTGTCACCGCCCCCAGCGGGTGTCACAGGTGTCCCCGTCACAGGGGGTGGCCCAGCTGTCCCTGTGCCGGGTGGTGCCCCAGGGCTGTCCTGGTTGTCCCCGAGGTGTCCCTGGTGTCACAGGGGATGTCCCGGCTGTCCCCGGTGTCCCCTGCCGGGCGTGGTGGCACCGGGCAGTGTCCCAGGGCTGTCCCCGCTGTCCCTGTCCCGGAGGTGGCCCGGCTGTCCCCGGGCTGTCCCCGGTGTCCCCTGCCGGGCGTGGCGGCGCCGGGCGGGCGCTACCTGGTGAAGAAGGGCAGGTGGTGGCCCAGGCCACCCCCCGGGCGCGGGGACTCTGTCCGGGCCATCACGTCCTTGAACCAGGTGGCCACATCCACCTCGAGCGTCTCGTAGCGCTTGATGAAGGTGTGCTCCTGTGGGGACAGGGGACATGGGGACATGGGGCACAGCAGGGACACGGGGCACAGCAGGGACATGGGGCACAGCAGGGACATGGGGGACATTAGGGGCAACAGGGACATGGGACATCAGGGACAGCAGGGACACGGGGGACATTAGGGGCAATGGGGAACAGCAGGGACACGGGGGACACTAGGGGCAATGGGGACAGGGGACATGGGGACATCGGGGACAGCAGGGACATGGGGACATGAGGGACATGGGGGACATGAGGGACATGGGGGACAGCAGTGGATGTCAGGGACATTGGGGACAGCAGGGACATGGGGACATCGGGGACAGCAGGAACACTGGGGGACATGAGGGACATGGGGGACAGCAGAGACATCGGGGACAGCAGTGGATGTCAGGGACATTGGGGACAGCAGGGACACTGGGAGATACGAGGACAAGGGGACAGCAGTGGACATGGAGGACAAAGCTTGGGGACACGGGGATGGAGCACCGAGGCTGAGGGTTTGGGGACAAGGTGGGGACGGGGGCACAGGACACGGATGTGGCCTTGGGGACACAGGGACAGGGGGCACAGCTGCAGACACGTAGGGGAGGTGACAGGGACTTGGGGACCCCCAGGGATGGTGGCACGGTGCACGTGCCCCCAGAGGTGACACCCACAGCCCTTGGGGACACGGGACAGGGAGGGGGTGGCCGTGGCTGTGGTGACAGCCGTGATGGGGAGGTGTCCACAGGGACATGAGTGACAGGAGAGAGATGTGACAGGGGACGAGACAGATGTGATGGGACAGGTGGCAGGTACGACAGGTGACAATGACAGGTGACAAGTGTGACAGTGACACTGACAGGTGTGACAGGTGATGGGGACAGTGACAGATGACAGGTGACAGTGACAAGTGACAGGTAACAGGTGTGACAATGACAGGTGTGATGTGTGACAGTGACGGGTGACAGGTGTGACAGTCACAGGTGACAGTGACGGGTGACAAGTGTGACAGTGACACTGACAGGTGTGACAGGTGATGGGGACAGTGACAGATGACAGGTGACAGTGACAAGTAACAGGTGTGACAATGACAGGTGTGATAAGTGACAGTGACGGGTGACAGGTGTGACAGTGACAAGTGACAGTGACAGGTGACAGGTGTGACAGTGACGGGTGACAGGTGTGACAGTGACAAGTGACAGTGACAGGTGACAGGTGTGACAGTGACGGGTGACAGGTGTGACAGTGACGGGTGACAGGTGTGGCAGTCACAGGTGCACTCACCAGTAACTTGTTGTACTTTGGTCTCTTCCTGTGGTCCTTGGTGAGGCTGGGGGAGGGGATGGGGGGGATGAGCATCTTTAGGACCCTCAGGCCACGTCCCCATGTCCCCCCATGTCCCCAGTGTCCCTCTCCTGTCCCCCCCTGTGTCCTTGTCCCCGCTGTGTCCCCCCTGTCCCCCCCTGTGTCCCCTCTGTCCCGTGTCCCCACCAGTCCCTGACAAAGGCCTGGAGCTCCCCAGAGAAGGGGGGTGGCATCTTGGGGACCCCTGGGGCTGTGTCCCCTCCATGTCCCCTGTACCCGCTGTGTGTCCCCTGTGTCCCCATATCCCCTGTGTGTCCCTGATGTCCCCACGTGTCCCCGTGTCCCCTGTGTTTCCCATGTCTCCCCATGTCCCCTGCGTGCCCACTGACATCCCCAGTGTGTCCTCATGTCCCTTCGGTGTTTCCCACGTGTCCCCCGTGTCTGCTGTGTCCCCATGGTGTCCCCCATGTTCCCATGTCCCCTCATGTCCCCAGTGTGTCCCTGTGTCCCCTGTATGTCCACACGTGTCGTGTCTCCCATGTGCCCTGTGTCCCCATGTCCCCATGGTGTCCCCCATGTTCCCCTGTGCGTCCCCAATGTCCCCGTGTCCCCATGGTGTCCCCCATGTCCCCGTGGTACCCATGTCCCCCGTCCCCCGATGTCACCATATCCCTGTGTCCCCCCGTGTCCCCCCTGTGTCCCCATGTCCCCGTGTCTCCCCATGTCCCTCCCATGTCCCCGTGTCCCCACCAGTCTCGGACGAAGGCCTGGAAGTCCCCGGAGAAGCCCATGGCCGGGGGCAGCAGGGGCGGGTCCTCCTGCAGCACCTTGGTCAGCACCTCGAAATCCGTCTTGCAGTTCTGGTACGGGAACTGCCCCGTGGCCAGCTCCACCTGGGGACACACGTGTGACAGGTGTGACACACACAGGGACAGCAGTTCTGGTACGGGAACTGCCCCGTGGCCAGCTCCACCTGGGGACACACGTGTGACAGGTGTCACACGTGTGACAGGTGTGACACACACAGGGACAGCAGCTCTGGTACGGGAACTGCCCCGTGGCCAGCTCCACCTGGGGACACAGGTGATACAGGGGTGACACAGGGGTGACACAGGGACAGGTGTGACACAGGGACAGGGGTGACACAGGGACAGGTGTGACAGCTGTGACACAGGTGCAACGGTGTGACACAGGTATGACACAAGTGTGGCATGTGTGACAGGGGCAGGTGACAGGTGTGACACAGGTGTAACGGTGTGACACAGATATGACAAGTGTGGCATGTGTGACAGGGGCAGGTGTGACAGCTGTGACGCACACAGGTGACAGGGGTTGATGTGGCACTGCAGGGCTGAGGTGGCACCGTGGGACACGCTGAGAACCCAGAGGTGGTTTGGGCCAGCCTGGGGACACTCTGGGGGGGGTTGGGGACACTTTGGGGACAGCTGGGAAGGTTGGGGATGCTCTGGGGACAGCTGGGTGACATTTGGGGACCCTGGGTGACAACTGAGGATGCTGGGGACCTTGGATGACATTTGGGCACCCTGGGGTGACATTCAGGGATGCTAGGGACCCTGGGTGACATTTGGGGACACTTTGGGAACCCTGGGTGACATTCAGGGATGCTGAGGACCCTGGGGAACCCAGAGGTGGTTTGGGCCAGCCTGGGGACACTCTGGGGGGGTTGGGGACACTTTGGGGACAGCAGGGTGACATCTGGGGACCCTGGGTGACAACTGAGGATGCTGGGGACCTTGGATGACATTTGGGGACCCTGGGGTGACATTCAGGGATGCTAGGGACCCTGGGTGACATTGGGGGACACTTTGGGAACCCTGGGTGACATTCAGGGATGCTGAGGACCCTGGGCTGACATTTGGGGACCCTGGGGTGACGCTGGGGACCCTGGGTGACATTTGGGGACCCGGGGTGACGCTGGGGACCCTGGGGTGACACTGGTGACCCTGGGTGACATTTGGGGACGCTGGGTGACGCTGGGTGACCTTTGGGGACGCCGGGGACGCCGCGGGCTCACCAGGGAGATGCCGAGGCTCCAGACGTCGGCGCGGATGTCGTAGTCGGGCTTGGTGGGGTCGGGGGGGTCGATGCGCTCGGGCTGGGGGAGGGGCGGCGTTGGGGGCAGGGCAGGGCCACGGAGCCCCAAACCCCACAGCTGGGAACCCCCAAACACCCAGAACCCCAAACCTGGGAACCCCAAACCCCAAAACTGGGAACCCCCAATCACCCAGAACCCCAAAGCTGGGAACCCCCAAACCCTAAATCTGGGAACCCCCAATCACCCAGAACCCAAAACCTGGGAACCCCAAACCTGGGAACCCCAAACCCCAAAACTGGGAACCCCCAATCACCCAGAACCCCAAAGCTGGGAACCCCCAAACCCTAAATCTGGGAACCCCCAATCACCCAGAACCCAAAACCTGGGAACCCCAAACCTGGGAACCCCAAACCCCAAAACTGGGAACCCCCAATCACCCAGAACCCCAAAGCTGGGAACCCCCAAACCCTAAATCTGGGAACCCCCAAACACCCAAAACCCCAAAGCTGGGAACCCCAAACCCTAAATCTGGGAACCCCCAAACACCCAAAACCCCAAAGCTGGGAACCCCAATGTCCCCAATGTCCCCAATGTCCCAGGGGATGTCCCCAATGTCCCAGGGGATGTCCCAGGGGATGTCCCCAATGTCCCAGGGGATGTCCCAGGGGATGTCCCCAATGTCCCAGGGGATGTCCCAGGGGATGTCCCCAATGTCCCAGGGGATGTCCCAGGGGATGTCCCCAATGTCCCAGGGGATGTCCCAGGGGATGTCCCCAATGTCCCAGGGGATGTCCCCAGTGTCCCCGTGTCCCCTCACCGCCATGTAGGCCGCACACCCCGCGCTCTGGGGGCTGTCCCAGTGTCCCAGGGGATGTCCCCATGTCCCCAGTGTCCCAGGGGATGTCCCCAATGTCCCAGGGGATGTCCCAGGGGATGTCCCCGTGTCCCCTCACCGCCATGTAGGCCGCACACCCCGCGCTCCGGGTCTTGGCCTTGGAGTCCACCAGGCGGCCGCTGATGCCGAAGTCGCAGAGCTTGACCTGGCCCCGCTCGTCCAGCAGGATGTTGGAGGGTTTGACGTCCCTGTGGATCACCCCGTGCTTCTCCTTCAGGTACAGCAGCGCCTTCACGATCTGCAGCACAGGGATTGTCCCCCGTGTCACCTCTGTGCCACCCTGTGCCACCATCACCCTGCCCAGACCCCCGAGACCCCTGACTGTCCCCTGTGGGTCACCCCCTGCTTCTCCTTCAGGGACAGCAGCGCCTTCACGATCTGCAGGACAGTCCCATGTCACCTCTGTGCCACCTCTGTGCCACCTCTGTGTCACCTCTGTGCCACCCCCACTGCTCACTGTCACTGCCACCCTGCCCAGGACACTCCTGTCCCCCTGTGGGTCACCCCGTGCTTCCTCTTCAGGTGCAGCAGTGCCTTCCCCATCTGTGGGGACAGCAGTGACCGTCCCCAGGTGTCACCTCTGTGCCACCACCACCCTGCTCACTGTCACTGTCACTCCGCCTTCACGATCTGCAGGACAGTCCCATGTCACCTCTGTGCCACCTCTGTGCCACCTCTGTGTCACCTCTGTGCCACCCCCACTGCTCACTGTCACTGCCACCCTGCCCAGGACACTCCTGTCCCCCTGTGGGTCACCCCGTGCTTCCTCTTCAGGTGCAGCAGTGCCTTCCCCATCTGTGGGGACAGCAGTGACCGTCCCCAGGTGTCACCTCTGTGCCACCACCACCCTGCTCACTGTCACTGTCACTCTGCCCACTCGGGAATGGGGCGCTGGATCCTGGGGACCCCCTGCCTGTCCCCAGTGTCCCCAACGCTCCTGGCGTCCCCAGTGTCCCTCACCATCACCACCATCTTGCCCAGCATGCCAGGACCCCCTGCCTGTCCCCAGCACCCTGGTGTCCCCTCTGTCACTCACTGCCACCATCTTGCCCAGAGCCCCAGAGCCACCCTGCTGTCCCCAGTGTCCCCAGCACCCCCGCTGTCCCCAGTGTCCCTCTGTCACTCACTGCCACCGTCATCTTGCCCAGGATGCGCTCGGGGATGGGGCCCTGGATTCGCTTCTTGAGCTTCTCGGCGCAGGTGCCCATGAGCTCCATGGCGATGAACACGTCGGTCTGGGAGAGAGGCGTTACTGGGGGCACTGGGGGGACTGGGGGCACTGGGTGTACTGGGGGCACTGGGGGGCACTGGGAGGGCACTGGGTGCTGAGCCCAGCTCAGG
>NW_024369019.1:12427-20619 GCF_014805655.1 Passer montanus
TGGGGGGCACTGGGGGGACGGGGTGTATGGGAGCACTGGGGGCACTGGCTGTACTGGGAGCACTGGGGGCACTGGGTGTACTGGGAGCACATTGGGATGGACTGGGAGCACTGGGAGCACTGGGTGTACTGGGAGCACTGGCAAGGCTGGCAGAGTACTGGGATGGACTGGGAGCACTGGGTTTACTGGGAGGGCACTGGAGGCCCTGGGAACACTGGGAGCGCTGAGAGGGCACCAGCAGCACTGGGATGTACTGGGAGCACTGGAGAGCCTGGAAGAGCACTGGAAGGGCACTGGGATTTACTGGGGGCACTGGGAGAGCACTGGAAAGGCACTGGGATTTACTGGGGGCACTGGGAGAGCACTGGAAGGGCACTGGGATTTACTGGGGGCACTGGGAGAGCACTGGAAGGGCACTGGGATTTACTGGGGGCACTGGGAGAGCACTGGAAGGGCACTGGGATTTACTGGGGGCACTGGGAGAGCACTGGAAGGGCACTGGGATTTACTGGGGGCACTGGGAGAGCACTGGAAGGGCACTGGGATTTACTGGGGGCACTGGGAGAGCACTGGAAGGGCACTGGGATTTACTGGGGGCACTGGGAGAGCACTGGAAGGGCACTGGGATTTACTGGGGGCACTGGGAGAGCACTGGAAGGGCACTGGGATTTACTGGGGGCACTGGGAGAGCACTGGAAGGGCACTGGGATTTACTGGGGGCACTGGGAGAGCACTGGAAGGGCACTGGGATCACAGGTGTCATGGGGGGAGGTTCACAAGTCCCACAGGTGTCACCAGAGCGCACAGGTGTCACCGGGGCTCACAAGCCCCACAGATGTCCCCAGGGGGTCACAGGTGTCACAGGTGTCCCCAGGGGTGCCCACCTTGACGGCGATGACGTGGCCGGTCTTGCGGAAGCGCATCTTCCACACCTGCCCGCAGGTGCCGCTGCCGATCTCGCCCAGGTTCTCCAGGTCGTTGATCTCCGCCTGGTACCGCTGGGGACAGGGGGGTCAGGGTCCACCTGGGACAGCCCCGGGCTCACCTGGGCCCCCACGGCCAGGTAACCGCCCCCAGTCCTCAGCTGCGCCCCCCGAGCCAGGTAACCCCCCCACAGTCAGGTACCCTCCCCCCGACTCACGGTCAGGTACCCCTGACTCACCTGTCCCACGGTCAGGTACCCCTGACTCACCTGTCCTTCCCAGCCAGGTACCCCTGACTCACCTGTCCTTCCCAGCCAGGTACCCCTGACTCACCTGTCCTTCCCAGCCAGGTACCCCTGACTCACCTGTCCTTCCCAGCCAGGTACCCCTGACTCACCTGTCCCATGGTCAGGTACCCCTGACTCACCTGTCCCCCCCCAGCCAGGTACCCCTGACTCACCTGTCCTTCCCAGTCAGGTACCCCCGACTCACCTGTCCTTCCCAGTCAGGTACCCCTGACTCACCTGTCCCCCCTTTCTCACCTGTCCCCCCAGACTCACCTGTCCCCCCTGTCTCACCTGTCCCCCCAGACTCACCTGTCCCCCCTGACTCACCTGTCCCCCCCCCAGCCTCACCTGTCCCCAGACTCACCTGTCCCCTGTCTCACCTGTCCCCCCTGTCTCACCTGTCCCCCCTGTCTCACCTGTCCCCAGACTCACCTGTCCCCTGTCTCACCTGTCCCCTGTCTCACCTGTCCCCTGACTCACCTGTCCCCCCACGGTCAGGTACCCCGTCTGTTTCATGATCTCCTGCAGCTTCTGGTCGATCTCAATGCTAGGAGGGGAACAGGAGAGCTCAGCCAATCAGCTCAAGGCATGGGGAGAGCCCAGCCAATCAGCTCAAGGCATGGGGAGAGCCCAGCCAATCAGCTCAAGGCATGGGGAGAGCCCAGCCAATCAGGTCAGGGCACTAGGAGAGGCACTGCCCAATCAACTCAGGAGAAAGCCCAATCAATCACAGGAAGAGCCTGACCAATCAGCTCAAGGCATGGGGAGAGCTCAGCCAATCAGGTCAGGGCAATGGGAGAACTCAGCCAATCACCTCAGGGCATGGGGAAAGCCTGGCCAATCAGCACACAGGGAGTAACAGCTCTGGCCAATCACAGGACAGGAAATCCCACCTGCCTGGCCAATCAGCACCCAGGGAGCTCTCCCACTGCTGGCCAATGAGCACACAGCTCTCCTGCCCACCAGACCAATCAGCAACGGGGATCCTCTGAGCCATCAACCAATCAGCAGCTGCAAGCTCTGCTCCAGCCAATCACTGCTCGAGATCATCCCAAAGAGAGTGCTCTCATTCCTGGCCAATGAGAACGCACCACTCCCCGAGCTCTGGCCAGTCAGGGCCCACAAGCCCTCAGAGCAGCAGCCAATCAGCACCGCAGGCTCTGAACACCTGACCAACCACTGCGCAAACCCTCCTGCCCAGCCAATCAGAACACACGGTCCCACTGGATCTCTGGCCAATCAGAGCACAGGATCTCCCTAGACTCTCTGGCCAATCAGAGCACAAGATCTTCCTGGAAACTCCGACCAATCACCAGCTGCAGACTCCTGTTCCATTGGCCAATCAACACCCAGGCTCTCCCCAATCAGCCAATCAGCTCCCAGGCTTTCCCCAATCAGCCAATCAGCACACAGGTTCTCTCCCATTGGCCAATCAGCTCCCAGGCTCTCCCCCAGCAGCCAATCAGGGCTCGGGGGCGTGTCCTCACCTCTCCAGGCTGCGCGGCACCAGGAAGGGGGGCGGGGGCAGCCCCAGCATCTGCCGGGGCCGGGGGGGAGGCGCGGGCTGGGGGCTCTCGGGGGTCCCCCCCCGGCCCCCCTCGCTCACCAGGGGCAGCTGCAGGGCTGGGGGGGAGAGCAGAGTCAGCGACCCCGAAAGCAGGGAGAGAACCCCAAAACCAGGGAGAACCCCAAAAACAGGGAGAACCCCAAAACCAGGGAGAGCACCCCAAAAACAAGAACCTCAAAACCAGGGACAACCCCAAAAACAGGGAGAACCCCAAAAACAAGAACCTCAAAACCAGGGAGAACCCCAAAACCAGGGACAACCCCAAAACCAGGGAGAACCCCAAAAACAGGGAGAACCCCAAAAATGGAGAACCCGAAAAAAGGGGAGAGAAACCTCAATATAGACAGAACCCTAAAAATGGGGCACAGAACCCCAAAAATGGAGAATCCAAAACAAGGGTAATAAATGCCAAAAATGAGAACCCCAAAACGGAGAACCCTAACAAAGGGGAAATAATACCAAAAATGGGGAGAGAACACGATAAATGGAAAACCCAAAAAAGGGAAGAAAACCCCAAAGATGGACAAGAACCTCAAAAATGAGGAGAGAACCCCAAAAATGGAAAAATCAAAAAAGGGCACAGAAACCTAAAAATGGGGAGAGAGCCCCAAAAATAGAGAACCCAAAAAATGGGAGAGAAACCTAAAAATGGGGAAAGAACAGCAAAGATGGTGGGAGACAAAACCCCAAAACTTGGGTAAAGAACTAAAAAATGGAGGAGAAAGCCTCAAAACAGGGAGAGAACCTAAAATTTGTGAGAGAACCCTAAATATAGGGAGGGAATCCTAAAAAATGGGGACAGAAGGATCAGGTACCACAAAAAAGGGGGGAGAACCCCAAAAATGGGGGGGAGACACAGCAGGGACCCCAATATCCAAGTAGGGGAGAGGAAAACTGGTCGGGAACCCCAAAACCAGGATGGGGGGAAGAAAAAAACCCCACCAGGAACCTCAAAATTGGGGTGAAGGGAAAAAGCAACCGGTCAGGAACCCCAAAAACGATGGGGGTGTGTCAGAGCCCCAAAAATGGGAGGAAAACCATCAGGACCCCAAAAATAGGGTGAGAAATTCATCAAAAGCCCCAAATTGGGGGGGGGGAGGTCAGATCCCCATAAACTGGAGGGGCAGAGACAGCCCCCAATTTTTTCCCTTTTTCTCCTCATTTTGGACTTTCCTGCCTCGTTTTCCCAATTCTTGCCCCCTTTTCCCCCTCCCTTTCCCTTTTTCCTGAAATTCTCCCCAATTTTCCCTCATTTCCCCCATTCTTGCCCTATTTCTCTCCCCCCCATTTTCTACCATTCCTGCCCCACTTTTCCTCATTTTTCCCCGTATGTTTTCCCATTTCCTACTTCCCCCAATTTTCCCCATTTTTGCCCCATTTTTCCCTTTCCCCCTCCCCCAAACATTCCCCATTCCCAGCCCCCCTCCATCCCCATTTTTCCCCATTTCCCCTCAATTTCCTCTCCATTTTCCCCACTTTCCTCCATTTAGCCCAATTTTTACCCATTCTCGTCCTTTTTCCACACATTTTTCCCATTTCCCCCAACTTTCCCACCCATTTTTCTTAAATTTTCCCCATTTCCCCCCCAATTTTCCCTGTTTTTCCCAATTTTACCCCAAATTTGCCACCCATTTCCCCCCATTTTCCCAATTTCCCCAAATTTTTCCCCATTTCCCCCAATTTTACTCATTCTCCCCCATTTTTCCCAATTCCCCTCCACCCATTTTCCCCCATTTCCCCCAAATTTTTCTCATTTCCCCGTTTTTCCCCAATTTCCTCCTATTTTTCAAAAATTTCACCCATTTCCCCCTCATTTTTCCCCATTCCCTGTTTTTCCTTATTTCCCCCCATTTTTTCCAATTTTCCTAATTTCCCCCCCTTTTCCCATTTCCCCCGATTTCCCCCAAATTTTCCCCAATTCACCCGTTTTTCCCATTTTCCCCCAATTTTTCCCAATTTTCTCCCATTTTTCCTATTCCCCCCCCAATTTTTCCCATTTCCCCCCTTTTTCAAAAAGGGAAGAAAACCCCAATGACGGACAAGAGCCTCAAAAATGAGGAGAGAACCCCAAAAATGGAAAAATCAAAAAAGGGCACAGAAACCTAAAAATGGGGAGAGAGCCCCAAAAATAGAGAACCCAAAAAATGGGAGAGAAACCTAAAAATGGGGAAAGAACAGCAAAGATGGTGGGAGACAAAACCCCAAAACTTGGGTAAAGAACTAAAAAATGGAGGAGAAAGCCTCAAAACAGGGAGAGAATCTAAAATTTGTGAGAGAACCCTAAATATAGGGAGAGAACCCTAAAAAATGGGGACAGAAGGATCAGGTACCACAAAAAAGGGGGGAGAACCCCAAAAATGGGGGGGAGACACAGCAGGGACCCCAATATCCAAGTGGGGGAGAGGAAAACTGGTCGGGAACCCCAAAACCAGGATGGGGGGAAGAAAAAAACCCCACCAGGAACCTCAAAATTGGGGTGAAGGGAAAAAGCAACCGGTCAGGAACCCCAAAAACGATGGGGGTGTGTCAGAGCCCCAAAAATGGGAGGAAAACCATCAGAACCCCAAAACCAAGAACCCCAAAACCAGGGACAACCCCAAAACCAAGAACCCCAAAACCAGGGACAACCCCAAAACCAAGAACCCCAAAACCAGGGACAACCCCAAAACCAAGAACCCCAAAACCAGGGACAACCCCAAAACCAAGGAAATCCTCAAAACCAGGGACAACCCCAAAACCAGGGAGAACCCCAAAAACAAGGAAGACCCCGAAAGCAGGGAGAGAACCCCAAAACCAGGGAGAACCCCAAAAACAAGAACCTCAAAACCAGGGACAACCCCAAAACCAAGGAAATCCTCAAAACCAGGGACAACCCCAAAACCAGGGAGAACCCCAAAACCAAGAACCCCAAAACCAGGGACAACCCCAAAACCAAGAACCCCAAAACCAGGGACAACCCCAAAACCAAGAACCCCAAAAACAAGAACCTCAAAACCAGGGAGAACCCCAAAACTGGAGAACCCCAAAAAAGGGGAGAGAAACCTCAATATAGGGAGAGACAGAACCCTAAAAATGGGGCACAGAACCCCAAAAATGGAGAACCCGAAAAAAGGGGAGAGAAACCTCAATATAGACAGAACCCTAAAAATGGGGCACAGAACCCCAAAAATGGAGAACCCGAAAAAAGGGGAGAGAAACCTCAATATAGACAGAACCCTAAAAATGGGGCACAGAACCCCAAAAATGGAGAGTCCAAAACAAGGGTAATAAATGCCAAAAATGAGAACCCCAAAACGGAGAACCCAAACAAAGGGGAAATAATACCAAAAATGGGGAGAGAACACGATAAATGGAAAACCCAAAAAAGGGAAGAAAACCCCAAAGATGGACAAGAACCTCAAAAATGAGGAGAGAACCCCAAAAATGGAAAAATCAAAAAAGGGCACAGAAACCTAAAAATGGGGAGAGAACCCCAAAAATAGAGGACCCAAAAAATGGGAGAGAAACCTAAAAATGGGGAAAGAACAGCAAAGATGGTGGGAGACAAAACCCCAAAACTTGGGTAAAGAACTAAAAAATGGAGGAGAAAGCCTCAAAACAGGGAGAGAATCTAAAATTTGTGAGAGAACCCTAAATATAGGGAGAGAACCCTAAAAAATGGGGACAGAAGGATCAGGTACCACAAAAAAGGGGGGAGAACCCCAAAAATGGGGGGGAGACACAGCAGGGACCCCAATATCCAAGTAGGGGAGAGGAAAACTGGTCGGGAACCCCAAAACCAGGATGGGGGGAAGAAAAAAACCCCACCAGGAACCTCAAAATTGGGGTGAAGGGAAAAAGCAACCGGTCAGGAACCCCAAAAACGATGGGGGTGTGTCAGAGCCCCAAAAATGGGAGGAAAACCATCAGGACCCCAAAAATAGGGTGAGAAATTCATCAAAAGCCCCAAATTGGGGGGGGGGAGGTCAGATCCCCATAAACTGGAGGGGCAGAGACAGCCCCCAATTTTTTCCCTTTTTCTCCTCATTTTGGACTTTCCTGCCTCGTTTTCCCAATTCTTGCCCCCTTTTCCCCCTCCCTTTCCCTTTTTCCTGAAATTCTCCCCAATTTTCCCTCATTTCCCCCATTCTTGCCCTATTTCTCTCCCCCCCATTTTCTACCATTCCTGCCCCACTTTTCCTCATTTTTCCCCGTATGTTTTCCCATTTCCTACTTCCCCCAATTTTCCCCATTTTTGCCCCATTTTTTCCCTTTCCCCCTCCCCCAAACATTCCCCATTCCCAGCCCCCCTCCATCCCCATTTTTCCCCATTTCCCCTCAATTTCCTCTCCATTTTCCCCACTTTCCTCCATTTAGCCCAATTTTTACCCATTCTCGTCCTTTTTCCACACATTTTTCCCATTTCCCCCAACTTTCCCACCCATTTTTCTTAAATTTTCCCCATTTCCCCCCCAATTTTCCCTGGTTTTCCCAATTTTACCCCAAATTTGCCACCCATTTCCCCCCATTTTCCCAATTTCCCCAAATTTTTCCCCATTTCCCCCAATTTTACTCATTCTCCCCCATTTTTCCCAATTCCCCTCCACCCATTTTCCCCCATTTCCCCCAAATTTTTCTCATTTCCCCGTTTTTCCCCAATTTCCTCCTATTTTTCAAAAATTTCACCCATTTCCCCCTCATTTTTCCCCATTCCCTGTTTTTCCTTATTTCCCCCCATTTTTTCCAATTTTCCTAATTTCCCCCCCTTTTCCCATTTCCCCCGATTTCCCCCAAATTTTCCCCAATTCACCCGTTTTTCCCATTTTCCCCCAATTTTTCCCAATTTTCTCCCATTTTTCCTATTCCTGCTTTTCTCTTCCCCTTTTCACCCATTTCCCCCTCATTTTTCCCCATTCCCTGTTTTTCCTTATTTCCCCCCATTTTTTCCAATTTTCCTAATTTCCCCCCCTTTTCCCATTTCCCCCGATTTCCCCCAAATTTTCCCCAATTCACCCGTTTTTCCCATTTTCCCCCAATTTTTCCCAATTTTCTCCCATTTTTCCTATTCCCCCAATTTTTCCCATTTCCCCCATTTTTCCCATCTCCCCCAAATTTTCCCCAATTCACCCATTTTTCCCCAATTTTTCCCAATTTTCTTCCATTTTTCCTATCCCCCCCCCAATTTTTCCCATTTCCCCCATTTTTCCCATCTCCCCCAAATTTTCCCCAATTCACCCATTTTTCCCCAATTTTTCCCAATTTTCTTCCATTTTTCCTATCCCCCCCCCAATTTTTCCCATTTCCCCTGTTTTTCCCCTTTCCCCCCATTCTCCCCCAATTTTCCCATTTTTTCCCATTTCCCCCCAGTTTTTACCATTTCCCACCCAAATTTTGGGGTTTCCACCCCAATTTTTTTCAGCTTTACGCGTTTATTCA